>NC_081541.1:2416145-2471268 GCF_901000735.1 Corylus avellana
CTTGTATCAAATTTCTAAGCTCAGATTGTTAATGGGTTTCATTTTCTGGAGCATTTGTAGAGAATGGTGCAAGATTTTCTGTCTTTTTTTTTTTTTTTTTTAAAATAATTTAGGTTGTTTGCTCTAGTTTTGTATGAGACGAAGCAGTTAATTCAATTCTCGGTTTGCCATTACTTACATGGGCATATCAGAGGTATGAGGAACTCTGGCATACGTCCCTCACCCACTTTTCGGTCTAGTCACAATCCTGACAACTACAAGCATAAGTGGGATCAATCGCAGCATGAATTGATGCAAATAAAAGAGGAATTGAGAGAAATGGAGCAGCGATTGGAGCAAATTGAGGAAAGACAACGAGAAACGGAGGAATTAAGACAGCGAAAAACGGAGGAAAGACAACTAAAGATTGAGGAAAGACTACGAGTAACAGAGGAAAAACGATGACGATTGGGAAGGATGTGGGAAGATGACGATCTGGTGGTTTAAACAAAAAGACTCCAAGTCAGTCAAAACTCACTGTTTTGGCTAGGGCCAAAACAGTGAGTTTTGATTCTAGAGTCAAAAAATTCGACTGATATGATATTTTTTAAAACACACCATTTCAACAAATTTAACGGCAATTACAAAACTTTGACAGTATAAATTTTATTGGCATTTCAATTGATCCAGGGAGTAAAAAAAAAAAAAAACCTTAGAGATCTTTTAGTTTTGGCAGGTTGACTTAAGGACTTATAATATATTTACCCTATTATTTATTTATTTATTTATTTTTTAAAAATGAGGAGAAGCCACCAGGGGGCGGCTCGCCGCTGCCCATGCCATCCCATGGGTGGCTAGGGGTGGCCATGCGCCGCCCCCAGATCTGTTGGGGATGGCCGCACAGCCAGCCCTTGGCCATGGGGGTGGCCGCGCATGGGATGGGCTGTGGCGGTGGCGAGCTGCCTCAGGGTGGCTTCTCCTCCTTTTTTTTTTTTTTTTTTTTTTTTCTTAAAAAAAGAAAATAAATATTTTTATTATTTGGTGTAATCAGGTGTGTTAAATTTGTTTTTTAGTTTTTGATCATAGATGTTTTTAAACCTTTGGATGTTTTGAATGGTTAAGATTTCAAAAAAAATGAGATTCTCCAATTACTCACAATTGGAGGGGACCCAGATCCGAAATCCAACTATTCAAGCATTCAAGGTTGTACTTTGCATTGATAAGGCTAAAGTATTGACAAATTATAAGTTAAAGTCTAAACAGATAACATACACATATTTTTTAAAGCTTCTACTAATTAACCCACATTAATTGTCCAAAATTATTTGGTTAACTGATCAGTACTGAACTTGTATCTTGAAATATGTTTGTTAGAACTTAATTATTTGGCCTTGAACTTGGAAATTGATCAATATTTAGAGGAAACTTATTCCACATATTGGAAAAATTCGGCAATTTTGTTTTTTCATCAATACCAAGCTAAAACATTGACAACTGAATCTGTCCAGTCTAAAGCATGTAACATAAACAAATTTTGAAACTTTGTTAGGCCCCATTCTTTTGACAGATTGTACCAATGCTCATGGTCCCGCTTAGATTGCGTTCTTTTAATGTCTTGTTTGGTGATTCAAATAATTAGCTTTTGTTCAATTGATTTCCATGATTCTAACTGGAATTTTCTTGGCTTGTGCCGCTATTGACTGTTGAATTCCTTAGGCCAATAATATGCCTTTCCTCGCTTTTTGCAACTATCCTTGTGTTTTGCTTTTTAATTGTAACGTGACATAAAAGTAAACTTAGTTTTTACTTTTGGGGTCTCCAAAAGGTAGTTTAATCGGTTGGAACCACACTTAATGAAGTTGAGGTCACTAGTTCGAATCTCCCTCCCCCTCTTATGCGGACATATCAAAAAAAAAAAAAAAAAAAAGGTTTTCACTTTTGGGTGTTTCATATGTTGACGTGTTTATTAATGCCTTTTCAATTTTACTAAGAAAACAAAAAGAAAATTGTCTTAAAAAGCATTGCCCAACAATTAATCCCTAAGAATCAAGAACTTTCTCCACTTGGTACAGCTAGCTAATTAGTGAAATAGTTTAACCAAAAAGAAATAGTTTTGATCGCAATTCAAGCATTAAACCAAAACCGAAACATTGAAAAAGTGAAAGAGAGCATGTATATTCAGTTTAGGTTGAACAAATTCTAGTCGAAAGATCTCAAATTGAAGGAATTTTTTTTTAAGAAAATAAAAATCATGAAGACATGAAGAGTTAATATAACAATATAGGCTAAATAGCTCATTAGGAGAGAAGGAGACCAAGAGAGGAGCTATGGGCTTTGTAAGTTTAGGTTCTGACTTGCTAGTATTTTTATTGATATTTAAGTGAAGTATATATATATAGTAAGAATATAAATTAAATGATTAAATTAATAAATTTCGATAAGTTTAAAATTTTTGAGTACTGCTATAAGGAGGATTAAATTCATAGAGAAAGTTTACTTAACCCCCTCAAACTACAACCTCAATGACAATCTATCCTCCAAATTATCAATTGCGACAATTTACCTCTCAAACTACTAAAACCCCCAAATGCTATCAAAGTGACGAAATTACCCCTATGTAATTTTTAATAAGACAAAAATATCCTTAAAATTTTGAAAAAAACAAATAAATTTTAGTATTTTTGTTTTATTTTAGTAAGGTAATTTTGTCATTTTGTTAAAAGTTGAGGTATATTGTCATTGTTTTGGTAATTTGGATGGTAAATTGGCATTGGGGTGGTAGTTTGAGGAAGTTAAGTGGACTTTACCCTAAATTCATCAATTCTTATAAGTTTAGACTTTTTGAGTAATGCTATAAGGAGGACTTTTGTCCCCCTTTTATCCCTAAAACTGATGTGGCTTTTAAAAGCATAATTGGATTTGAGATGAATAATCATTAAATTTTGATCTAATTGTAATTTTAAACGCCACATCACTTTTGGTGATAAACGAAGGACAAAAGTCTCACTTACAACTAAGCTTTTAAGGATAAGTGATGATTTAATATAATATCAGAGTCAAAAGTCGAGAATTCGAATCTTGTTTCAATCATTTACTTCTCATTTCAATTAAATATTTAACATATTATTAAGGATTAATTAAAATTATTAACTCATAAAATTGACATACAATTGATTCTTACACATGTATAAATTAAACAAATTAAGCCCCTAAATCATGCTCGCATATCCATTACTACTTCATCGACTAATTCCACCCTCATTGCCATGCACCACTCCAAGAAACACTCATATATATGCTATGCATGCACTGCATGCCTGAACCACATACTCTCACTCTCTTCTCATCAGAATAAGATCCTCTCGAGTTCATTAGAACTAATTAATTATATTGAAAGAGTATTTTTATCTTTCCAAAAATACTAGTTAGTTACTTTTGTATTTTTATCCGGCTTCGAAAACTCCCTGACTCGAAGGTTAATCTTGATGTGCTCAGGCACAGAGAGAGAGAGAGAGAGAGAGAGAGAGGCATTCTTTTCAGCCTGAATTTGATTTCACACGAGTTTGTTTACTCTATTTATAAGGAGGACATATCGTCCTTTTAGAGACGAAAAGTTGATGGTATTGGACATGTGTCATAATCTCGATCATATCCTTAACTCTTTATTGTCTTGTTTGGTGATTCAAATAATTAGCTTTTGTACATACAATTGATTTGCATGATTCTAAGTGGGGTTTTTCTTGGCTTGTGCCTTTATTGAAGGTTGAATTCCTTGATCCAAAATATGCCTTTCCTCTAGCTCCTTTTGTATTGACGCTTAAGACAACTAATGGATAACTTTCTCCACTTTGTTCTGGTAGGTGAAGTTGTTTTGGTCGCAATTGAAGCTTTAAATCAAA
Source organism: Corylus avellana (assembly GCF_901000735.1). Classification (NCBI taxonomy): domain Eukaryota; kingdom Viridiplantae; phylum Streptophyta; class Magnoliopsida; order Fagales; family Betulaceae; genus Corylus; species Corylus avellana. Next base: position 2,420,024 of record NC_081541.1, read on the forward strand.
ACCAAAACCAAAATCGAAAGAGAATAACTTATATAAGAAGGTTGCACAAAACTTCCCTTTTATGCCCATCAATGAGGAGTTGCCACCTCATAACAAAATAAAACCTAACCACCTGATTATATCAGGTTTAATCAATTTTTTAAAAAAAAAATTAAAAAAAAAAAAAATTGTAATAAGAGATAAGCCACCTAGTGGTGGTTGGCTGCCACCCCTAGCCCATGGGGGTGGCCGCTCAACCATCCCTATGGACTAAGGACGGCTAAGCTGGCCATCCCCATGGCCTTGGGGTGGCCTCGCAGGCCACCCCAAGCCATAGGGCGGCTACGCGGCAACTCCCATGGCCTTGGGGTGGCGGTGCGCCCACCCCATAGGCCATTGGGGTGGCTGTGCTGGATCTAGGATGGCTGGCCGCCACCCCAAGTGGGGGAGGGGTGGCTAGCCAACCACCCGTTCAATTCTTTTTTTTTTTTTTTTTTTTAAATAATAATAATAATTTTTTATTTCACATAGAGTGTAATCTGGTGTGTTTGTTTTAAGTATAAGTTTAATGAAAATGGTTGATGTGTCAGCTTCTTATTGGTAGCACAAAATGTGATTTTTGTACAAGAGGTGCATCCAAGTCCCTCTCCAAACCAAAAGATTGGAAAAGTGAAAGTCATATGAAATATTTAGTATTTTTTTTTTTTTACTATTTTGTTGTGACATGTCCACACAAGGGAAAGGGGAAGAAAATTCAAATTGGTAACCTTCATGAAGCGTAGTCCATAGCCGATTGAACTAACTTTTAGGAACTAAATATCTAGTAAATATATATTCACTTAATTGTTGTAAGGTTGCGCAAATTGTTAGTAGCCAATCGAAGGTTCACAATTTTTCTTAAAAACATAGTGTGTATATATATATAACACTCATTAATAGGAGAAAGGAGACCAAGATACATTTGGGCACTTTGAAGTATACTTGCTAAGTGTAAGTGCAAAAGACGCAACTTAGTTATAAAAAGATTTCAGGATATTCAGTTCACCGAATTCTAGACAACTCCGATTAAGTCAAAGTTGCGAGATTCACTTATTCAAAATTGGAGGATCTTGCACCCCAATTATCCAAAATAAGTAGATTATACGAGCTCAAACTGTCTTAATTTAAGTAAAATTTGAATACGTGAACCTTACACAAATTCAATGATTGATTCATTAATTAATTATAAAAATAATTAAAAATAATGAATTATATTTCACTTTTAATAACCGAATCAAAACTATTATTTTTTTGCTACTATAAAGTTCATGATTAATTAAGATTTTTAAATTTGAGTGCTTAAACAAATTTGACGGCCAAAGTCGTTACATAAAGGTCACGGCCTGTCCCATCCACAGCACATATCAAAAATAGACATGACCCACGTGGTTAGACGTAACAGGCACATGTTGTCCTATACAACTGTGTCTTTCATTGGAATGGAAGTTGATAATATATATGATTGGAGATTTTTACTTTCATTTTTTTTCTTTTGTTTTTCGTTTGTTTATAATATGGGCATATATTAACAGGGCCTGTTGGAAAATTATCAATGATTTTTAAATCTAATGGCATTCTCGTTTTTCATGAATATTGAGATGGTGATTGAGGATTATACGTTTAAATCTCACTAATTGTGTGAGTTAATTATCAAAAAAAAAAAAGCCAAATTATTTTTTCAAATAATAAATATTAATATAAAATTAGATATCTAAAAAACTCTACATAAATAATTATTACAACACAAGGTACCAGCACAATCAGCATCCATAAGCACCCAAAAAAAGAAGACATCGACTGTGATGTAAGAGCCAAGAAACAGAGGAGTCTTCAGACCAAACTCCCGTCTCAAAATGGATATGATATGTTTTTTTTTAGAGGAAAATCAAGAGAACCCATTTCCTGATAGGTATCTTTCTCTTTCCTGACATAGAAATTTACTTGTTTTTTATTCTCATCGAGTTTTGTTCCTGTTGATGTTGTCTTGATGCTTCAACGTTTGTACGTGTATCTTGGATGCAGAATTGCTTCTGTTGATTAGTGAATATTCTGGTTTGTTATGAGGCGGTTGTCTATCTGCTGTTGAACTTGTGAATTGTTGAGTAAGCTTTCTATTAGGGTTGATTTGTTTAGCTTATGGCTAGGCCTGAGTATCAGTCAACACGGTCTGGTTTTGGCTCTTATCGGTTATTAACCGATAATTTTCGGTTAAACGGTTTATTAACCGCTACCGAACCAATAAAAATTTTAACCAAAATTATCGGTTATAACGGTACACGGCTAAATGGTTCGATTAAACCGGTTAACCGTAAGCTTTATATTGATTTATTTTGTTGAGCAAAAAATGCGTTTTTTTGACTTTTGAGAGCCCAAATACTTTTTGTTGGGCTAAAATAATTTTTTAAAAATGAGTTATTTTATGAGCTAAATACTTTTTGTTGGGATCCAAATATTAGTTTTTGGCTAAAAATTGAAGCTTTTTTATATTGATCCACCACAACCTTTTTTTATATTATAAAATACATTTTTTAAAGCAAATGGACTAATTAACATAATGAATGCTAATTAGACTAACAAAACTAGTTAATGAAAAATGCTTTCACCAAAGGCAAAGAAATCTCATCCAATCCCATCACTAAAAAAAAAAAAAAAATCAAACCTACCCAAACCCAAATTAAGATAAGGTTACATAAGTATATATATAATCTCAAAACTATGTCGTTTTGGCATCCATACTTAACGGTTTATATCGGTTAAACGGTTAACCGATATGAAATTTCTAACCGGACCGAATCGAACCGATAAGCATACCAGTATAAAAAATTTAACTGATACGGATATCGGTATATCGGTTACGGTTAATATTGGTTCGGTCGAAACCGGTACACGGCCGGTAATCGGTAACTGGTTAATCTGCTCACCCCTACTTATGGCTAACATTGCTAAGTTTTATTGATTCAGGTGTTTAACAGTACGGGTTAGCCTATTAATTAAGCAGCAGTATTGAGGTAAGGAAAATTCCTAACCCTTTCTAAGTGAAATTTCATTGCATGTATTTTGATCAATTGCTCTTAGTGCATTATGAATGCATGAATATGTTATTTCACATAAGCTTTTTGAATTGATATCCTCTCATGAATTGCTTTCCCTAAAGAATTTTAAAGTGAAATTGTTATTTATGTCACTCAATCTCTTATGGGTATAAGTTCCACTTTAATGAAGTGTCTAAATTAAATGAAGGATGTTCTATATAAAGAAGGGTTTCCATTTGAGACAATTTATAAATATGGAAAGTATAAAAATGTAAATAAGATGTATCAAGAGAAGTAAAAGAAATGATAAAAGTTTTATAAGATGAGGACACATGTCTGGAGAAGATAATTTTGATCCCTAAAGAATTCAAAAAATGCATATCATGGTAATGGCATTGGAATGAAAGTGCAACCACTTAAGAACATTTCGCAAAAGTGGGAATCCATCACAATGTTCTGTAGCCACGCAAAGTGCACATTGGTTAATTGGAAGGGCAAGCATGTCTACGGCCACAAGCGTTGTCGTGATCATAAGGACCGTGTAACCCTATTACACAACATAACAATGAGCTTTACTATGAGAACAATTATTATAAGGTTTCATGGACATAACAATGGGCCCTACATAGGACATAACAATGTACATGGGCCCTAGTATGAGAACAATTATTATAATTAATATATAATATTCTATTGAAAAAAAAAAAGGTTCATTCAAGGTCTCATGGAAAAAAAAGTTCTTAAAGAAAATGATTTTTGGTTAGAAATTTTCTTACTGAGTCTTCTTCTCTCACCATTTTTTATGTTATGGGTAACATGGATTAGGAGGCCAGGATGGGGGCTTAGAAGAGCATTAGAATTATCTCATGAAACTCATGTTATTTTAAAATAAATGCACTAGCACAAAACTTACATTTTTATGATTAATTTTCAGACTAAAAGTTTTTACATTTATTAAAGTTTTAATTTGACCCTAATTTCTTAATTATCATGCATTTAATTCAACATGTTGAGTTAATCACCCTAGAAAACATTATAATGCTTTGCACTTTGAAGTATTTGTTGACATGCCTAACCCTAACCGGCCGGAGTAATTAACAAATTGGTCAAGAAAGCCAAAGGTTAATCTCTCTCTCAGTTGTGGTTTGATGCCAATAAACCAGAAGGATAAGCCAAAAGCATGCAAACAGACAAATAAATAAGTAAAAAGGGTTTCTTTTTATTTTATGGAAAATAGACCAATATTTGAGATTGAGATTACTACTCGTAGTTTTCTAATCTCAGACGGGTCCTGGTGAAGTCCTGGCAGGGTCCCGGCTAGGTCCTGGGCGGGTCCCGGTCAAGTCCCGGTCGGGTCTTGGTCAAGTCCTAGGCGGGTCCCAGTCAAGTCCTGGGTAGATCCTAGCGGCGTCCCGAGCAAGTCCTGGTCAAGTCCTAGGCGGGTCCCAGACAGGTCCTGGTCAAGTCTTAGGCGGGTCCTGGACCGGTCTTGGTCAAGTCTTAGGTGGGTCCCGGGCAGGTCCCAATCCAGTCACGGTCAATTCCCGAGCAGGTCCAAGCGGGTCCCGTTCAAGTCCGGTCATGTCCCAGGCATGCCCTGACGTTGTCCCGAGTGGGTTCTAGACGAGTCTCGGTCAAGTCTTGGTGAGGTTCTGGGCGGGTCTTGACAAGGTCCATCGATTTAAGAATGAGATGCTCACAGTCGGAAAATAGTTAACGGTTTTCAAAACTGTAAACCATTTTCTGAAAATTAAAGAAGAATTTTCGGTCAAAAGAAAAATATTTTTCGTTGACCATTATTTTACGTTGAAATAAACACTGTAAAATGCAGAAATTATTTTTTGAAAACCATTTTACGTCGAAGTAACGGAGCCTTAGAGGAAACTTATTCCAAATATTGGAAAAATTCGGCAATTATGTTTTTTCGTCAATACCAAGCTAAAACATTGACAGCTGAGTCTGTCCAGTCTAAAGCATGTAACATAAACAAATTTTGAAACTTTGTTAGGCCCTATTCTTTTGACAGATTGTACCAATGCTCAAGGTCCCACTTAGATTGCGTTCTTTTAATGTCTTGTTTGGTGATTCAAATAATTAGCTTTTGTCCAATTGATATCCATGATTCTAACTGGATTTTTCTTGGCTTGTGCCGTTATTGAATGTTGAATTCCTTAGGCCAATACTATGCCTTTCCTCGCTTTCCGCACTGATCCTTGTGTTTGGCTTTTTAATTGTAACGTGACATTAAAGTAAACTTAGTTTTCACTTTTGAGTGTTTCGTATGTTTGACGTATTTATTAATGCCTTTTCAATTTTACTAAGAAAAAAAAAAAAAAAAGTCTTAAAAAGCATTGCCCAAGGATCCCTAAGCTTTTGGTTCTTTGTGCACCAAAAAAGAAGAAAAAAAAAAATACCGACTGATATTTCTTGTTTGGATCTTCTCCAAATTTTGGTTGAAAGTAGAAGCTTCATTAATCAAAATCTAACTTGGAAATTAAAATTGCAAAGTCTATCCTCAATTAACAGACTCTTTCATCAATTAGTTCATCACGTGCAATATTCTACTAAACATTGAACAAAAGTAGTAGTAATATTCAAATAAGAAAGGAAAGAGTAAAAAACAAAAGCCAAAAACTAGTAATCTCAATGGGCTTGAGGCTGAGGAGTTGATCCCATATGTGCACTTGGGCTATTACTTGCACCATCTCCTGCCACCCACCTACTCTCTCCTCTGCTCTTTGGCTGGTGCTTGGATCTTCTTAGCTGCCCCACTTGCTGTCACTATGCTCCCGTTACTTGTATTTTGGGCATCTCCCACTGCCTCAAAATCATCCGACTGTACTTATACGAATACGAGGGCTCGATGAATTGCACTATATCAATGGGTTTTGTTGTGCAAAATCTGCTCTCTCAAAAAACGCTTGTTGATCTAACTGAATAATCGAGTACTGTTGTTTGTCCTCAGATCTGTGTGATAGAGCGCTTTTTGGATGCCCATGTCCACTTGGGTCCCATCCATTGCCTTGATACACTTGTGCAGCTCTGGTCGTGCAGGAGACATGGAATGGAAGGCTATGTTTTCTGCTTTTTGTGGTGGAAGAGGAAAGTGGAGAGGGCAGTGGAGAAGAGGGTGAGATCACTGAGATGTGAGGCAGTGCATAGCGGAAGATGTTTTCGCTGCTTTTGCTGCTAAATGATTTCGTTTTAATGCTATTCATCTCACTTTTTCATTTTTTTTTTAATATTTTTTTACTTTTTACATCACATCAATATCTTTTTATTACTATTAAAATAAAAAAATCATTACAAAACATTTTTTTTTTTTTCATTTTTCAATACCAAACATTCTTACTTTTTCACATTTTCAAAAAAATAACATTCTTACTTTATTTTACATCAATCAATTTTTGCTATAGTATCACCACTAAAACCCTTTACCAAACGGACTGTAAATTTAATTTGTTTAATTTGTTGCTCACTTCAGTTTATGTTTTTCTTCCTTTTGTGGGAATTGAAGTTTTTATTGTTTGGTTCTTGGTTTTTGAAGAGGAATATTAGGTTTATAAACAAATTTTATAACATGATTAGAAATGAAATAAATTCGACTTTTGAGAAACCCAATCATATTGTGTCACATCATGTTGTAAAATTTGTTTGTAAGCCTAACATTTTTTGTTTTTGAATACACCAAAAAGATAATAATAATAATAAAAATCACCCATTCGCGTTGTTGGTTTGGATCCCCTCCAAAATTTGGTTGAAAATAGAAACTTCATTAATCATGCATAATCTCATTTGGAGATAAAAGCACAAAGTCTGAGTACGCCATCCATAAACTCCTTACATCTTTTGCTAATCACATGCTATCTACAAAACGATATTAAGCAAAAATACTAGTAATATTCAAATCAGGAAGAAAAGAATCAAATTAGAAGCCAAAACACAAGTAACTAAATATCTTCATGGGCTTGAGACTGATGAGTAGATTCCATATGTGAAAAAATATATAATGTTATATAAGAGAGAGAGGAAGCATGCCTTTAGGGCTACATCATTACTATATTGAAATGCATATGTTGTAATGTATTTATAATGAGCTATATATTGTTTTCCGTGAACAAGAAAACCTAAATTAAATAAAAAGAAACTAAATAAGTGCTAATAGTATCTTCGGTACTGCTTCACATGCTCTCACTACACCCCCACTCCTTCTCCATCTCTAGCTTCATGGCTGCTACTTTCTCCCTCGTTGCCACCACATCGGCTAACCACAACAAGAGCCAGGCAGAGTTTTTGTTCATTGTCAACCCGAAAAGACCAAACTTGGACCACATCCTTCAGCCCGAGTCCATTCTCTTGGGAAACCTCGTTCCAAAAAGTCCTCAACACGTATTGTGAGCATGTTTTCCCGGAGTCTTTGCGCATGTCCCATTGCCTCAAAATCATATTGTTCACCTTATGCGAGGGCTCGATAAATGAAACTTTCATTTCATTCTGTTGTATGAGAGATTCTCTCTCATCATCTCTCAAAAAATCCCCCTCGATCTGTCTTAAAGGTATGGATAAACGGCTGTTGTTTTTCTTTAGATCAGTGTCGTAGAGGGCTTTTTGTATAACCAAAACCACTTGCCTTCCACCCATTGCTTCGATACGATTCCTGAATTCCTCAGGCAAGTCCGGCGGAGGGTTTGGAAGGGTTGGCATGTCCAGCTTCGACCTCTTCGATCCCGTTTTGGGTTTTTCTTCCTTCCTTTTAGACTTCTTTTTCTGTTGGAAACTACTCCCGCCACGGCTTCGCTTCAAGCCTTTTTGTTCTTGGTCATATATGCGAGCAGCAACCTCAGCAGCCACTGATAACATATCAATGGCAGACATGGTTGGATCAACATCCTTATTCTTGAAATCGTTGGGGTTCAAGAGCCTCATTCTTCTTCTTCTTCTCTAGTACTTCAGAGACACAAACAACGAGTCCTTTATTGAGAAATATGTGTGGCCAATAGAGAAACTTTCCCACATCGAAAATCCTTTGGAGCACCACCTTTTTATAGCGCCAAAGAAAATTCGGGTCACCACGGGAAAACTCGGGTCACCGTGGGAAGTACTCGGGTCACCGTGGGAAGTACTCCCGTCATGGCTTCAACTGCAAGCCATGCATTGCTTCCAACTGCTGCAAATTGCAATGAGGAAACTACAAACTAGGCCGTAAGAAATTTCTTACGAAAGTAATTAGGAGCACAATTTTACAATAGGGATGGGGTGCTGGTGATTTCCTAACGCCCGAGGGAAGAAACTAAAAGGCAAAATAAAAATAAAAGTAAAGAAAATAAGAATAATAACAAGAAGACAAATTAAAACGGGATTACAAATGAAAACGTAGTTATCAAAAGCAAATATATTATGGATATACTCCTTCCCAATAAATTAATTTGTGTAATATATATAACATACTGTTTTCATTATGTCATAGTGGGTGCTACTTAATTTATTAGTGATAATTAGTGCTTTGGCTGTGATAAGAAGTACGTACCATTTAGTAACATTGACGCCCGCGTAGGTGGGGAAAAATCAGAAGGTGACATAATTATATGATAAATATCGGATATCCTAATCATTAATTGAATTTGTGAGTTTGGCCTTTAATTGATATCATTTGAAGCTTATGCAGGCAAAACTACAGTTCCTTCTGCTTGATCTCCTTGTTGTCACAAGTTTGGATCTTTTGCACCTAACAATTAAGACATGCTTCGCTTAATTAGTTATCTTTAATAAATGATAGTTAATTATTAATGTAGGCTACAATTTCTAAAACTAGTAATTGATCATTTTTCTCAACGCTCGATCAGTTTACTTTTCCTCTTATTAATAGTCATCTCACGATTGCTCTCTAGTCTCAGGGGAAAAGAAGGTGGAGAAATCAAGTATTTTGTGGAGACTTGATGATCAATCAATCACCTTCCCATGACTTAGCATCTTGCCGATCGACATGCAGCCTTTGACATGTAGTGCACGACGTCCCAGGTAAATTATTAAGAAATTAACCAGATGAAGACAGAGAGGTACCGGGAACGTAATTGAAAGGGCATCCACCTACGCCCAAAAGGTGCCCAACATATAGAATAGGTCTTCCCCGAAACCCCCCCCAGTAACTATGTAAGGTAAAAAAAAAACAAAAAAACACCTAAGATGTAATACGCTACCTTAAACCCTAGCTTAGTAAAATAAATCAAAGACCCATAGATAAGTTAATAAAATATCAAAAACTTCCTATATTTGTTGTTAATAAGCAATACCTGAAGCTTCGTTGTTTGAACAACTTATTTCGGGTCCAAAAAGTGTTTCTTTGGCCATTTCTTTTCAGTTTCTTAAAGCCCCCCCTTGTTTTTTTCTGGGCAAGTACAAACAAGGGGAAGGGTTACGTATATAGGGGCCCTTCCCAAAAGCCCTTTAGATTGTCTGCAAGCAAGCAGCTGAGGGCCCCTATGCGTACAACCGCGTAATATCATTGACTAATTAAAAAAGAGAACCAGCATCTTTTGTCATTCTCTACCTCTCAAGCTCCATCTCTTTCAATTTCTTTTGTCATTCTCTCTCCAGCTCCATCTCTTTCAATTTTCTCAAAACAACCAAAAATCCTAGAGCTAAAACACCGATCAGCTGGCCATCCATCTTTTTCCATATATATATACCCTATCCCACGACCTTGCAAGAAGAAAACATCACCAAGCTTTCTCACTTTGTAAGTTTTAAACATGATCTGATCTCTCATGCTCTTTTGAAAGATTTAATATTATGTTTTAGTGATTAAATGCATGAAGCTTTATTTTGAAAGGGGATTATTGGATTGTTGTGACTACTCTTGTGAGTGTTGTGTCCCGTATTGAGAAAATATAAAAGAAAAGAGTGTTTAATATACTTAAGTTGACCTTAGCCCATTAGTTTAGGCTTTTGGGTTAGAGTTGTGTTCAATTATATATATTAATGTACTATTGATAAAAACTCCATAATCGCTTAATCTCCCAACATGTTTATATATATGAGAAATTGTCAACAATAAGAGCATTGAGGGTGTGAAAGACTTGGAGAAAGAAAAAAAAAATTTCAGTGTGATTTGTGTTTGTGTGTGTTATGCTTCCTATATATATATATATATATATGGAGGGTGCTGTCCGAAGATGTGCTTGGGTAGGAGAAGATTGTCTTTCATGGAGGAAGTGCATGTGAAAGAAAGAGATTGTCTTTTTTAGGAATAATTGAATGAGTAAAAGAACGAAAAAAGGACTGTTTGCTTTTCATGTGAGAAGTTAATTAATGAGAAAAAGACATGATGCATCGGAGTGAAGTAGACCAAGTGAAGGATACTGTCCAATGGCTAAGAGAATCAAAAAGAGAGAGATGGAGAAGCGTAGACGTTTTTAAGGAGTCTCTTAAGATTATGGTTTATGATCCAAATAAATCTAAAGTGGTTGATAATAAGAATTTTAGAGTGTGAAGTATAAAAATATTTGAGTAAGATTTTTATTAAGGTTGATGTGTTTAGCTTATGGCTAACATTGCTAAGTTTTATCGTGGTTCAGGTGTTTAACAGTACTGGTTAGCCTATTAATTAAGCGGCAGTATTGAGGTAAGGAAAATTCCTAACCCTTTCTAAGTGAAATTTCATTGCATGTATTTTTATCAATTTCTCTTAGTACATTATGAATGCATGAATATGTTATTTCAAATATGCCTTTTGAATTGATATCCTCTCATGAATTGCTTTCCCTAAAGAATTTTAAAGCGAAATTGTTATTTATGTCACTCAATCTCTTATGGGTATAAGTTCCACTTTAATGCAGTGTCTAAATTAAATGAAGGATGTTCTATATAAAGAAGGGTTTCATTTGAGACAGTTTATAAATATGGAAAGTATAAAAATGTAAATAAGATGTATCAAGAAAAGTAAAAGAAATGATAAAAGTTTTATAAGATAAGGACATATGTCTGGAGAAGATAATTTTGATTCCTAAAGAATTCAGAAAAGGCATATCATGGTAATGGCATTGGAATGGAAGTGCAACCACTTAAGAACAATTCGCAAAAGTGGGAATTCATTGCAATGTTCTGTAGCCGCGCAGAGTGCACATTGGTTAATTAGAAGGGCAAGCAGGTCTACGGCCACAAGCGTTGCCATGATCATAAGGACGGTGTAACCCTAGTACACAACATAACAATGAGCCCTACATAGGACATAACAATGTACATGGGCCCTACTATGAGAACAATTATTATAATTAATATTTAATATTCTATTGAAAAAAAAAAAAAAAAAAAGGGGTTCATTCAAGGTCTCATGGAAAAAAAAGTTCTTAAAGAAAATGATTTTAACTCAACCGTGTTTGATGGCTAGAAATTTTGTTACTGAGCCTCCTTCTCCCACCATTTTTTATGTTATGAGTAACATGGATTAGGAGGCCAGGAAGGGGGCTTAGGAGAGCATTAGAATTATCTCATGAAACTCATGTTATTTTAAAATAAGTGCACTAGCACAAAACTTACATTTTTATGATTAATTTTCAGACTAAAAGTTTTTGCATTTATTAAAGTTTTAATTGGCCCTATTTTCTTAATTATCATGCATTTAATTCAACGTGTTGAGTTAATTACCCTAGAAAACTTTATAGTGCTTTGCACTTTGAAGTATTTGTTGACATGCCTAACCCTAACCGGCCGGAGTAACAAATTGGTCAAGAAAGCCAAAGTTTAATCTCTCTCTCAGTTATGGTTTGACGCCAATGAACCAAGAGGATAAGCCAAAAGCACGCAAACAAATAAATAAATAAATAAGTAGAAAGGATTTCCTTTTATTTTATGGAAAATAGACCAATATTTGAGATTGAGAGTACTACTCGTAGTTTTCTAATCCAAGAGGGAAAATGATAAATTATATATATATAATAAAAGGAGAGTTTAGGTATATTTTAATTAAGGACCAATTTCTATGTTTATATTCTTTTTGAATTTATATTTCTACAAAACATAATCCAAATTTTAGCATTTTCAATTCCTTAAAGAATTAGGAAAGACAATGCAACACCGACTTAATAAATATATATATGCGCACTAAGAGACCCCCTAAACATTGCAGAAAAGAATTAATTACCTCAAATATAAATTTTCTCAGTGCGTTTAGAGAAAACATGGCCTACCACTCTTCAATCCCCGAGGCGATTCTAAACCTGGGATTTTCGGATCCAGTGTTGGTGATTCAAAAGCGGTTGAGCCGTGTCGATTTGAGCCCGGAACACGGCCGCTTCTTGATCCCGTTGAGAAAAATCAGATATGAATTCTTGACGGAGGAAGAGAAGGCGGCACTGAACAATAGAGACAGCATTGAAGTAACGCTAATGGTGTCGCCGTCGCAGATGCTAGTGAGTGACTTGGCTTTGATGAAGTGGAAGAAGCAAGAGGAGTGTGGGGACACCACCTCATCGTACGTGTTGACACGTGGCTGGCACACAGTGGTGGTACGTCAGAAAGGGTTGAAGGTCGGTGAAAAAGTGCAGCTCTGGTCATGTCGGAGACCCGGAAGGTTGTGGTTTCTGCTAGTTGCAGTGGAAGCCGAAGAAGAAGAATAGGAATGTCGATCCATAGGAATGTGAAGTTAATGGATGGCAACAGTATATAAATAAAATATAATGATGATGTTCTTGTTTTGTTGAAATCGAGGCTGGCGAAATTGTCCAAGTGTTCACATACGTTGTTTGAATAATGTGTTCGAATTTTCAAGTCAATTTTATGAGTGATTCAATATTCTTTTTTTTTTTATTCCATATATAATAGAATAAGATCCACGTTTCTTTTATTATCCTTAATTATAGGTAAAGGTGCTTTGAATTTTTTAATTATTCTTCCAAAGTATGCTATGATAATCACTGTTCACTCAGAGAGAGAGAGACAGGGGGAGAGAGCGCATGTGATCATAATTAGCTAGCAGCCTAGCAGCCACATATAATATAGTTGCCAATTGCCATGTTGGGTTATTATTTTCACATCCTTATCGCCAGTTTATTTTTTAACTAACAAAAAAAATATTATGAAAATTAAAATACTTAAAAAAATTTGAAACCTAAACTTACAAGGCCTGTAGCTCATCCTCTCTATCTCCTTCTCCCCTATTATAGTGCCCTATTTTTACCCTTCATGATATATATATACTTTGATTTGACAACCTTTAGCTATAATTTGTACAACCTTAGAGCATGCAATAGCATTAAATTTGCCAAATTTTAGGTAAAAAATTAACTTTTTATATTTTCCTCTATATATACATATGCTAAGAAACCCTTAAAACAATGAAGAAAGGAATTACCTCTAAATTTTCTCAGCGTTGAGGGAAAACATGGCCTACTGTTCTTGAACCCCTGAAGGAAAAACTCCTGATGAAAGCAAGAAGGGGCTGCTGCCTGCTGGTTGATCCCCATCCCATTGAGAAAAATCAAAAAGGAGTTGGGGAGACACGACCTCATCGTACGTGTTGACAAAACAGTGGTCGATGAGGAAGTCCAGCTCTGATCGTGTCGGAGACCCGGGAGCTTTTGGTTTCTGCTAACTGTAGTGAGAAGAAGAAGAAGAAGAAAAAGGAAAAGAAAAATGGATACGAGGCAATGCATAGAAATGGGGGCAAGGTGTTGTGAAAGTCAATTTAATGCAGCTTTCCCACGTACGAGAATCCTAATTGATACAGCTTTCCCAAATTCCCATAGACACGTTCCCACGGCCACGGACAAGGATACCGTTAGAATTGACTCAAGTCAATTCAACAAATTAATGCTAATTAATTATATTAACGTTTCTAATCTCTCGTACGTATCTTTACTTATAAAAAAAAAATTGGGACCATGAGCATTAATAAAATATGAAAGTCGATCTTAAAAATCTACTAAATATCTAGTAAAGTGAAAGTAAAGTTTGGAACTAGTCCTCTATGCTTAGGCATATTTGGAGCATTTTTGTTAGATTTGGATATATTTGGGTAGCTTGGGTGAAAGATAACTTCTTGAAAAGAAAGAGTTTTTGGAGTGTAGGCATTCCTCAAAATTGTTTTTGGAGTTGGAGAAAAATTCTAAAGTTGAGGGATATTGCCAAACGTTTCTTGAGGTTTGAAGTTGGGAATGAGAAAAATATCCATTTTTGGTTGGATTGGTGGCATCCAGCAAGGATCTTGATTGAGCATTATGGCTTCAGGATTGTTTATGATGCTCATAGTAATATTGAAGCAAAACTTTCTTCTGTTATTTGTAATGGCGATTGGCTTTGGAGACCAGCTAGGTCTGAAGCTCTTATTGAGATACAAGCTAGACTCCCTGAAGTAGGATTGGAGATTTGTGATAAACTAGTTTGGACTGCTTCTAAAAAGGGTTTTTATGTCAACTCAGATACTTTGGATGTTCTTAGAGAGAAGAGGGAGAAGTCTCTTTGGTGGAAGATGGTCTGGTTTCCTCTTGTCATTCCTAAGCAAGCTTTTATCATGTGGCTTGTTATGAAGGATAGGCTTCTTACAGGGGAAATATTGCTTAAATGGGGCTATAAGGGTGAGGTGCAATGCAGTTTCTGTCATAACCAATTGGAGACTTCGGATCATCTCTTTTTTTAATGTAGTTTTAGTTCCAGAATCTGGAATTTCTGCATACTTCGATGTAGAGTTGAGCAGCCTCCTATGATCTGGGATGATCTTATGCATCTAGGCTGAAAAAATTGGGGGAAGAAATCTCTTCATTGTTTGTCATGTCGTCTGGTTCTTGGGTCTGCTGTGTACAATATTTGGTGCACCAGAAATGAGCTTAAACATGACGGTACTCCAAGCACTGAAGAGCAAATTTAGAAAAAAAGTCTTTTGGGAAGTAAGAACTAGAATGGCTAGGAAAGGAGGGCTTCCTAGAACTAGAGAAAATCTTGCTTTGTGCTCTATGTGGAATTTGCATACTGATATGCTTGTGAATGATGGCATGTACTCTGTTTTTTTCTTGTTTTGGTTGGTTTTTCGTAGTTTTGTTGATTGAGGAGGTTGTTTTTACTTTGTTTTGGCTGGTTTTCAGCCTTTGTAAGGGACTGTTTTGAGGTGTTGCTATGTTTTTGAGCTTTGGTTATATTGAAATTTCTCATTCATTCCCCAAAAAAAAAAAAAAAAAAAAAAAATCTAGTAAATATATATATATATTCACTTAATTGTTGTAAGGTTGCTCAAATTGTAGCCGATCGAAGGTTCTCAATTATATATATATATATGGAAAAGTAAACAGTACTCTACCCTCTCAAATTTTGGGACGTTTCTCAATTCGACTTTCAAAGTTTCAATTTTGGCAATGCACCCCAAACTTCCAAATTTTTGTAATTTGACTAATGTTATCCCAAAATTCTCATATTACCCCTAATTTTTATTTTTTATATAAAAAATTAAAAAATTAAAAAAAAAAAAAAAAAAAAAAACAACAACAACAACAACAATATCAAATTTGGGGGGTGCAAAAATGGCCAGATAGCCAAGCCACCCAGAATTTTTTTTTTAATTTTTTTTATAAAAAAAAAAATGAATTAGGGGCAATATGGGAAGTTTGGGATACAATTGGTCAAATTGCAAAAATTTGAAAGTTTGGAAGAGTGCATTGCCAAAATTGAAACATTAAAGATTGAATTGAAAATCACCCAAAACTTTGTGGAGGTAAAGTGTACTTTTCCCATATATATATAGAGAGAAAAAAAAGATAGGGTTAAGTATTATAATAGAAGTGCGTGTTACACATTCTAAATTTTCTTTCCAAATGATGATGTGTCACCATCTCATAAGATTTATTATTGTGAGAAGTGAGATGGTGATATATCATTTAGAAACTAATTTTCAGAACAAAAATTTGAGATGTTTAGCATTTTTCATTATAATTTGTTATATATATACCTCATTTTCTTTATTAGGAAAAAAAGTGAAACAGGTATCACGTTTATGAAAGTAACGACTAATTAATTCATCGGCCCATAGAACTATAGGAGGAGTAATATGCAGATCATGATCAGGAAGGAAAAATAATCAAGAAATTAATCAAAGAATGTTTGCGTAACAGGATATATAATGGAAGAAAACTGATCAATCTCATTCAATAATATATATATATATATATATATAGAGAGAGAGAGAGAGAGAGTAAAATCGATCAAGAAAACTGTTGAATGAATAATAAAACTAAATTAATACATGATTTATTCGAGCACATAAACATGAAACATCCCGCTGCACTCTCTCCACATCAAAAACAAAAAACACATCGTTTCCAGGAGTCCGGCACGACCAGAGTCGCACTATGTTGCTGGGCTGCAACCCATTCTGAAGAACCACTTGGTTCCAGCCATTCCTGATCAACAAGTACGATGAGGTCACGCCGCCAACGAACATGTCGTGCACCGCCAACTTCCTCAAAGTCAAGTTATTCTCCGAGAACTCCGAATTCATTAGCGTTATCGGAATCATACCTCCATTGTTCAGTGTTGTCTTCTCTTCCTCGGTCAAGAACTGTTGTTGGATTTCTCTTTGTGGGATCAGAAAGCGGCCGTTTTCCGGTCTTACATCAAGCAAGCACAACTGCTTTTGAGCCAAGAACACCGGCTCCGAGTACCCCCTTTGTAGAAGGACGTGGTTGATCGCTGCAGGGAGGGAAGGCGGCATTCTTCTTCTTTTCAACCTGAACTTGGTTTTCGTACTAGTGTAATATTTTTTATGAACGTTAGCTAGAAGCAAATTTAGACACTCTATTTAAAGGCAACGAATTGGAGTACGTGCTGCTTTGGGTTTCCTAATCCCATTGTGATTGGGAAAAGGCTAAAAGAAAAAAAAAAAAAAATACACGAATAATTATAAGTATTTTAAATCAATACATTAATTAGAATTAAACAGATAAATAAAATGTACGTGGTCCAATTAAAAAAGACGTACGGTTTCAGTATTTTAGAATTGTAGTGGTACTACTTGTAAATCCTAATCCAAGGAGTAGATGGTATATAGACCGACCGACTTAATATTTTTATTTTTCTTTTTCTTTATGTTCCCAGATAATGATAAAATATATTTCAGTTAAATCTATGAAATACGTGTAAGTCGGGATCTCTATGTCCTGAAATTATAATTGGGGCAGAAAAAGGTGAGAGGAGAGGGCCGGGCCTCATCTATTATTAATGCACTATATGACACATCTTTCTGAATAAGGATTTTTTACAATTTTATAAAATTTTCAAATTATATATATAGTTTTATGCCTTTTTTAAAAAAATGTGATTTGTTATTGAGATAGTCAAAAATAATTTTCTTCCCAAACACTACTTCTTCACCTTGAAGAGGCACTTTTTCATAAAATCAAAATATAGTTTTAGGCTCAATTTACGACTAAAGCTATTTCTTTTTTGTTAAAACTATTTCACCCAGCAGGACCTAGCTAGCTAGTGGAGAAACTTGTCCAAGTGATCACTGCCAATGCAAATATATAAGGAGAACATGGATATAATTGGACTAAGGAGTTTAACATTAAATAATGGCACTAGCCAAGAAAATTCCAGGCTAGAATCATACAGATTAATTAATTGAAAAAAAAAAAAAAAAACTATTGCAATTTAAATGGGAATACGAGCATTGATAGGGGTGACCAGCGGGTAGGGGTGGAACTAGAACTTTTAGTTTAGGTGGACAAAATTTTTTTAAAAAAAATCTTGGGTTTGTAAAATATATTTTTAAAGGTTTATTTAAAAATAAAAATAAAAATTGGGGACCACCCTTTGGGTTGGGGGGCTAGGATGGTTCCGCCCTTGCCAGCACGATTTTTCATCCACCCGCTAAAGTAATGGGCAAATTTTTCTCTATTAACTTAGACATATAGATGAATTTTGAAAAAAAAATTCCATTTTACTTGTGTACAAATAGGAGGAGATAGATATGTTGAAGCTATAATTTACTTACCCGACTGCAAGTACCGACACAAGAGAAATGTTAGGTTTTTTAAACACACATTACTTTATGTTTTTATTTGCTAAAATAATAAATTACATAAGATGGCGACACATCATTTAGAAACCAAAATTTTGATTTTTTTTTTTGTTTGTAAAATGCCTTACATTTCTCCTGACACAATCTACCAAAGAAGGAAGGCATGTGTGTTTACTTGCAAAAATGTAAGTGCAAAATACACAAGTTAGTTATAGAAAGATTTCAAGATATTCATTCATTGAATTCTAGATAACTCAGGTTAAGTCAAAGTTGTGAGATTCACTTACTTAAAGTTGGTGGATCTTGCATCCCAATTGTCCAAAATAAGTAGATTATACGAGCTTAAATTGTCTTAATTTAAGTAAAATTTGAGTACGTGGACCTTACACAAATTCAATGATTGATTCATCAATTCACTATAAAAACAATGAATTATATTTCTCTTTTAATAATCCGAATCCAAACTATTATTTTTTTGCTACTATAAAGTTCATGATTAATTAAGATTTTTAAATTTGAGTGCTTAAAAAAATTTGACGGCCAAAGTCGTTACATAAATGTCACGCCCTGTTCCATCCACAACACATATCAAAAATAGACATGACCCACGTGGTTAGACGTAACAGGCACGTGTTGTCCTAAACAAATGTGTCTTTCAATATTGGAATGGTAGTTGAGAATATATATGATTGGAGATTTTTACTTCCATTTTTTTTCTTTTGTTTTTCGTTTGTTTATAATATGGGCATATATTTACAAGGCCTATTGGAAAATTATCAATGATTTTTAAATCTAATGGCATTCTCGTTTTTCATGTATATTGAGATGGTAATTGAGGATTATATGTTTAAATCTCACTAATTGTGTGAGTTAATTATCAAAAAAAAAAAGAAGAAAAAAAAGCCAAGTTATTTTTTAAAATAATAAATATTAATATAAAATTAAATATCTAAAAAACTCTACACAAATAATTATTATAACACAAGATACCAGCACAATCAGCGTCCATAAGCACCCAAAAAAAGAAGACATCGACTGTGATGTAAGAGCCAAGAAACAGAGGAATCTTTCAGACCAAACTCTCGTCTCAAAATGCATATGATATGATTTTTTTAGAGGAAAATCCAGAGAACCCATTTCCTGATAAGGTATCTTTCTCCTTCCTGACCTATAAATTTACTTGCTTCTTATTCTCATCGAGTTTTGTTCCTGTTGATGTTGTCTTTATGCTTCAACGTTTGTATGCGTATCTTGGATACGGAATTGCTTCTGTTGATTTGTGAATATTCTGGTTTGTTATGAGACGGTTGTCTATCTGCTGTTGAACCTGTGAATTGTATCACAAAACTTTCGTATTTCACCTTCTGGGACGATAGTGAAACCAATTCGATTACAAGCTTTATTTGGTTTGAATTACATAAAGGATTTGAACTTTGAAGTGGGCGTTATCTAATTTTGTTTATCTCCTAGTTATTCTCAGAGAGATTTATATCTACCGCGGGATGTGGGTCTTGCGCCTGTTAACATTTTCCTGGATTCGGTTCCGGGTTTCGGTTATTACAATGAAATATAAAATGGGTTGTTTGTGATTTTTAGTTTGTTTTTTTACAGGGCCAATTCTAAATTGCGAATAAAATTTGTGGGTCTACGTGTTATGCTATATATTTGGTTGTCATTTATGCTTGCCTATGGGGCTTAGGAATTTACTTCATGATTCCAATTGGCGTACTTTAGGATTCAGGAATATTGCTTGCTTTTGTACCCTAGTAGAACACCATATCATTGATTGAGAGGTTCTCTTTGTTGGTAAAAGTAGGTTACCTTAGGCATGATGTTTGTTGTTAATCTATACATCAAGGTCAGTGTTATAGTGAGCATATTGCATAACTTTCAGTTGTTTCTCATCTTAAATGTTTCCTAACCAAACTCAAGCAGCTCTTAAATGTTTCCCAGAATGTTTAGTATGAGCTGGAGGATATCTTTAGCGCTCTATTTCTCATCGCTCAACTTCGTTTTCAGTTTGCACTGAATTGGTCCCAATCATATATTATTATATTCTGTCATCTGAATTCTGTTTATTCTTTCAGAGTGTTAGGATTCATGGCCAAAATAATTATGATAAGGCTTTGCTGAGTTGCTTAGTTGCAGACAGATTTGTTTAGCATTGAGCTCTCAAATGCCTAGATTATGGACTAGAGTAAATGCTTTAGTGGATTTAGTTCATACGAGATTTTAACTTTGCCACTGTGAAAACTATCAGAGATTGGTAAGGCGTAATGGCTGCAGCAGAAGCAAAAGCAGAAAGGCAGCGCACAGCTAACCATTCCTTTGTCCAAGAAGATGCGAGGAGATCCCCCAAATTTTCTTGCTCCCCATCATCTTCTTCCTCAAAATCAGAGTCTGATGGTGCACCTGATAATGCTGCAAATGGACCTTATCATCCCCCCCCAACTTGCATACCTGATAAACCATATTCCGGTCCACCAACCAACATTAAGTGGTGGTTGAACCTGCAACCGCACGTTGGGCCCCAAAAGGATTTTACATATGAACAGCTAAATGCCTTGGAGACTGAGCTTGAAGTTTTGAGTTCTGGATTTATTCATAAAACTGCAAAAATTAGTGAGGATCACCAATCCAGGGAAAAATTTTGTAATCAAACTGTTATGAAAAACAATAATAATTCTTCTGTGGAGAAACCTTGGGAGGTTTCTACCACTTGTAAAAATAATGAACATGATACTGGAATGCAAGAATTCAAGGCTGTTTTTGGTAATGATTCACAGAGAACTACTCATAAAAAGGACTTGGGGGAGTTCTGGTACTTAGATGATAAATTCACGGGCTTGGATTCTTTCAACTGCTTGGTCCCAGAACAAGCCAAGAGGCTTTCTTCTGATCTAGGATCCAATTGGGTGGGAGCTGAGAAGGCTGAGCCTTGGTGGCGCTCTGCTGGTCAAGACGGGTTGGCTTCCTTGGTTGCTCAGAAGTCACTTGAACATATTGAGAATTGTGATCTTCCCCGACCCCTGGCCAAGCATTTTAGGAAGGGGCCATCTACTTGTACAGAGTGTTTTGAATGTGATGAGAGTTTGGCTTCATCTTTAGATAAGATGGTTGATAAGGGATTCTCTAGTCTGAAGAACTATACCTGGGAAAACCCCACTACAGATCACTCACTCCAGGATTCAGACCAGCCTTTCAGGTAATGCTCTAGAATTGTTACTTTGCAGTTCTTTTGTCATCAGTACTTCATTTAGGGAGTGGTTGATGCTTCATGAAGCTATCCGTTTTATTTTACACATCTGAGCACATGGAACAATCTATGATGGGGTGCTAACCAAATAGAAACCTCATCTTTTTCACTGCAGTTAGTGGTAACAATTTATTTGCCCCTTTTTTTTCAGTAAGTGTGGTGCAATGTACCCATCTAGATACTTCAAATAGTTTAAATAGATTTTAGATATCATAACCCAAATTTCATGAGCATAATTGATTGATATTGGTGTGTTATCTTTACTAGTATATAAGAAAAGAACTAATAATATATCAGTCAAGAATTAAGCTATTTTTATAAAGAGGATTATCATTTAATTCAAACTTATAATTGTTACAAAGGTCCACCATTTTGCACATGTAGCAATGAAGCTCTTTCAGTTTGATGGGATGGACACCTCACATAATTGTTAGAATACACAAGTAGATTCTAAGCAATAATCAGCAAATGAAATATGAAGGATGTCATTTATTTGATCCATTAAATTCCCTTGTTTCAAAGTGAAGTTAAAGTAAAAAAAATTTACTCATTACATGCTAGCAAAATCACAATAGACTTGTTATAGTTTGATGTACAATCTTCTCTTATTTACAAGTATACACTGCTAGAGAAATAGAATAGTTTATTAGGTTCTTTATTTATTGTAAAAGAAAAAAAAAGATCTTGTCTTTTTTGGATGAATAAAATTTTCATTCAAACACAAACAGAACACCAAAACACACCAGCAAGAAGAAAAAAAGATCTTGTTTTTGTTTGATGATATTTCTCATTATGATCCATCTACATTGTTTTTTCCTAGCACATTTGCTCCAGATTAATGATTGTAATGATTGTCCAATTGGTATTCTGTGGGGGCCTAAAATCTAATAGTCCGACATAACATCCCATGGGATGGCACACCCATGGACAGAGGGAAACAAGGGTTTCTTAGGGGGGTAGAGGTTCATTACTACCACATTGGGGAATTTTGGGGTGTCTTCTAACACATGTCAACTGTCTTTGTTTTCGGCTACCTATCCTGAACTAATAGAGGATTGTCGATTGCTTTAGTTTTTTGTTACTTACCTTCAATAGTAAGAATCTCCTTTAGTTTGTTACTTGGACGAACATGAATATGCATTTCCTGGCACTCATGGTTCAGGCACAAATTTTGGAGCCCTTCTAACACATTTGTCAACTGTCTTTGTTTTCGACTACCTATCCTGAACTAATAGAGGAAGGAATTATACTCACTATTTGATTGCTGATCAGTTTATTTATCCATGTTGATAAATATTTTGCTCCAGCAACAGTATTGGTAATGGTACAAGTAAGGACGAGGCAGATGATGATCCTAGCAAGACTAAATTGTTGGAGGCACTGTGTCATTCTCAAACACGAGCAAGGGAAGCTGAGAAAGCAGCACAGGAAGCCTTTGCTGATAAGGAGCACATTATCACGCTCTTTTTTCGACAGGCATCACAGCTCTTTGCTTATAAGCAGTGGCTCCAGCTGCTGCAGCTCGAGAATCTCTACATCCAGCTTAAGAACAAAAACCAACCAATTTCCAGTCTTTTTCCGGTTGTCTTACCTTGGGTTCCACACAGAGGCAGGCAAATGAAGAAGGGTCAGCAGAGGGCTGGAAAGAGAAAACGTGGTAGACAAAGGAATGAAATTAGAAAGTGTGCAGTTGCTTTTGCATTGGGGTTAGGTCTTGCCAGCGCTGGTTTGCTCCTTGGTTGGACCATGGGGTGGTTGTTTCCACCTCTTTAAATTTGCTCCTTGGCTATGGCTGTCAATGACACCCCTGTGCAGTACACCATAATGCTTGAATGGAATCTGCTTTGCATTTTGGTCATTGGGTTGCATGGGGATGCATGCTTCAAATTGGTAACATTTTTCAACTGTGTATGTATGTAATATGTATGCACCAATTTAGATTTGTTTCATGTGTATATTAAAGTACATAATTTGTATGAGGGATGTGACTAGATGTAAATATTCATATAATTTGGTAAAACATATTGAGATTAGATTATCCGCCTTCTTTTAAGCTAGGGCTCCTAAGTGGTATATTTACTTGTACTTTTTTTTTGGGGGGGGAGGATTACTGAACCCTTTAGAGTTGATTTGTAAGCCATATCCTTTTTTGGATTACGCTGGATCTGCCATCCCATTGATAGTGGGATATGAAGTACATATATAATAGATGTATTTGTTGCTCTAGGCTTCAACACTAGCCTAGCGTGCACTGTTTGGGTTGGTCCAGCTCACCATGAGCATAGTTTAACAGTTATAGACAATCAAATCAACGAAATGATCCGATCTAATTTTAAGTGACCGTCTTGTTTATCGGTTGCAAAACGTGTTAAGAAAAATGGTAATTTCAAAATGCAATTAAAGAAAATGTGATTCCTTCAAGGGTTAAAAGTTCACAATGAAAATTAACCACTAAATAAGCATTTTAAACAATATATATATATATATATATATATATATATATATATATATATATATATTAAAAAAAATGAAAGATTAATTTTCACGATCAAGTAATCTTAATATATGGAATATTATTCTTATGTGGAATTCGTTTAGAGTTATTCTTTCGTTTCGAATGGCTTAATTATATGACATACATAGAGGATTTTCTTTTTGTTGAATAAGATTAAAAAAAAATGGTTAAATACTATTTTTCTCCTTAAGGTTTCATTTTATTCCAAAAGTTTCTGAAATTTTTTAATTCGAACTCTAATATTTAAAAATTGGCAATATACCCCTAATGTTTCAAAAATTTTCAATTTAGACCCTCCGTTACTAATTTTCATCTAATTGGATGGAAATCATCTCACATGCATCTCACGTGAAATTTTGATACTCTCTATTCCAATTTTGCCCTCATTAAAATTTACGAAATTAAAGATAATTACGTAATTTCATAGGTTTTAATGAGGGCAAAATTAGAATAGAGGATATCAAAATTCCACGTGAGACGCGTGTGGGATGATTTCCGTCTAATTAGACGAAAATTAGTAACGGAGGGTCTGAATTAAATTTTTTTTGAAACATTAGGGGATACATTGCCAATTTTTAAATATTAGGGTTCGAATTGAAAAATTCCTGAAACTTTAGGGGTAAAGTGAATTTTCCCTTTTTTTTCTACTTTTTAGTTTTAATTTTTTAACAGTTTTAGTTTTTTAATTATTGATTTTTTTATAATATTTAATTTTTAATGATTTGTTTATTATTATTATTTTTTAAAATGAATTCGCCCTTCAAAATATTGTTTCTTGTTGTGTGCATGCGCACGGGGATACGTAAAGCACCAGGTGGCTTTTTCGGCGGTGGCATTGCCTATTTAAGCAAATTAAACTCTTTAAGCTATGATTACAAAAAAAAAAAAAAAAAAAAAAAACTCTCTAAGCTTTCTAGTGCAGCGCTTGAAATAATGAAGGAGGTGGCGATTGCGGCTTTTACTCTTCTCTCTATGAAGAACTCGCGGACGCCAGCAAGAGCAGAGCCGGAACCTCGGGATCTTCCACCAGTCCCGATGCTCCACGGAATCATCGGGCAATGCTCTCAGCCCTATGTGAAGGCGTTGACGTCAACTGATACGAAAGTTGACCAGGGCAGGATTTTCATCGCGAAACAATTTGTGAAGGACTCTCTCTTACCGTTGCTGAACAAAGACGAAAAACTTGACCTTATTGGAATTCCGGTCTCCGTTTACGATCTCAAGGGTGTGAGATGCGAAATGAAGTTCAAGTGCTGGTCGTCAAAGTACTACGTTCTTACAGGAGGCTGGGGAGCGTTCTGCCGTAAACATCATGTGAAGCCGAAAGATGACGTCAAGCTGTGGGTGTTCCGCCATAATGAAAATGATAAGCTTTGCTTGGTCATCCTTTTTGAGAAGATGAAAAAGTAGAAGGGATCGGAGCAGTTGACTGGCTTGGATTTTTGTTCCGATCGAGTTGGCAACACAAATGTTATATATATATATATATAGAATTTTCGCCTATAAGGCAATAGGACTTTTTGTTTCTATCTTTGGCAATTTAAGAATATTTTGTTATTTTCTTTTGCTGCCAATGCATAATGCATGCATAAGAGCACTAACAGCAGATTCCCTATAGCCCATTCGATTCCTTATGTTTAGAAAAAAATCTCAAAAACACCACAAAAAGGCATTCACATTAAAAAGCCGTAAATATAACCAACATCAAAGGGCATCTACAGTATTTTTCAATGCATAAGAGCACTAGCAGCAGACTCCCTATAGTACATTCATTTCTCTATGTTTAGAGAAAATATCAAAAACACCACAAAAAAGCATCTACATCAGAAGCCCTAAATATAACCAACATCAAGGGGCATCTACATTGTGGGAAACACTGTACATGCCCAATGCATTATTAAATTATAAAAAACTGATTCTCTCTTTCCTCTCCTTCACATGTCCCAACAATTCTCTATCATCTCTCCTCTCTCATTGGTTGCAATGATAAAAAAAAAAAATATTTAATTCATATAAGGAAAAATAATGGAATCTATTGTGAAATGTTTTTCTATAGGGAATCAAAAAGTAGTTTTATTCCCTAATTTGAGTGAAAATAATTGGGAAGCTGCTGTTAGTGCTCTAAAATCAGCAACTTCTTTCTCATTTTCCTTAAATTTAGGGAACAAAATTACTTTGTGCTTCCCTATTTAAATATATTCCACAATAGATTCCCTTTATATTTCCCTATAACATTAAAATATTATTCTTTTTATTTTATTTTATTATATTCATTCATTTTGCACAGGGAAATGTGAGAGGGAAGAGAATGTCCTTTACCTTTTATAATTATAATAAATCATGTGGATTGATACTTCAACTATAGCAATCATAATATATAAGGAAGATATAAAGAAGCTGTTGTATGTGAGTTTTTGTGATTTTCTTGAAATTTTTTCTATATATGGGAAAGGAAGCAACTTTAGGGTAGCTGTTAGGAATGCTCTAACCATTATTTTTTAATTTGAACGCTTGTCTTCAACCTTTGACATTACAAATTACTTGTATAGAAGTGTACTAAATTAAGCTGCTTGTCTTGCTCCTTGCCTTGCTTTGTGAGTATTGCAAAAGGATCTTGGAAGTCTACTTGTAGCTTGGAGAAGGTTGAAGCTTATACCATTAAGGGTGTTTGGGCTATGTTAAGTTATAGATATAAAATTAGATAGGCCAATAGTAATCTAACCCAGTTAATTAAATAGAGTTAAACCCTCAATCTTAACACGCTAATTTTGTGTCAGATTTGCAAACGATGACAATTTTAGCTATGTCATGGACTTGCAAATGTCCAGCATCCATTAGAGCATGTTTCGAGATTTGAGATGAATAAACCTCTCGAATGCCATCACCTAGGCATTTGTTAACTAATAGAAAAAGAAATACTATAGAATTTTTTTTGATCAAATACTCTAGAATTGGATCATATGACATTGCTGCGAAAGCTGCTGGGTTTTGTTGTTTGAAAGGAATTCTAATGGCTATATGATATCTTAAGTGCCCAATCAGCTAAGGTCCCTCCTCTTGAAGCCCATGCAGGCCTTTTGGACACCAATTGGCAGCTAGCTTCTGCTGGATCCCAGGATCTTTTTCTACAAGGGATTCTCTTGTGGTTAGCTTGGGCATCAACCAGCTCATAGTCATTGTTGATTGGCCCATACTCCACAACCGTTGACCTTTTGCCATGGAGGCTTAAAAAAATTGAGGCATAGAAGGTAAAAGTCTAAATAAGGCATATTTTTTAATTTCAATATAATAACGTAATAAAGAAAGGAACGATTTATGGGCCGATCATGAAGAATCATCCCAGGAGCATAATGGGCCTATTATGGCCTACATCAATGTTTCATGAGGAATAACTGAACATCTTGTAGAATCCATCTAGCTGGAGTCGGCTTGTTTGATTGCAAAGCAATCCCAACGACACAAATTTTTTACAGATAAATGCATGTTTTTATTGGGAAATGCTTTCAAACAAATTTTTTTAAAAAAATTTTATAATATGATGCAGTAGAATATGATTAAATTTATCAAACGTTGAATTTATGTCATTTCTAATCATGTTGTGCCACATCATGTTGTAAAAGTTTTTTTGTAAAATTTGTTTGTAAGCCTAGTATTCCTCTTTACCTTTTCCATTAGAATTATATTTTCCTTTTTTTTAATAAGGATTAGGTTTTTGCCTTTCCTATTAGGGTATGGTTTTCTTTTCCTATTAGGATTTATTTTATCTATTAAATTTTATTGTTTACCTTTTTTTAACCCCCACACACACACACACATATATATATATATATATATATATATATATATATGAGAAATGCTATAATCTAATAAAAACTCCATATTTTGCTCATAAAAGTCTATATGGCAAGATGCCACATCATTTTTTTGTTGAGGAAAAAAAAAATAACAAAAAGAAGATGTGGCATCTTGCCACGTGGACTTTTACGGACAAAATATAGAGTTTTTATTACATTCTATCATTATCTATATATATGCGCCACGTACTCATGAAAAATTATAATAAAATATTTATAGATTATCCAGAACCTTGTTCTTAAAATTTAAAAATAAATGCACCGACGTACCTTGGGTCCTTGACCCAAAAATATAGGAGGCAGCTGGCCTATTTAACTACGTACAAGAGAAGAGCAAGTTAATTTGTTGTGCCTTCTTTAAGCAAAACTTTCTGTGCTTGAGAGAAAGGAAAGGAAAAACAAAATAATGGATGACGCAAGTACTGGGGCTTGGACTCTTTTCTTTATGCAGTACTCGGAGTTGGATGAGAAATCTGCCATGGCTTTGCGTCATGAATTGTGGAAAAGAGACAATATTGTTAACATTCTCTCTTTTCCAAGTAGGCTCCGCGGATTCGTTGGGCCCTATTCTGAGCTCTTTGTGAAGGAGTTGACAGTCACCGATACGAAATTCGACCAGGGCAGGCTTTTCATCAAAAAACAATTTGCCAAGGCCTCTCTCTTGCCGTTGCTGAACAAAGACGAAAACCCGGTCGATGGGGTTCGGGTCACCGTCTACGATCCGAATGGTATGGAATGCCAAATGATGTTCAAGTTTTGGGCGCAAAAATACTACGTTCTTACTCAAGGGTGGAAGGCGTTCTGCCATGATCGTCATCTGGGCAGCAAAGATGTCGTTAAGCTGCGTATGTTCCGCCATCTTAAAACAACAAGCCTTTGCTTTGTCATCTCCTATGTGAAGACGACAAAGTAGATCCATCTGATGAAGCCTGCGCAACTGGTCTATTCTTAATGCTCACTGCGTCTGCATGCCTCGTTTAGATCCATGCATCTTTTCTTATTTTTTTATTTTTTTATTTTTATAAGTCATCCTTCTGATTTTATTCTCATTTATTTTTCTCTTTGCCTTCTAGCTCTTCTGTTCATTAGTAAGCTTTGCATCCCGATTAAGGCCATGGCTTGCATGATGTAATTGATCTCTATTTTAATTCAAGTTAATATATATATAGCCACGTGAGGGACTCATTTAATTAAATTAAATTAAATTTTGTGTTACATGGCAATTTTAGTTAGGTCACAACGAAAACTGTTGGGTTTTGTTGGTAACCCGTTTTAAAAAAAAAAATTGGCATTTTGGGCTTATTTTAGTTATTGGACTTAATTTTTAGGCTTAATTTAACATTTTTGGCCCTTTAAAAGAAAAAGAAAAAAAAAAAAAGCAGTTAGCATTTTTGTTCCAATAAGTTGGGTTTTTGTTGTGATTGTTTAAAAAAAAAAAAAAAACCTAAAAAAATCCCAAAATTCCTGAAAAATTTTTAATTTTTGTTTGGCTTTTGGACCTAAAAAATTAAAATCCAATGTTTAAAAATGCCCTAAAAAATAAAAAATATATTGTTATTATTATTATTATTATATATATATACCCGGTTTTCCCGTTATAACCGGGTATATAAAAATTTCAAAACCAGTAACCGGACCAAGGTACCCGGTTACCGATTTTTTTCAACCAGGTTCCCAATAACGGATTACTAGTTGGTACTCAGTTATCGGTTGATGACCGGTTTTTTCTTACTCCCCTTTTGTTGTTTGAAAGGAAGTCCTGTGGCTACATCTTAGCTGCCCAATCAACAAAGCTCCGTCCTCTTGAAGCCCATGCAGCCCTTTTGGACACCAATGGGCAGCTAGCTTCTGCTGGATCCCAGGCCCTTTTTCTACAAGGGATTCTCTTGTGGTTAGCTTGGGCATCAACCAGCCCATACTCATGGTTGATTGGCCCATACTCCACAAACCATTGACCTTTTGAAAGGGAGGCTCAGGGTGCGTTTGAGAATGCGTTTTTTAAAAAATAATCTGCGATTTTAAACCAAATCACAACTTTAGGGTGTTTGGGATTGGGATTTTAAAAACGCAAATTTTAAAATCGCAAAAAAATATGTGATTTCCATAAGCTGATTAGAGGGTGCTTATTTGAAAAAGTGCGAATTTAAAACAAAATTACGATTTCTATTAAAAAGATATTTGGCGCAATAGTTACCTTTTTTAGAACGAGAATGAAAAAAAATACCAAGAATATCCACCTAAAATATATTAAAACCCTTTTTTTCTCTTTTTTTTTTCTTCATCCTCTCTGTCTTGTTCATCCTTATTGGTAATTTGGTCATAAAACCGCAATTATATGCTAATGTTATCCAAACACTCAATTGATAAAAAAAAAAAAACTTTTTAGTATATTTTACCAAACTCCTATGCAATTTTAAAAACACAATTTTTGAAAACACAATTTTTAAAATTGCACTTATTAAAATTGCACTCCCAAACGGGCCCTCAATAAAAATTGAGTCATAAAAGGCAAAAGTCTAAATAAAGCATTTTTAATTTTTTTTTTTTTTTTTTTTTTTGACATGTCCGCACAAGGAGGGGGAAGGGGGATTCGAACTAGTGACCTCCGTTTCATTAAGCGTGGTCCCAGCCGATTGAGCTACCTCTTGGGGACAAAGCATTTTTAATTTTAATATAATAACATAATAAAGAAAGGAACAATTTATGGGCCGATCATGAAGAACCATCCCAGGAGCATAATGGGCCTAATATGGCCTTCATCAATGTTTCATAAGGTATAAGTGAACATCTCTTGTAGAAGCCATCTAACTGAACTTATATGCGAGCATGAAAAAAGAAGTGCTTATTTGCCAGCGAAGCCCAGTTGCTTTGGTTTATTTGTTCGTATCTCTTACTCAAATGGTGGATTTGTTTCTCTTTAATAATTTAAAAATTCTTATCCATAGCCTAAGCAATGGTAAAGAGCCTGTCTTCAAACTTTTAATTAAATCCCACAGCTTTTGCATAAACCTAAAGCAATAAGCCTAATCCATCCTCTTTTTAAAGAAAGAACATAGTTGGAATTGTTGGAACAATGCTCATCAACATTTGGATCATACATTGTTAAAAAAAATAATAATAAAAAAAAATAAAAAAGAAAAAAAGAACGAATACTGAAACATCAGCTTAATAAAATGGCATATAGTATTTAGCATTACTCATAAGATGTATGGGACTAATTTCACAACCAGAATTGCTCACGTTCTCATTAAAAAAATGAAGATAAAAGTATCCTAGTACTACAATCTACAAGTGTATTATTTTCTTCAAATGGTTTTTTAAGGATTAATTAAGATGTATTGCATGTGGTCAGGGGTGGAAATAGACTTTTAGGTTTGGGGGGCAAAAATATATATTTTTAAAAAAAATTGCTGGGGGGCAAAAAAAATATTTGTAAGGGTATATTTTTTTTAAAAAAAAAAAAAAAAATTAAGGATGAGTTTTCAAATTTTGGGGTGTCTACAGCCCCCCAAAGCATGCCCTATGCCCCTGCATGTGGTATAATAGGTATTCTATGGTTGGCTTGATCTTGCTACCAATACAAAAATAAAGCTTGTGCATGATGCAATCATTCCTGATCCCTGCTAGGTCATCAAGCTTGTTTCTTATTCTCTTGATCTTCACCTCTCTGCATGGAAAGATGCCTCCCTTCCCTCTCTTTGGCTTCCCCCTCTCTTGGGAAGAATTAAGGGCAATTTTGATATGGCGGTTAGAGACTCGTTTGCGGTTGCTGCTGCTGTGATTAGTGATGCTACTGGTAATATTATCTTGGCTGCCACTTTGAAGTTGGTTGGTTCGGATGTTCTCCAAAGTGAAGCTACAGCTGCTCTCTTAGCCTCTAGGCTTGCTACTTCTACGGGAGTAGGCTTTTTTTGATCTTGAAGGAGATGCCCTCATTGTTTTCCTGGCTATTAATTCTCCTACTGCTTTTGCTTCTTGGAATTTTGCTTCTATTGTTTATGATATTAGTTTAGAACTGTCCTCCTTTCAAAACTGAAATACTTTGAAAGTGTCACAATGTGCTAATTTTCGCTTTTTCGGGCACATGCTTTAGCTAAATAGGCCTCTTCCCACCTTGTGTTCGGAAGCATTCTTATGGGATCTCTATTCTTTATTCCATTCGGATCAAGAGTGGAAAAGATCATCTCTTATAACTTTTTTCCCCATTTGCTTAGAAAAAATACGAAAATAAAGAAAGGTTTTGGATATTACATAATGGGGCAGTTCAACTAATCATCTTTAGGTGATTTGGCAACCCTTAAAAAGATGGTCCAGCTACTCTTAAATCGGGCAGTTTGAGGTGGTAGAACTGTTACGGATATAAATCATTTAGAATAAATGTAGATTTTGTATTCCCTAAATCAAGTGATTAGATAATATTTGTTAATCCTAATTTAAGGGATATCTTTGTATTTCAAATATTTCAAATTACATGTAAAACTCTATAAGTAAAGTTATGTACTCAAATCATATAATCAAGGAAATATGTAGCCTATTAAGGGTTTGATGTGTGGATGTAGGCTACATGTTGAACTACCTTAATCTGTGTGTCTTTCTCTCTTTTCCTTATTTCATATTATTCTGCTTTATATTTATCTTATTATATGTTTCTATGAATTGCAATTTTCTTTTTTTTATTCACTTCATTTTTCTTCTCTAATTGTTTTCTTTATGATTTTAACATGTATCAGAGAAGAAAACGATTTATGAGGTCCATTGTTTGCCTAAAAAGAAAACAAAAACAAAAAAAGAAGGAAGGAAGTTTTTTGGTTCATGCAGAATTGATAAAAATGAGATCTCATATTCTTTGTTTGGTTTAGCAATCGAAAAAGAAAGAAAAAAAAAATTAGAGGAGCAAGCTTCTCTTCCTGAAAGGCCGGCTAGGCCAAAAGAAAAAGAAAAAGGAAAAGACAAAAAAGAAAAAGAAAAAGAAAGCCCAAAAGGCAGATGTTTTTGGCCCTTGTGACCCATTTCAAGCCTAAAGTTGGCTCATTCCGGCCACAGTAGCCTATGTCAAAATTGTAGCCAAAAGTTACCGATGTCAAAATTTCGATTAAAGTAACCGTTGCCAGCCAAAAAGTTGCCGATATTCAAATCCTGGCCACAGTCGCCTAATGGACCATTCAAAAACATGTTAAGGATATAAATCATTTAGAATAAATGTAGATTTTGTATTCTCTAAATCAAGGGATTTAAGGAATATTTTTATATTTGAAATATTTCAAATTACATGTAAAGCTATATAAATAGAGTTGTGTACTTATATCATATAATCAATGAAATATGTAGTTTATTAAGGCTTTGAAGTGTGGATGTAGACTATATGCCGAATCACCTTAATCTCTGCATGTCTTTCTCTCTTTTATTTATTTCATATTATTCCGCTTTATATTTATCTTATTATATGTTTCTATAAGAACCACCCCGACCAGTCACTATGACCAAATGGGTTTGACCACCCTTACTAAAATCACTACAAAATAACTTTTTTTTTTTTTATTTGCCAGCAAACTTGTGCATGAGATTTGAACCATTCATTTGAAATTATAAATGAACAGTCATGATAAATTTATTGCAAATAGTCTACTCCATTGCCTTTATTTTAGTTGGTTCGCAATATTTGAGATGACTCAGTCACTAGAAGGCTCTCTCTTGACTGCCAGGAGATAGGTAATGCAATCTAGAAGCTTCTTTTTTTAAAAAAATAGGTGGCTTTGAACGGCGAAATTCTTATCTTTAGAATCTTTGTCTAGCTTGTCGATCTACACATCCAGATTAGAAAGAAAAAAAAAAAAGATCTACGCATCCTTTTAGCTTTTAGATGCCTTCGCCTTTTTCAACTCCTGCAGCCACGGCAGTAGTCAGTAGACTAGACATCTGTCAAGCATTGGTTGATCGCTACACAGCCACACAATAATTCAAAAAGTAAAAATGTATTTAGTACGGAAGATCCAATGATACCATGATCCTTTGAAAGAGACACTTACCTGCCACATCCATTGCGGTGGCATTGCCTATTTAATTAAAGAGGCTGCTTCTTCAAAGCTTGAGCAAATTAAATTTTCTAAGCTTTCTTGTGCGAAGCTTCGTTAGTGCTTGAAATAATGGAGGAGGAGAGAGCGGCTTGGATCCTTGCTTCTATGAAGAATCCGAATTGTCTTCGTGAATTGAGGAAAACAGAGAACCTACCAGCAAGAGCAGAGGATCTCCAATTAATTCCGGGGCTCCGCGGAGTCATCGGACAGTGCTCTCAACGCTATGAGAAGGAGTTGACAGCCACTGATACGAAACCCGAACAGAGCAGGATTTTCATTGGGAAAGAATTTGTCAAGACCTCTCTCTTGCCGTTGCTGAATAAAGACGAACACCTTGAAGACATTGGAATTCCGGTCACCGTTTACGATCTGAAGGGTGTGGGATACAAAATGAAGTTCAAGTTGTGGTCGTCAAAGTACTATGTTCTTACAGAAGGCTGGGGGGCGTTCTGCCGTGATCATCCTGTGAAGCCGAAAGATGTCGTCAAGCTGTGGATGTTCCGCCATCGTGAAAAGGGTGAGATTTGCTTTGTCATCTTTTTTGAGAAGATGAAAAAGTAAAAGGGAACAGTTGACTGGCTTCGAAGGTGGGCACGTTGGACTTTTGATTCTATTTTTGGCATTGTATCTTGTACTTGTAGTATTTTGATGAAGGTTAATAAATAAATAAATATGGGCGGCCTTTGTTTGAAGCTTAGCATTTAAGGGTGCCAATATGTATTCATATATTGGGTTCAAGTTACGTCGAGTTAAGGATATAAGACCATATACATCAATACTAACTCGTTCCATTTAATTAAATAATGTCAAACTCTTAATTCTAACTCATTAATTTTATATTAAATTTGTGAGCCATGATAATTTTAGATAGGTCACAAGCTTACTAGAGCATGTTTGAGATTTGAGATGAATAAACCTCTCAAATTCCCTCACCTAGGCATTCGGGCTAGTGATTTATATAGTATTAGCGTGCATGAACAATCATGCACACTAGTATTATATATATATATATATATATATATATATATTTTATTGTTTATATAATATTTTAATTAAATTTTATAATTAAATAACACTAGCGTGCATGAATCATAACTAATAGAAAAAGAAATACTATAGAATTTTTTTTGGTCAAATACTATAGAATTGGATCAGATGACATTGCTGCGAAAGCTGCTGGGTTTTGTTGTTTGAAAGGAATTCCAATGGCTATATGATATCTTAGCTGCCCAATCAGCTAAGGTCCCTCCTCTTGAAGCCCATGCAGGCCTTTTGGACGCCAATTGGCAGCTAGCTTCTGCTGGATCCCAGGATCTTTTTGCACAAGGGATTCTCTTGTGGTTAGCCTGGGCATCACCTAGCCCATAGTCATTGTTGATTGGCCCATACTCCACAATCGTTGACCTTTCGCCATGGAGGCTCAAAAAAATTGAGGCATACAAGGTAAAAGTCTAAATAAGGCATATTTTTTAATTTTAATATAATAACGTAATAAAGAAAGGAACGATTTATGGGCCGATCATGAAGAATCATCCCAGGAGCATAATGGGACTATTATGGCCTACATCAATGTTTCATGAGGAATAAATGAACATCTTGTAGAAGCCATCTAGCTGGAGTCAGCTTGTTTGATTGCAAAGCAATCCCAACGACACAAATTTTTTACAGGCACATGTTTGTATAGACACATTATGTTTTTAATAGTATGTCTTATATGTTTTTTTTTAATAACATAAAAAAACAAATGTCGCCTTTAGAAGCTAGCTTGTAAGAATTTTCTACACATCAATTTGTAGAAAATTTCTGTCCCTTCCTTGAACTTATTTGCCAGGTAAGCCGAGTTGCTTTGGTTCATTTATGCATATCTCTTGCTCAAATGGTGGGTTTGTTTCTCTTTAATAATGTATAAATCTTATATAGCCTAAGCAATGGGCCTATCTTCAAACTTTCAACAAAATCCTACAGCTTTTGCCTAAACCCAAAGCGACAAGCCTAATCCATCCTCTTTTTAAAGAAAGAACATAGTTGGAATTGTTGGGATCTGGCTGAGCATTACATGCACGGCGTATGTTTACTAAATTAACTTTTTTATTCTTTTCTGTCAAGAAATAAAGAAAAGGCCAAGCTAAGTCATTTGAGCTTAGATAGGAAAATAAATTATCACGAGTTACATTTAATGAATAACGTATACATATAAATGTGGAGTAATGGTTCCTACTACATCCTCATCACATTTTCATTTTATTGGGTTGATGTGACAATGCTCATCAACATTTGGATCATACATTGTTAAAAAAAAAATACTGAACCGTCAACTTAATAAAATGACGTATAGTATTTAGCATTACTCATAAAATGTATGGGACTAATTTCACAACTGAAATTGTTCACGTTCTCATTAAAAAAAAATGATGATAAAAGTATCCTAGTACTTAAGTCTACAATTGAATTATTTTCTTAAAATGGGTTCTTAAGGATAAATTATTTGCATGTGGTACAATAGGTATTTTATGGGTGGTCTCATCTGCTAGCAATACAAAAATAAAGAAAGGTTTTGGATACGTATTACATAGTAGGGCGGCTCAACTAATCATCTTTGGGTGATTTGACAACCCTTAAAAAGATGATCTGATTACTACTAAATCGGGTAGTTTAAGGTGGTTGAACCACATTCGGCCAGTCACCATGACCAAATGGGTGGTTCAGCAACCCCCACTAAAATCATCACAAAACATCATTTTTTTTTTTTTGCTAGCAAGATTGTGAGATTTGAATTGTTTATTTTATATGAATCATATGATAAATTTATTGCACGGATTCTGAATCCAGTTTTCAATATTACAAATAGTCAATTCTATCGCCTATATTTCAGTTTGTTCGCAATATTTGAACTAAAAAGACGTTAAAGTCCTAATTAGAGTTTCTTATAATCACTTGTATATAGTTGGCAATAGAAAATATTTATGTTTCATTAAAAAACTTCTCTATTGTTGCAAACGGTTTATGGGTAATGTCCAAACAAGGTCAAGAACTAACTGAGAATGCTTCTAAAAAAACTAATTAGCCTTCTAGAAAACTTTATAGGCAGTCCAACTCTGGAGAATGATGAAGTGTTGATGGATGTCTTCAACAATTGGAGCAAAAGGCCAACATTAGAAAAAGTCTAACTTCATTAATGGCTGGAGAGAATCCCCTTAAAATATGAGTAATTGGCAGCATAAGAAAGTGCAAAATTCACTGCCAAGAGATCAGTCTTAGCTTCACCGGCGTTGACATTTAAATGAGGAAAGTTGCTGGAAACTGCCTAAATAATTTGGCCATTTAAGTCACAGATGACTGCTACTGCTACAGAAAAGAATGCCTAATTACTATGAGGCCCAACAGACAAATATAATATTATGGGGTAGGAACACAAAAATCTACCTTAACCACATCCAGCAACAGTACAACCCAAGCTGACCAACCACTTCTTATCTGCCACGGGCTACCATCCAAAATTGACAAAACCAGTCAAACACAAATAATTTGTCTATCTCTTCTAGAATTTGGATAAGAAGGAACTAAGATTTGATGCAATGAGAGCTTCACATAAGAGATTATATGGGCTCCACCTGTTTTGATAATATGAACAAAAGGAATTCAAATTATTTGAACACACGCTCAAATTGATGCAGAACAAAATTCAAGTTTATTTGGTCTTTCAGAGTTATTTAAATTATTAATATTTAATTGCATGTTTTATTTAAATTTTTAGAGTTTGTGTTATTTTGAATTCAATAACAGGCTAGGCCCAAAGTCGGTCAAATTATGATTAAAATCTTGTCCGCGTCTATTTAAATGTTATTTTGAGGTGTAACTTTTCTTTCTTTTTTCTTCTTGACGGGGAAACTCCGTCAAATTTCCATCCTTTTTTGAATTGGGTCTCCTTCCTTATGTTCTATTCTTCAAAATTGTCTTTGTCCTGCATCACATCACAGATAGGTGAGGTTCGAATTGCCTTTCTCACCAATAGGTCAGCCTCGTTGCAGAGAAATGAGGCAGTGTGATGTTATCTTGGCGTAAAGTATGCTCATAAAAAGGAATGTGATTTATCCATTCCATATGTGTGTACAAGGATGTTGGTGGCTCATACACGTGGAAGATGAATTTGTAACATTTGCGTGAGGTATTTGTTTCAGCACGTGATATGCGTGGAATAGGATAGCCACTAACAAGATGATGTGGCCACTCAATGATTAAGCAAATTGCAACACATTTTTGGTCTCCATTCAAATTGGAAAAATATATTCTTTGTTGAATTGTTCCTGACGGTTGAACCTGTATATTCTATTCTAGATAATATAAACCAAAAGCTAAGGAATAAGAATATGTAATTGGCTGTAATTGCAATTCGAGCGGTCTCTACTAAAAGGCCATTACGATGCCCACTTGTTTTGGACAATTCGGGATGTGAAGCTTATTTGTCTAAAGTAGGTGGCTTTCACAATTTTTTTTTTCTTAGATGAGATTGTTTGAATTAAGTGCAATTAATGTTAATTAAGCTTATGTGAGTAATTCTTCAATGCAAAAAGTTAAACTCTCGTCTTAGTACGTGTCCAATTTTATTAAAAATTTTTAAGACCACTGAATGATTTTTCATTGCGAAAAGTCGTACTCAAACTCTAATAGATTCTCTACCTTATGAAAATTTTCTTGAAACCATTTCATCGATGATAAGAGCTCACCTTTCAATAGTTGATTTAGGTGATCGGCAACCTAAAAATTTCCAAGTGTGATTAAAAAAAATTTCTCTAATGTTTGTTTCAAAAAGGAAAAAGGAAAAAGAAAAGAAAAGGTGGAAACCGTGGCTGGGTGTGTCCTCCCCCAGCCCCAGGCCCCATTCTCTTAAAACTTCCCAATCGGCAAAGAGATGGTTTTGTCAACTAAGACTTCATTATCAGGCCCCACCAGGCAATATAATTATGGTTTTTGGTGCACGAAATCGACCTTGACCACATCCCTACAACGGCACAACCCAAGCCGACTCATAACGCGGTTTCAACCACTTCTTATCTGCCACGTGCTACCTTCCAGATTGAAGAGACCGATCAAACATAACGATGGCCAACGGAACCAATTTGTCTGTCTGTCTATCTGTTTTCAAATTTGGATAAAAGAATTCCACCCTGTCCCTCTTATTTCTCTCCTTACAATATTAATATGTCCAATTAGATAAATAAATTGTTTAAATTGCAAGCAATTTGATTGGCGATTAATGGAGATTCCAATCCTATTATCCATGTGTAAAAACAGAGCTCAGATGTGACCACCACCATTGAAAAGGGGTAGTCTTGGTTTGGATTCGTCTTCCATATAATTTATTCTTTGATCTTAAAAAATTGTTTCTTTTTTGAATAAATTATATTAAGTGTAGGTTTCATTTATTTATTTTTTGTAATTGTTTACAGAAAGTTTGAAGTGGGGACAAGGACAGGGGTGGATGGTAAACTTTCAATGGGGAGTGGGTGCTTCTCTTTTGGGCTGAATCAAAGCCGCATGCACGCTTTGAATTTTTTTTCCTTTCGGTGTCAACACTTTCTGAAAGTTTGGACTTCTTCTCTGTCTACTTGTTTACTCTACTAGATGGTGCACCAATGAAAAGGGTGTTCTAAGATTTTGAATCTAGTTGGTGTAATTTGGTTGTTAATAGGGATTATTATATGACTTTTGATTTTAGGAATTAAATTAATTTTGAGCATTATATTTTCGTCAATAAGGCTTTTTGATTGAGTCTTCCAGATGAACCCGAACCAGTTGAAATTAGAGTTGATGTTGCCAAACCTTCTTGTTGCGCCGCATGTTTGAAAGTATGTTGAAAGTTCAAAGTCAAATATGAACTAAACCGTGTAATTAATTAATTAATTAATTATTTAAATTTTATTCCAGAAAAAAAGGAGAAAAAAACTCTCTCCTCCTTTTCTTTTGCCGTCTTCCTCTTCTGGAGTGGGTGTTGAATGAATCAGCAGAGAATCATATGTGGCAGTAGCTAAGCAACTCGTTTTGAGCCACGTGTTCCGCGCCAACCCTTTAAAACCACACGCGCCCGGAAATAGCTTCTCCCTCTTCTCCCTCATCTCTTTTCTCCGAGACTAGGAAAATCAGAAAGAGAATACACAGCGAAGCCAATCCACACCGACCTCTCTTTGTTCTATCTTTCTGTATCTCACACGCGCAGAACGATGCCGTTTTGCAATATTAGGACGCAACAAGCCAGCTCAGACACGAAGCTCTGCGACAATGGAGTCAAAATCTTTTACAGAACGTACGGTCACGGACCTACCAAGGTCCTCCTCATCATAGGTCACCCATCAAATTCAAATTCTTTTTTTTGATAATTTGCTTCTATATTTTGATTCTTGAAGTGGGTTTTGATTGAATTTTTCTGGGTCGTCGGGATTGTGACGATCATTTCTCGACACTCCATTTAAACCCGCTTGTTTGGGCCAGATTGCATTTGAGCTCAGTTTTTTTTTCCCGAATTTTTTTGAATTGGGTGTACTTTTCTGGGTCGTTGATGGTTTCGGTGATGGACGATCAGGATTGGCAGGGACCCACGAGTCATGGGGCCCACAGATCAAGGAGCTAGTGGGGACCGATACGCCCAATGAAGATGAAACGAGGACCGGAGATTGGAGTTCCGATGACAACGAGAGTGGCGGTGGTATTGAAATATGTGCGTTTGATAACCGTGGAATGGGTCGAAGCACCGTACCCACCAAAAAATCCGAATACACGTGAGTTTTTGTTTCAGTTTCATGTAATTTGAACCTGATTTTATTTAATTTCCTTTCTGGGTTTTTAGTGAGTTCCCCATTTGAATTTGATTCTGTGTGGTGTGGGTGTGTGGAAGTTCTTTAATTAATTAATTAATTTTTTTTCGCATAACTTCTTTTTTTGAATATCCAAACTTTGTTTGGTTCATTATTGTACCATACCAATTTTATTTTATTTATTTAAGTTCTTGTATTTTTTGGCGTTTATAATGTGTTTCTTTCTAATGGCTGGTCTTTGAATCACCGTTTGCATTGTGATGTGGTTGTGTGCTCTTGTTTCGATTCACGTGAATATTCTTCTAAATTTTGGTTAAGTGGATTTGTATTTTAATGGGTGCTAGGTATGTAATTGAACCCACATTTGCATGGATTTTGATTTTCTTATCTTTTTTTCTCTGCTTAATCTTTTTCATAGTACATTTATCTTTTTGCTCTGTTTTACTGTTTAACTTATAGTTTATGAATGCTTATTTCCATCATATCTACAATTGGAGAAACAAAAGCCTGTGCTTAAATGAGCTAACTAAAACTACAAGCTTAGTTGGGGTGCATTTTTCATCATCAAGAATTTAAAGTCTAACAGGGCAGTTGAATAAGTTTTTTTTTTTTTTTTTCCTAATTACTTCAGTTTCTCAGTAAGCAAACAGCTCTTTAACTAGACGTTAGATCTTTAAACATGAAACTGAGTTTCTAATTAATGGCATATGATTGTTGGGTGCAGAACAGAGATTATGGCAAAGGATGCAATTGCTTTGTTGGATCATTTGGGCTGGAAAAAAGCTCATGTTTTTGGACATTCAATGGGTGAGTCTCTCCCCTGAGTTTTCATGTTTAGACTTAGACTAGGTTTATCCACAGGAAAGTTTCAAAGTTCCCTTGGAATGGTACATTTACGATGCATAAATTAGGTTACTACTCTAGCTGGTTTAGCTGCAATGCACGAGATAAAAATGTTCAATTGGATGGAGTTTTAGTAAATTAAGCTCAGTTGAACAATTTAAATTGTACTTTAAGATTCTCCAAATGATTTGTAGCAGCAAGACCAGCAAGAACGTAAACAAATGGTCGATTTTCTTAATGTTTTGGTACCATTAATTAGATTCACGCTGCAAAAAATATATTTTCTAAATCAAAGCATTTTTTAGATTCTTATTTTGTACTGTCAAAACAGGAGCTATGATAGCTTGCAAGTTAGCAGCAATGGTACCTGAAAGAGCTCTCTCATTGGCTTTACTTAACGTAACAGGTGGAGGTTTCGAGTGTTTTCCAAAGGTATTCTATATCTTTTGGCACCACTCCGCTAGACCATTTTCAATTCCTTTTAATCTGTAGAATATAGATAGTACGTT
The DNA here is from genome assembly GCF_901000735.1 of Corylus avellana. Lineage (NCBI taxonomy): Eukaryota > Viridiplantae > Streptophyta > Magnoliopsida > Fagales > Betulaceae > Corylus > Corylus avellana. Next base: position 2,461,935 of record NC_081541.1, read on the forward strand.
CTTATCATATGATTACAATTTTTTCTTTTTTTTGAAATAGACATTGCAACCAACATCATGTTAAACGAATATGGCTGCATATCCATTGTTATCTATAAGTGCATAAATTTTAATATTTTCAGTTCATCATGCACAAACTATCGCATTTGAATCCATGTTGGTTTCAAACGTCGAGTTTGTCTTTGTTCAAATTTTCTCTTTACACTCATCTTAGAGGACTGCTTTGAAATGACATTAGCCGGGGACATAGAATCTGCCATATATCCGTTAAATACTTAAAGCTTTTTATGTTTACTGATGGCTACACTCCAATCTGGGTATTGCTTATGCAATGAAAAACCAAGGTCTGGAATCAATTGACCTTTCATTGTGGAACTTCTGGAACTAGAACTGCTACTTCATGATTTGATGATCAAGTATGATTGCATACTGTTGGAATCTGTTGCACTAATGTCATAATTCATCTTATGGAACAATTTCTTTGTACACCAAAATTTCTTTAGGTTCATATAAAACTAAATGGGGGTGAATAATGAGTATTATTTCATCATTAAATCGACCATATACACCACCACTTGTCAGCTGGAGGAGATAAATTATGAGTCGGGAGGAGCAGCATTGAGGACTGTTTGATTTTGCAAGGGTTAATATATGCTCCTTTTCACTATATCATAGTCTCCTGCAAGACGGAGCAGAAATCAATCATGTCTAATTTCCAAAGTGAATTTTTTTGGTATCTGCGCACAGTGAACTTTAGTGGCTAGGGGAACCTACACTTTTAACTTTTTTGTTTATTCAACTTGCAAAAATATTGGTATATAAGAATTTTTAAAAATGTTAATGCATTATTTTTGCAGTATTAAGATATAACATTATACTATTCAAGAAAGTTCTATTGGCAATTATCAGATATAATGTCAACCTTAATTGGTTTCAAATGTCCTTTCTGTCAATCTTTAGTTCTATATGCTGGTAACTTGTTAACTTCATTTTCCTTCAAGACATTGGAAGTTGTTGTGTTGTCCAACCATTAGTATTTCATTTGAAAGCACACCCTAATTTGTCCTTGTCCTTGATTGAGGAACGCCAAAATCACAACATAGCGTAATTCATCCAATCTTTTCTAAGTTATTAAGACTGAAGCTTAAATTGTGAATCCAGAACATGGTATAGGGGTTAAGCTGTGGGCATCTTTACTTTCCTTAGGTCAGTTCAATTTGGCCTTGATTCCAGCCAAGCCCACTCAAGTTGCAATTTCATGTGATATTATTATATCACCATTGTAGATACACATGAGAAATCTAATAATTATCTATGTGCAGAATGCATTATTCTGTGATAGTAGGGAAAGTGACAAAGATCTACCTCTAATGGGCTGTCTTTCTAAAGAAAATGGTGGGTTAAGCTCGTGACTACTGGTAAATAGCATTTTGGTTAAAAGCTGAAGTTTTGAAAACAGGACACAGAAAATAAAGAATATAGTCCAGTAATATCTAGGTAGTAGGTTTTGGAGTGTAATGAAGATGGCTTGGTGTGGGAAGATTTTTTTTTTGATAAGTGGTGTGGGAAAATTTTAGGGATACAAAAATAAGATTTTTTGTATAAAGTAAAGAAATCAGTTTTGATTGTGATGTAAGTGGAGAACGAAGTATTCTGAAAGCTGAGGACAAAAGGAGAATGAGGAAACATAGGAGATATCATAGATTAAAAGAGAAAAAAAGAGAAGAAGAAGAAGAAAAGAAAGAGAATAACACGACAATGGCAAAACCTAAGTTGTTAATCCGACTTGCAAATCACTATGAGAGTTACTACGATTTATAACTCAAATCCTAAAAGCTAACTTCAATCCTTAGATCAATTAAATCCCACTCGTAAATTAACACCCTAATTGTCATAAGACCAGAATTTAAGCTACAAGCTTAAATGACTATCATGGACGGTGAACTTAATATAAACTTATTATGTTTAATACCTAAATTTTGCAATTGAACTTATTTGTTGAAAGGATGGTCAAATTATTATTTTTTTCTTGCAGCTCGATCGACAAACATTATCCGTTGCAATCCGTTTCTTACGGGCCAAAACTCCTGAGCAACGGGCAGCTGTTGACCTGGACACCCACTACTCAAGGGTAAAAGATACTTTCAATTCTCTCTCGTTTTGCTGGATATGTATTATGGATATTTGACTGGTGAAGAAAAATGATTTATTTGGAAGCGTTGTAATGCAATAAGAATTTGCTTGGGCTGCAGTTGTCATCTTTGCTACTTTCCATATTAAGAGTTCCCTGACTCTAACATGAATATTTTGATATTCAGTTGAAAACAATCTTGATATACATTTCACATTTTCTAAGCTCTCATTTATATTTACTGATTTTAAACTAGAAATACAATTTCATTCTTAGCTAACTCATGCAATTTCACTTTGTATATGATACGCAGGAGTATCTTGAAGAATATGTTGGACCTAACACCAGAAGAACAATCTTATATCAAGTAAGAAATGTTAAAGTTTTCAATCTTGACTACCCCTTGCATGATAATTTTATTGAGAATTGAAAGTAAATAAACTGATTTTCTTTACCATAATAAATTTGCATTAAGATGGTGCTAATTTCACTTTTGGTGGATTGTTTGATTTCCCTGATCTATTGGACACATATTAGATTTCCCTGATCTATTAGACACATGTTAGTGCAGTAAAACAACTAAATGACAACAGAATTAAGCCAGGGTAAAGTCAAATTAACCTAGTCATCTAGTTGTATAGTTTAGGCATACTGGACAAGTTTTTGTAGCCATAATCACTCTTCTGGTTTGGCATACATTCTATTTGATGACTCTCTTTTTATCTTTGTTCTTTTTTTTTTTTCTCCTCTGAGCTGTATTCGCTGATGACTCAGAAATGTGTATTATCATGTCACTAAATAATGCTTACATACGTATCTTAACAACTTATAGGTTGCGTCTCAATGACTTTCCTTTACCCATTGTTGTACTTGTTTGCAAACATCACCATTGAAGTACTGAGATCAAACATAGAGTTGGACCTGGGAGTCTGGGTCTGTCAGCTCCTGAAAGGACTGTCTTTTAATAGCAAATCATCCTTGACCAATTGTTCATAGACTTCAAAATAAGATGTCCCTAGCTTGACATTTGACCTGTGTGCTGCAGGAATATGTAAAAGGTATATCAGCAACTGGAATGCAGTCTAACAATGGTTTTGAGGGTCAAGTTAATGCTTGCTGGACACATAAAATGACTCGAGCAGAAATCGAAATGATCCGTTCCGCTGGAATTCTTGTTTCAGTCATTCATGGCAGGTGCGCAGCCAGATTTTCTGTAAAAGAAAAATATATATTTTGTGTGTGCTGTATCAAGAAAATATTATTCTTTTCATGAGTACTGAGGCAAATTCAAGTTCTTAAGCTTAAAATGAGATGAATTTTAGAATATCTAACTTTTAGGTTCATTGGTACTAAACTACTAATGTCTACTCTCTGAATGTATAGGCATGATATAATTGCTCAAATATATTACGCAAGGAAACTTGCGGAGAAGCTGCAGCCTGTTGCTCGGATGGTAGAACTTCATGGAGGTCATCTAGTGAGCCATGAGAGGACCGAAGAGGTATTTTTCATCTGTAGTTGATTATATTATGATAAAGCAGGTCATGGGATTATGGCATGGTGAAAAAAAATCTAAGTCAATAGCACTTCAATAATCCATAGAATTTAATCCCAATTCTTTTGGGATATACTTCCCATGACTTATATTGACCGTACTTGACAAGAAAAAGGGAACCTAAATACTTTACTTTCCCCCCCCCCCCTAAAATTACAGGTCAATCAAGCACTGCTTGAGTTGATAGAGGCATCAGAAGTGAAGAAGATGAAGCCTAGTGTTTGGACTAATATGCCAAAGAAAAGCTCTGGTAAGTATCACATATCCACCACTGAATTGTCCACCTCCTTTTTTGCGATCATGTGCTGATATGTGCTGTTCTTTCCGGCAGGGTGGATAGGGACAAGGATGGCATTAATGAGAATAAACACAGAGGGTGGAAGCAATGCCTCTCTCGTGTTTTATTACTTGCTATCAAAACTGCAGCTTTGCGTGTTGTACTTCTTTGGTCTCTTTGTTTTGGCATTCGAGTATGGTCGGAGGGTTATAACAAGTTGTAAACCGGCTAGAGTTGGAACTTCCCTTACATTAGAGAACAGTCAATGAACCATTGTTTCTTCTTACTGGTAATCCTCTTCTCCAACTTTTTCTCTTAATTTTTCCCTTGTTGAAGGCCATAAATAACAGAAGCATAACAGTTTTTTTTTTTTTTTTTTTCCCGTTCTTGTGCAGGGTCAATTGATTTGTCACCCATTACCCTATACGAAGTCAACCAAGTGATGAATAATACACTGGATTCTTCAACAACATTTTTCAATAAGATGAGAGGCTTATGCATTCGGCAACGCATCTTCAAAGCTGTTTGGAGGCACAAATGTTGGGAGATTGGAACAACCAATATTTTGAGGCAGATCCTTCTCCCCGTGCCATTGGTTCATTTTTACTTACAAAAGATGATGATAACAAATCCCCTCTGTATCTACAACAAACTCTCTACTCCCTACTACACCTTTCCGGGTGCAATTCAAAAGAGAAAACATTTAATGGGTCTTTTTTTTTTTTTTTGTTTCGAATCCTTCTGCTAATTACAGAATAAATCAGTCTCGTAATCTCTACAACTACAAGTAACATGCTTTACCTGGTTACTTGGTTGATGGAACTTAAAATAAGATTAAAAGAAGGCATCAATCAAGCACTGCCAAGAGAATTAAACTAAAGGGTTCAATACTACTACCCTGCAAGGTGTTATACATTAAACAGTACATACACAGAATAGTCATACAACAGAAATTCACATGAGAGAGAGAGAAGAGAACGTGCCTGTCGCTTCTTTCTGAGAGTTGAACATCACATCCCTTGAGGCTGTTTGTGTTCTTTGCTGGAGAAGGTGGATATAAAAATGAAAACAAGAAAGAAAAGTTGAGAGAGAGAGAGAATCTCGTTCAAGTGCTGAATAATATACCATCGTATCCTATGATCTACAAAGAATGACATAATGTACGAGCCTATCGGTCATCAATTATACCAAATATGCCGCGGGAATATACCAATATGCCCGCGGGACACTGCAAGCCCAGCAAGTAATCTATCCTTTCTATTGTTTTTTAAGCTTGCGTACGAATACCGTAGTGTTTCATGGAATCATCAATCATGTTACTGGTCCAACCCCAGCCTAAATAACCATTCATAACTTGCTCTTTTGTTTTTTTTTGTTTTTTTTTTTGCTAAACAACATTTTAAATTTTTAAGAGAAAATACATTTATTCCTTTGACTACCATTAGGGGTGACAATTCATGTTTGCATGTCAGGTTTGGGTCGTGTCAAAGCATATGTATAAGACTATATAAGTTAACCATAATCCAACCCATTTACACCTAAGAGAAATGATTGGTGTCAATAATTTATTTATATTTTTTTTATATTCTCCTATAAATTTAATAGATTAATCATTAGATTTGTGGAGTTTATAATTGAATTTGTGTAATTCACCATTAAATTTGTGTGAGGTCTTATATAATTTCACAAATTTAATTATTGATTTATAAGATGAAATGGAAAGAATATGAGAAAAAATTGGCACCAATCATATCTCTACAGTTAATCATGAAAATGCATAATATCTACAGCTGATAATAATTCATAACAATCATGTAAGCTTGCCAGGTTTAGGTTTTATTTAATAATGTATAAAATTATATAAGTTAACCTTAATTCTATCAATTTAATTAAATGGGCTAAACCCCTCAAATCTAACACATTAATTTTGTATTGGGTTTGTGGGTTGTGACAAAAATTATCAACCATAATGTTGCGTATTGAGTTTAAATCATGTTAAAGCAGAAGTAAAAGAATATATAATGTAACTTTAATCTAATTTATTTAATTAAATGGATTATACCCATCAATTAGACAATTACAATATGCTAATTTTGTATTAAGTTCATATCGAGTTTGGGAATCGTGCTAAAAAATGTTGAAAAATTCCTTGTCCAGGACCATGGTAGAATAACCATTATCCAAACAGTCCCAGTCCCAGAATACCAAATCCCTACATCTGCGACGACGCCGTATAATTCATCTTGAACCCCTCCCATCTTTTTGGGGCAGCTCAGTTACCCACTTACCCTTCATTAAGCTCCAGTTTAATTTTAAATGGACAAAAGCCACGTATATTGAAAAAAAAAAAAAAAAAAAATTCCGAAGGTTTGCCCCGAAACCCTGATTCTTTCTGGCACACAACACTTGCCGTTCACTTCTTCTGCAGAGAGTTAGAGGCCATTGCTGCTACAGTTGCTGACATGGCAGGCCCCCAAGCCCAATGGGAGTTCAGCTGGTTACTCTCTCTCTCTCTCTTTACTCTGAATTCTTGTTCTGAATGTTTGCGATATGTAAGTCACAGTGTCAATTGGGTGATTCCGGGTTTTGCTTTTTTGGGGTTTTTGTGGATGAAAGAAATTGTTTTTCAGCGTTTTCTTCAATTTATGTTCTTAAAGCTGGGATATTGATTGCCAAACCATTATGGGTATGATTCACTTTGCTCCTTTGTGTGTGAATTTAACGTAAATTTGCTTGGTAGTCTAATCTGGATTGGACATAATTTTTTTTTTAATTAATATGTTTATTTGATTTCATATTAATTGAATTGTATATGTAGAAACATGAATTTGGAGAAACATGAATTTGGTGTGAGAATCTCTACTGAACATAGGAAGGCAACACTTTTGCTGACAGCAACCTTTTGATGAGGTTATTCTACAGAAATTCTGATTATTACCAGGTGTTCTCACATAATATATCTAGAGAAGTGCTAGGCTTACAAACAAATTTTACAGAAAAACTTTTACAAATTGATGTAGCACAACATGATTAGGTTTTTCAAAATTTGAACTTATTTTATATCCAATCATATTGTGCCACATCAGTTTGTAAAAGTTTTTTTGTAAAATTTGTTTGTAAGCCTAGCATTCCTCATATATCTACTACAATCACCGAAGGTTGCAACGGGGTTTGTGTTTTTTATAAGTTTTATTAGACATGGTTCCTTGTCTCAATAATTTCAGCATGAAACACGTATTCTGTTTTTGAAATTTCCTTTCACTTACTTTATTATCCGTATAGTGTGGAACGTTTATCTGTGTATTATCAGGTGTGTCCTGTTTGGTGGACATTTTCTTAATGATGTCCGAACCTCTTTGCATAACCAAGTAATATTAATATGGAAAAGAAGATGACACGGTTTTGACTATTAAAGATAATGCTTGATCCGGCTTGAAGTTCTTCATAGTTTGTAATTTGGGTTGGACATATTTCTATATGTAGCCTTCTTTGTTTATATCTATTTTTCATTTCTATGATCCAAAATTTAGTATCTCTTTGGGTGTAAATTATGTGCGCATGTGATCCCTTATTTCATTGTTGTTTATTTTTAGCTTACGTGATTCTTGTATGCGCCCTCTATATTGGCTTATTTGTGGTTTAAGGTTGGTCGATACTGAAAAAAAGACACAAATACAAAGTCTTTCATAGTATGTCATATCTATAAATAATCGTGTGAGATATATGATTTAGTTGTTATTTGTTTTAATAAGCTGCTACAACGAGAAAAAGAACCTCCAAAATTGGTTAGGAAAGATGGGAATGCTACCATCTTTGCTCAAAAGCAGTGATTCAGTTTCAGTATCACTTTGATATATCATGTGTGTAATGACCTTAATTTTAAAACTGTGATAACATTACTTGCATAACGTAGTGAATTTGGTCTTTGTAATTTGATTCTTTTAGGATGCCATTTTTTTACTATTGTTGGTTTCTCCGAGGCTTGGCATTATGGAGAGAAATGAAATAAAAGTTGAAGTTGTGAACATTGAGAATCCAAGAAAGAGGGGTAGTAGGGCTAACCTCCTTGCTTAGTTGAGTTGAATTTTTTTTTTAAACATAGGACTTAATAATTCTTGTCTTCCTTTTCTGTATTTGCTTATCAATTAGAAAGAAGGGCATCGGAACCTTAAGTTTCCATGCATTTGCTTACACAGAGAACTCATGTTAAACTGCTTATTTCGTTCTTCTGGTTTAATAATCAGGTCAGAACCAAAGTTAATAAATTTGGGAGCCTGGAAAAATAAAAATGTTTACCATTTAACATGGGGAAAAAGAGTTCATTCTTACTTGCACTAGCCTTAGTATTGACTATACTATGTAGTCCTTGTCTTTTCTTTTCTAAACATGCTAGTTTTCAGATACGAAATATCCATCCCAGTCACTATGGGTGCTGTGAAGATTTGTTATTAGTTGCTCCATCTTAATTTCCTATTGAAGTGAGCCTAAATTTGCGCTTAAGAGAAGTTGTTGAGTAAGATGATGTGGTTAATTATATATATATATATATATATATATATATATATATATATATATTAATTATCGTATAAATTTTATCCTTGTTTATCTTTGGTGCAAGAGTGCTGGTACGCACTCTTTGAAGGTGAGCTGCTTCTAGGCTGCAGGGTCATTCTTCTCCAATTTTTCACTTGAGTTTTTACTCATGTCATTTCAACTGGGATGATAAATGTAGAATTGAGAAATTTAATCAGTTGAAGTGTCAGGGGGTCCTGTGAAGATTTACCAGAGGCAGACACTACCCCTTCCTTTGGTGGGTGGGTGGGTGGCGCAGTGTGGGTTGAGATTCTTAAGATAAAATTGTAGGTACAAATCATGTAGCTAGGAGATTCTGTACCATTAGAAATGACCTAATGAATATGTAAAACGCTGAGGCCATTTTTCTATGGGGATTATGGATTCCTTTGTTCATTGGTCAAGGCATATTTACTTCTTTAACATGATGTTAAGGTTCACTTTATGTACCTTGGAGGATTTCTTTCCCAGGATGTTAATTCCAATATGAAATATTATCTGCAGTGACTTGGAAGTGGACTATGAGTCTGAGGAGAATGCTTCCATGGTCTATGCAGCATTAGCTGTTGATAAGGAGGTGATACTTCATGATGCTCAAACCATTTTTTTTTTTTTTTTATCTCTTTTCTTTGGGACAAAACTAGGTTCTTATACAATTACATTTCTGATTGCAGTTGCAGCCAGACAAAGTGAAAAGGCAGATGTCAGTGTCTAACGGAAAGCTTATAGTGTGAGCTTCCTTCCTTTAAGAATTATCAACTGAAAACATCTTCATTGAAGATTTCATTTTAAAATATGA
>NC_081541.1:2471368-2496202 GCF_901000735.1 Corylus avellana
GTTGAACCACATTCGGCCAGTCACCATGACCAAATGGGTGGTTCGGCAACCCCCACTAAAATCATCACAAAACATCATTTTTTTTTTTTGCTAGCAAGATTGTGAGATTTGAATCGTTTATTTTATATGAATCATATGATAAATTTATTGCACGGATTCTGAATCCAGTTTTCAATATTACAAATAATCAATTCTATCGCCTATATTTCAGTTTGTTCGCAATATTTGAACTAAAAAGACGTTAAAGTCCTAATTAGAGTTTCTTATAATCACTTGTATATAGTTGGCAATAGAAAATATTTATGTTTCATTAAAAAACTTCTCTATTGTTGCAAACGGTTTATGGGTAATGTCCAAGCAAGGTCAAGAACTAACTGAGAATGCTTCTAAAAAAACTAATTAGCCTTCTAGAAAACTTTAGAGGCAGTCCAACTTTGGAGAATGATGAGGTGTTGATGGATGTCTTCAACAATTGGAGCAAAAGGCCAACATTAGAAAAAGTCTAACTTCATTAATGGCTGGAGAGAATCCCCTTAAAATATGAGTAATTGGCAGCATAAGAAAGTGCAAAATTCACTGCCAAGAGATCAGTCTTAGCTTCACCGGCGTTCACATTTAAAGGAGGAAAGTTGCTGGAAACTGCCTAAATAATTTGGCCATTTAAGTCACAGATGACTGCTACTGCTACAGAAAAGAATGCCTCATTACTATGAGGCCCAACAGACAAATATAATATTATGGGGTAGGAACACAAAAATCTATCTTAACCACATCCAGCAACAGTACAACCCAAGCTGACCAACCACTTCTTATCTGCCACGGGCTACCATCCAAAATTGACAAAACCAGTCAAACACAAATAATTTGTCTATCTCTTCTAGAATTTGGATAAGAAGGAACTAAGATTTGATGCAATGAGAGCTTCACATAAGAGATTATCTGGGCTCCACTTGTTTTGATAATATGAACAAAAGGAATTCAAATTATTTGAACACACGCAGAACAAAATACAAGTTTATTGGTCTTTCAGAGTTATTTAAATTATTAATATTTAATTGCATGTTTTATTAATACATGTTTTATTAATATTTATTTTGAATTCAATAACAGGCTAGGCCCAAAGTCGGTCAAATTATGATTAAAATCTTGTCCGTGTCTATTTAAATGTTATTTTGAGGTGTAACTTTTCTTTCTTTTTTCTTCTTGACGGGGAAACTCCGTCAAATTTCCATCCTTTTTTGAATTGGGTCTCCTTCCTTATGTTCTATTCTTCAAAATTGTCTTTGTCCTGCATCACATCACAGATAGGTGAGGTTCGAATTGCCTTTCTCACCAATAGGTCAGCCTCGTTGCAGAGAAATGAGGCAGTGTGATGTTATCTTGGCGTAAAGTATGCTCATAAAAAGGAATGTGATTTATCCCTTCCATATGTGTGTACAAGGATGTTGGTGGCTCATACACGTGGAAGATGAATTTGTAACATTTGCGTGAGGTATTTGTTTCAGCACGTGATATGCGTGGAATAGGATAGGCACTAACAAGATGATGTGGCCACTCAATGATTAAGCAAATTGCAACACATTTTTGGTCTCCATTCAAATTGGAAAAATATATTCTTTGTTGAATTGTTCCTGACGGTTGAACCTGTATATTCTATTCTAGATAATATAAACCAAAAGCTAAGGAATAAGAATATGTAATTGGCTGTAATTGCAATTCGAGCGGTCTCTACTAAAAGGCCACTACGATGCCCACTTGTTTTGGACAATTCGGGATCTGAAGCTTATTTATCTAAAGTAGGTGGCTTTCACAATTTTTTTTTTCTTAGATGAGATTGTTTGAATTAAGTGCAATTAATGTTAATTAAGCTTATGTGAGTAATTCTTCAATGCAAAAAGTTAAACTCTCGTCTTAGTACGTGTCCAATTTTATTAAAAATTTTTAAGACCACTGAATGATTTTTCATTGCGAAAAGTCGTACTCAAACTCTAATAGATTCTCTACCTTATGAAAATTTTCTTGAAACCATTTCATCGATGATAAGAGCTCACCTTTCAATAGTTGATTTAGGTGATTGTCAACCTAAAAATTTCCAAGTGTGATTAAAAAAAATTTCTCTAATGTTTGTTTCAAAAAGGAAAAAGGAAAAAGAAAAGAAAAGGTGGAAACCGTGGCTGGGTGTGTCCTCCCCCAGCCCCAGGCCCCATTCTCTTAAAACTTCCCAATCGGCAAAGAGATGGTTTTGTCAACTAAGACTTCATTATCAGGCCCCACCAGGCAATATAATTATGGTTTTTGGTGCACGAAATCGACCTTGACCACATCCCTACGACGGCACAACCCAAGCCGACTCATAACGCGGTTTCAACCACTTCTTATCTGCCACGTGCTACCTTCCAGATTGAAGAGACCGATCAAACATAACGATGGCCAACGGAACCAATTTGTCTGTCTGTCTATCTGTTTTCAAATTTGGATAAAAGAATTCCACCCTGTCCCTCTTATTTCTCTCCTTACAATATTAATATGTCCAATTAGATAAATAAATTGTTTAAATTGCAAGCAATTTGATTGGCGATTAATGGAGATTCCAATCCTATTATCCATGTGTAAAAACAGAGCTCAGATGTGACCACCACCATTGAAAAGGGGTAGTCTTGGTTTGGATTCGTCTTCCATATAATTTATTCTTTGATCTTAAAAAATTGTTTCTTTTTTGAATAAATTATATTAAGTGTAGGTTTCATTTATTTATTTTTTGTAATTGTTTACAGAAAGTTTGAAGTGGGGACAAGGACAGGGGTGGATGGTAAACTTTCAATGGGGAGTGGGTGCTTCTCTTTTGGGCTGAATCAAAGCCGCATGCACGCTTTGAATTTTTTTTCCTTTCGGTGTCAACACTTTCTGAAAGTTTGGACTTCTTCTCTGTCTACTTGTTTACTCTACTAGATGGTGCACCAATGAAAAGGGTGTTCTAAGATTTTGAATCTAGTTGGTGTAATTTGGTTGTTAATAGGGATTATTATATGACTTTTGATTTTAGGAATTAAATTAATTTTGAGCATTATATTTTCGTCAATAAGGCTTTTTGATTGAGTCTTCCAGATGAACCCGAACCAGTTGAAATTAGAGTTGATGTTGCCAAACCTTCTTGTTGCGCCGCATGTTTGAAAGTATGTTGAAAGTTCAAAGTCAAATATGAACTAAACCGTGTAATTAATTAATTAATTAATTATTTAAATTTTATTCCAGAAAAAAAGGAGAAAAAAACTCTCTCCTCCTTTTCTTTTGCCGTCTTCCTCTTCTGGAGTGGGTGTTGAATGAATCAGCAGAGAATCATATGTGGCAGTAGCTAAGCAACTCGTTTTGAGCCACGTGTTCCGCGCCAACCCTTTAAAACCACACGCGCCCGGAAATAGCTTCTCCCTCTTCTCCCTCATCTCTTTTCTCCGAGACTAGGAAAATCAGAAAGAGAATACACAGCGAAGCCAATCCACACCGACCTCTCTTTGTTCTATCTTTCTGTATCTCACACGCGCAGAACGATGCCGTTTTGCAATATTAGGACGCAACAAGCCAGCTCAGACACGAAGCTCTGCGACAATGGAGTCAAAATCTTTTACAGAACGTACGGTCACGGACCTACCAAGGTCCTCCTCATCATAGGTCACCCATCAAATTCAAATTCTTTTTTTTGATAATTTGCTTCTATATTTTGATTCTTGAAGTGGGTTTTGATTGAATTTTTCTGGGTCGTCGGGATTGTGACGATCATTTCTCGACACTCCATTTAAACCCGCTTGTTTGGGCCAGATTGCATTTGAGCTCAGTTTTTTTTTCCCGAATTTTTTTGAATTGGGTGTACTTTTCTGGGTCGTTGATGGTTTCGGTGATGGACGATCAGGATTGGCAGGGACCCACGAGTCATGGGGCCCACAGATCAAGGAGCTAGTGGGGACCGATACGCCCAATGAAGATGAAACGAGGACCGGAGATTGGAGTTCCGATGACAACGAGAGTGGCGGTGGTATTGAAATATGTGCGTTTGATAACCGTGGAATGGGTCGAAGCACCGTACCCACCAAAAAATCCGAATACACGTGAGTTTTTGTTTCAGTTTCATGTAATTTGAACCTGATTTTATTTAATTTCCTTTCTGGGTTTTTAGTGAGTTCCCCATTTGAATTTGATTCTGTGTGGTGTGGGTGTGTGGAAGTTCTTTAATTAATTAATTAATTTTTTTTCGCATAACTTCTTTTTTTGAATATCCAAACTTTGTTTGGTTCATTATTGTACCATACCAATTTTATTTTATTTATTTAAGTTCTTGTATTTTTTGGCGTTTATAATGTGTTTCTTTCTAATGGCTGGTCTTTGAATCACCGTTTGCATTGTGATGTGGTTGTGTGCTCTTGTTTCGATTCACGTGAATATTCTTCTAAATTTTGGTTAAGTGGATTTGTATTTTAATGGGTGCTAGGTATGTAATTGAACCCACATTTGCATGGATTTTGATTTTCTTATCTTTTTTTCTCTGCTTAATCTTTTTCATAGTACATTTATCTTTTTGCTCTGTTTTACTGTTTAACTTATAGTTTATGAATGCTTATTTCCATCATATCTACAATTGGAGAAACAAAAGCCTGTGCTTAAATGAGCTAACTAAAACTACAAGCTTAGTTGGGGTGCATTTTTCATCATCAAGAATTTAAAGTCTAACAGGGCAGTTGAATAAGTTTTTTTTTTTTTTTTTCCTAATTACTTCAGTTTCTCAGTAAGCAAACAGCTCTTTAACTAGACGTTAGATCTTTAAACATGAAACTGAGTTTCTAATTAATGGCATATGATTGTTGGGTGCAGAACAGAGATTATGGCAAAGGATGCAATTGCTTTGTTGGATCATTTGGGCTGGAAAAAAGCTCATGTTTTTGGACATTCAATGGGTGAGTCTCTCCCCTGAGTTTTCATGTTTAGACTTAGACTAGGTTTATCCACAGGAAAGTTTCAAAGTTCCCTTGGAATGGTACATTTACGATGCATAAATTAGGTTACTACTCTAGCTGGTTTAGCTGCAATGCACGAGATAAAAATGTTCAATTGGATGGAGTTTTAGTAAATTAAGCTCAGTTGAACAATTTAAATTGTACTTTAAGATTCTCCAAATATATTTTCTAAATCAAAGCATTTTTTAGATTCTTATTTTGTACTGTCAAAACAGGAGCTATGATAGCTTGCAAGTTAGCAGCAATGGTACCTGAAAGAGCTCTCTCATTGGCTTTACTTAACGTAACAGGTGGAGGTTTCGAGTGTTTTCCAAAGGTATTCTATATCTTTTGGCACCACTCCGCTAGACCATTTTCAATTCCTTTTAATCTGTAGAATATAGATAGTACGTTCTTATCATATGATTACAATTTTTTCTTTTTTTTGAAATAGACATTGCAACCAACATCATGTTAAACGAATATGGCTGCATATCCATTGTTATCTATAAGTGCATAAATTTTAATATTTTCAGTTCATCATGCACAAACTATAGCATTTGAATCCATGTTGGTTTCAAACGTCGAGTTTGTCTTTGTTCAAATTTTCTCTTTACACTCATCTTAGTTAGAGGACTGCTTTGAAATGACATTAGCCGGGGACATAGAATTTGCCATATATCCGTTAAAAAATTAAAGCTTCAAATTTTTATGTTTACTGATGGCTATACTCCAATCTGGGTATTGCTTATGCAATGAAAAACCAAGGTCTGGAATCAATTGACCTTTCACTGTGGAACTTCTGGAACTCGAACTGCTACTTCATGATTTGATGATCAAGTATGATTGCATACGGTTGGAATCTGTTGCACTAATGTCATAATTCATCTTATGGAACAATTTCTTTGTACACCAAAATTTCTGTAGGTTCATATAAAACTAAATTGGGGTGAATAATGAGTATTATTTCATCATAAAATCGACCATATACACCACCACTTGTCAGCTGGAGGAGATAAATTATGAGTCGGGAGGAGCAGCATTGAAGACTGTTTGATTTTGCAAGGGTTAATATATGCTCCTTTTCACTTTATCATATATAGTCTCCTGCAAGACGGAGCAGAAATCAATCATGTCTAATTTCCAAAGTGAATTTTTTTGGTATCTGCGCACAGTGAACTTTAGTGGCTAGGGGAACGTACACTTTTAACTTTTTTGTTTATTCAACTTGCAAAAATATTGGTGTATAAGAATTTTTAAAAATGTTAATGCATTATTTTTGCAGTATTAAGATATAACATTATACTATTCAAGAAAGTTCTATTGGCAATTATCAGATATAATGTCAACCTTAATTGGTTTCAAATGTCCTTTCTGTCAATCTTTAGTTCTATATGCTGGTAACTTGTGAAACACAACAACTTCCAATGTCAATCTTTAGTTCTATATGCTGGTAATTTCCAAAGTGAATTTTTTTGGTATCTGCGCACAGTGAACTTTAGTGGCTAGGGGAACCTACACTTTTAACTTTTTTGTTTATTCAACTTGCAAAAATATTGGTATATAAGAATTTTTAAAAATGTTAATGCATTATTTTTGCAGTATTAAGATATAACATTATACTATTCAAGAAAGTTCTATTGGCAATGATCAGATATAATGTCAACCTTAATTGTTTTCAAATGTCCTTTCTGTCAATCTTTAGGTCTATATGCTGGTAGCTTGTTAACTTCATTTTCCTTCAAGACATTGGAAGTTGTGGTGTTGTCCAACCATTAGAATTTCATTTGAAAGCACACCCTAATTTGTCCTTGTCCTTGATTGAGGAACGCTAAAATCACAACATAGTGTAATTCATCCAATCTTTTCTAAGTTATTAAGACTGAAGCTTAAATTGTGAATCCAGAACATGGTATAGGGGTTAAGCTGTGGGCATCTTTACTTTCCTTAGGTCAGTTCAATTTGGTCTTGATTCCAGCCAAGCCCACTCAAGTTGCAATTTCGTGTGATATTATTATATCACCATTGTAGAGACACATGAGAAATCTAATAATTATCTATGTGCAAAATGCATTATTCTGTGATAGTAGGGAAAGTGACAAAGATCTACGTCAGGGTCATTGGATAATGGGCTGTCTTTCTAAAGAAAATGGTGGGTTAAGCTCGTGACTACTGGTAAATAGCATTTTGGTTAAAAGCTGAAGTTTTGAAAACAGGACACAGAAAATAAAGAATATAGTCCAGTAATATCTGGGTAGTAGGTTTTGGAGTGTAATGAAGATGGCTTGGTGTGGGAAGATTTTTTTTTTGATAAGTGGTGTGGGAAAATTTTAGGGATACAAAAATAAGATTTTTTGTATAAAGTAAAGAAATCAGTTTTGATTGTGATGTAAGTGGAGAACGAAGTATTCTGAAAGCTGAGGACAAAAGGAGAATAAGGAAACATAAGAGATATCATAGATTGAAAGAGAAAAAAGAGAAGAAGAAGAAGAAAAGAAAGAGAATAACACGACAATAGCAAAACCTAAGTTGTTAATCCGACTTGCAAATCACTATGAGAGTTACTAGGATTTATAACTCAAATCCTAAAAGCTAACTTTCATCCTTAGATCAATTAAATCCCACTGGTAAATTAACACCCTAATTGTCATAAGACCAGAATTTAAGCTACAAGCTTAAATGACTATCATGGACGGTGAACTTAATATGAAACTTATTATGTTTAATACCTAAATTTTGCAATTGAACTTATTTCTTGAAAGGATGGTCAAATTATTATTTTTTTCTTGCAGCTCGATCGACAAACATTATCCGTTGCAATCCGTTTCTTACGGGCCAAAACTCCTGAGCAACGGGCAGCTGTTGACCTGGACACCCACTACTCAAGGGTAAAGGATACTTTCAATTCTCTCTCGTTTTGCTGGATATGTATTATGGATATTTGACTGGTGAAGAAAAATGATTTATTTGGAAGCGTTCATAATGCAATAAGAATTTGCTTGGGCTGCAGTTGTCATCTTTGCTACTTTCCATATTAAGAGTTCCCCGACTCTAACATGAATATTTTGATATTCAGTTGAAAACAATCTTGATATACATTTCACATTTTCTAAGCTCTCATTTATATTTACTGATTTTAAACTAGAAATACAATTTCATTCTTAGCTAACTCATGCAATTTCACTTTGTATATGATACGCAGGAGTATCTTGAAGAATATGTTGGACCTAACACCAGAAGAACAATCTTATATCAAGTAAGAAATGTTAAAGCTATCAATCTTGACTACCCCTTGCATGATAATTTTATTGAGAATTGAAAGTAAATAAACTGATTTTCTTTACCATAATAAATTTGCATGAAGATGGTGCTAATTTCACTTTTGGTGGATTGTTTGATTTCCCTGATCTATTGGACACATGTTAGATTTCCCTGATCTATTGGACACATGTTAGATTTCCCTGATCTATTGGACACATGTTAGTGCAGTAAAACAACTAAATGACAACAGAATTAAGCCAGGGTAAAGTCAAATTAACCTAATCAGCTAGTTGTATAGTTTAGGCATACTGGACAAGTTTTTGTAGCCATAATCACTCTTCTGGTTTGGCATACATTCTATTTGATGACTCTCTTTTTTTATTTGTTCTTTTTTTTTTCTCCTCTGAGCTCTATTCGCTGATGACTCAGAAATGTGTATTATCATGTCACTAAATAATGCTTACATACGTATCTTAACAACTTATAGGTTGCGTCTCAATGACTTTCCTTTACCCATTGTTGTACTTGTTTGCAAACATCACCATTGAAGTACTGAGATCAAACATAGAGTTGGACCTGGGAGTCTGGGTCTGTCAGCTCCTGAAAGGACTGTCTTTTAATAGCAAATCATCCTTGACCAATTGTTCATAGACTTCAAAATAAGATGTCCCTAGCTTGACATTTGACCTGTGTGCTGCAGGAATATGTAAAAGGTATATCAGCAACTGGAATGCAGTCTAACAATGGTTTTGAGGGTCAAGTTAATGCTTGCTGGACACATAAAATGACTCGAGCAGAAATCGAAATGATCCGTTCCGCTGGAATTCTTGTTTCAGTCATTCATGGCAGGTGCGCAGCCAGATTTTCTGTAAAAGAAAAATATATATTTTGTGTGTGCTGTATCAAGAAAATATTATTCTTTTCATATGAGTACTTAGGCAAATTCAAGTTCTTAAGCTTAAAATGAGATGAATTTTAGAATATCTAACTTTTAGGTTCATTGGTACTAAACTACTAATGTCTACTCTCTGAATGTATAGGCATGATATAATTGCTCAAATATATTACGCAAGGAAACTTGCGGAGAAGCTGCAGCCTGTTGCTCGGATGGTAGAACTTCATGGAGGTCATCTAGTGAGCCATGAGAGGACCGAAGAGGTATTTTTCATCTGTAGTTGATTATATTATGATAAAGCAGGTCATGGGATTATGGCATGGTGAAAAAAAATCTAAGTCAATAGCACTTCAATAATCCATAGAATTTAATCCCAATTCTTTTGGGATATACTTCCCATGACTTATATTGACCGTACTTGACAAGAAAAAGGGAACCTAAATACTTTACTTTCCCCCCCCCCCCTAAAATTACAGGTCAATCAAGCACTGCTTGAGTTGATAGAGGCATCAGAAGTGAAGAAGATGAAGCCTAGTGTTTGGACTAATATGCCAAAGAAAAGCTCTGGTAAGTATCACATATCCACCACTGAATTGTCCACCTCCTTTTTTGCGATCATGTGCTGATATGTGCTGTTCTTTCCGGCAGGGTGGATAGGGACAAGGATGGCATTAATGAGAATAAACACAGAGGGTGGAAGCAATGCCTCTCTCGTGTTTTATTACTTGCTATCAAAACTGCAGCTTTGCGTGTTGTACTTCTTTGGTCTCTTTGTTTTGGCATTCGAGTATGGTCGGAGGGTTATAACAAGTTGTAAACCGGCTAGAGTTGGAACTTCCCTTACATTAGAGAACAGTCAATGAACCATTGTTTCTTCTTACTGGTAATCCTCTTCTCCAACTTTTTCTCTTAATTTTTCCCTTGTTGAAGGCCATAAATAACAGAAGCATAACAGTTTTTTTTTTTTTTTTCCTGTTCTTGTGCAGGGTCAATTGATTTGTCACCCAAACCCTATACGAAGTCAACCAAGTGATGAATAATACACTGGATTCTTCAACAACATTTTTCAATAAGATGAGAGGCTTATGCATTCGGCAACGCATCTTCAAAGCTGTTTGGAGGCACAAATGTTGGGAGATTGGAACAACCAATATTTTGAGGCAGATCCTTCTCCCCGTGCCATTGGTTTCATTTTTACTTACAAAAGATGATGATAACAAATCCCCTCTGTATCTACAACAAACTCTCTACTCCCTACTACACCTTTCCGGGTGCAATTCAAAAGAGAAAACATTTAATGGGTCTTTTTCTTTTCTTTTTTTCGAATCCTTCTGCTAATTACAGAATAAATCAGTCTCGTAATCTCTACAACTACAAGTAACATGCTTTACCTGGTTACTTGGTTGATGGAACTTAAAATAAGATTAAAAGAAGGCATCAATCAAGCACTGCCAAGAGAATTAAACTAAAGGGTTCAATACTACTACCCTGCAAGGTGTTATACATTAAACAGTACATACACAGAATAGTCATACAACAGAAATTCACATGAGAGAGGGAGAGAAGAGAACGTGCCTGTCGCTTCTTTCTGAGAGTTGAACATCACATCCCTTGAGGCTGTTTGTGTTCTTTGCTGGAGAAGGTGGATATAAAAATGAAAACAAGAAAGAAAAGTTGAGAGAGAGAGAGAGAATCTCGTTCAAGTGCTGAATAATATACCATCGTATCCTATGATCTACAAAGAATGACATAATGTACGAGCCTATCGGTCACCAATTATACCAAATATGCCGCGGGAATATACCAATATGCCCGCGGGACACTGCAAGCCCAGCAAGTAATCTATCCTTTCTCCTGTTTTTTAAGCTTGCGTACGAATACCGTAGTGTTTCATGGAATCATCAATCATGTTACTGGTCCAACCCCAGCCTAAGTAACCATTCATAACTTGCTCTTTCGTTTTTTTGTTTTTTTGCTAAACAACATTTTAAATTTTCAAGAGAAAATACATTTATTCCTTTGACTACCATTAGGGGTGACAATTCATGTTTGCATGTCAGGTTTGGGTCGTGTCAAAGCATATGTATAAGATTATATAAGTTAATCATAATCCAACCCATTTACACCTAAGAGAAATGATTGGTGTCAATAATTTATTTATATTTTTTTTATATTCTCCTACAAATTTAATAGATTAATCATTAGATTTGTGGAGTTTATAATTGAATTTGTGTGAGGTCTTATATAATTTCACAAATTTAATTATTGATTTATAAGATGAAATGGAAAGAATATGAGAAAAAATTGGCACCAATCATATCTCTACAGTTAATCATGAAAATGCATAATATCTACAGCTGATAATAATTCATAACAATCATGTAAGCTTGCCAGGTTTAGGTTTTATTTAATAATGTATAAAATTATATAAGTTAACCTTAATTCTATCAATTTAATTAAATGGGCTAAACCCCTCAAATCTAACACATTAATTTTGTATTGGGTTTGTGGGTTGTGACAAAAATTATCAACCCTAATGTTGCGTATTGAGTTTAAATCATGTTAAAGCATAAGTAAAAGAATATATAATGTAACTTTAATCTAATTTATTTAATTAAATAGATTATATCCATCAATTAGACAATTACAACATGCTAATTTTGTATTAAGTTCATATTGAGTTTGGGAATCGTGCTAAAAAATGTTGAAAAATTCCTTGTCCAGGACCATGGTAGAATAACCATTATCCAAACAGTCCCAGTCCCAGAATACCAAATCCCTACATCTGCGACGACGCCGTATAATTCATCTTGAACCCCTCCCATCTTTTTGGGGCAGCTCAGTTACCCACTTACCCTTCATTAAGCTCCAGTTTAATTTTAAATGGACAAAAGCCACGTGTATTGAAAAAATAAAAAAAAATCCGAAGGTTTGCCCCGAAACCCTGATTCTTTCTGGCACACAACACTTGCCGTTCACTTCTTCTGCAGAGAGTTAGAGGCCATTGCTGCTACAGTTGCTGACATGGCAGGCCCCCAAGCCCAATGGGAGTTCAGCTGGTTACTCTCTCTCTCTCTCTTTACTCTGAATTCTTGTTCTGAATGTTTGCGATATGTAAGTCACAGTGTCAATTGGGTGATTCCGGGTTTTGCTTTTTTGGGGTTTTGTGGATGAAAGAAATTGTTTTTCAGCGTTTTCTTCAATTTATGTTCTTAAAGCTGGGATATTGATTGCCAAACCATTATGGGTATGATTCACTTTGCTCCTTTGTGTGTGAATTTAACGTAAATTTGCTTGGTAGTCTAATCTGGATTGGACATAATTTTTTTTTTAATTAATATGTTTATTTGATTTCATATTAATTGAATTGTATATGTAGAAACATGAATTTGGAGAAACATGAATTTGGTGTGAGAATCTCTACTGAACATAGGAAGGCAACACTTTTGCTGACAGCAACCTTTTGATGAGGTTATTCTACAGAAATTCTGATTATTACCAGGTGTTCTCACATAATATATCTAGAGAAGTGCTAGGCTTACAAACAAATTTTACAGAAAAACTTTTACAAATTGATGTAGCACAACATGATTAGGTTTTTCAAAATTTGAACTTATTTTATATCCAATCATATTGTGCCACATCAGTTTGTAAAAGTTTTTTTGTAAAATTTGTTTGTAAGCCTAGCATTCCTCATATATCTACTACAATCACCGAAGGTTGCAACGGGGTTTGTGTTTTTTATAAGTTTTATTAGACATGGTTCCTTGTCTCAATAATTTCAGCATGAAACACGTATTCTGTTTTTGAAATTTCCTTTCACTTACTTTATTATCCGTATAGTGTGGAACGTTTATCTGTGTATTATCAGGTGTGTCCTGTTTGGTGGACATTTTCTTAATGATGTCCGAACCTCTTTGCATAACCAAGTAATATTAATATGGAAAAGAAGATGACACGGTTTTGACTATTAAAGATAATGCTTGATCCGGCTTGAAGTTCTTCATAGTTTGTAATTTGGGTTGGACATATTTCTATATGTAGCCTTCTTTGTTTATATCTATTTTTCATTTCTATGATCCAAAATTTAGTATCTCTTTGGGTGTAAATTATGTGCGCATGTGATCCCTTATTTCATTGTTGTTTATTTTTAGCTTATGTGATTCTTGTATGTGCCCTCTATATTGGCTTATTTGTGGTTTAAGGTTGGTCGATACTGAAAAAAAGACACAAATACAAAGTCTTTCATAGTATGTCATATCTATAAATAATCGTGTGAGATATATGATTTAGTTGTTATTTGTTTTAATAAGCTGCTACAACGAGAAAAAGAACCTCCAAAATTCGTTAGGAAAGATGGGAATGCTACCATCTTTGCTCAAAAGCAGTGATTCAGTTTCAGTATCACTTTGATATATCATGTGTGTAATGACCTTAATTTTAAAACTGTGATAACATTACTTGCATAACGTAGTGAATTTGGTCTTTGTAATTTGATTCTTTTAGGATGCCATTTTTTTACTGTTGTTGGTTTCTCCGAGGCTTGGCATTATGGAGAGAAATGAAATAAAAGTCGAAGTTGTGAACATTGAGAATCCAAGAAAGAGGGGTAGTAGGGCTAACCTCCTTGCTTAGTTGAGTTGAATTTTTTTTTAAACATAGGACTTAATAATTCTTGTCTTCCTTTTCTGTATTTGCTTATCAATTAGAAAGAAGGGCATCGGAACCTTAAGTTTCCATGCATTTGCTTACACAGAGAACTCATGTTAAACTGCTTATTTCGTTCTTCTGGTTTAATAATCAGGTCAGAACCAAAGTTAATAAATTTGGGAGCCTGGAAAAATAAAAATGTTTACCATTTAACATGGGGAAAAAGAGTTCATTCTTACTTGCACTAGCCTTAGTATTGACTATACTATGTAGTCCTTGTCTTTTCTTTTCTAAACATGCTAGTTTTCAGATACGAAATATCCATCCCAGTCACTATGGGTGCTGTGAAGATTTGTTATTAGTTGCTCCATCTTAATTTCCTATTGAAGTGAGCCTAAATTTGCGCTTAAGAGAAGTTGTTGAGTAAGATGATGTGGTTAATTATATATATATATATATATATATATATATATATATATATATATTAATTATCGTATAAATTTTATCCTTGTTTATCTTTGGTGCAAGAGTGCTGGTACGCACTCTTTGAAGGTGAGCTGCTTCTAGGCTGCAGGGTCATTCTTCTCCAATTTTTCACTTGAGTTTTTACTCATGTCATTCCTTCAGGATAGAAATACTTAGGAATTGAGGAACTAATCAGTTAAAGTGTTGTCAGGATACTTATGAAGATTTGCAAGAATGAACCTGCCCCCTTCCTTTGGTGGGTGGGTGGGTGGCGCAGTGTGGGTTGAGATTCTTAAGATAAAATTGTAGGTACAAATCATGTAGCTAGGAGATTCTGTACCATTAGAAATGACCTAATGAATATGTAAAACGCTGAGGCCATTTTTCTATGGGGATTATGGATTCCTTTGTTCATTGGTCAAGGCATATTTACTTCTTTAACATGATGTTAAGGTTCACTTTATGTACCTTGGAGGATTTCTTTCCCAGGATGTTAATTCCAATATGAAATATTATCTGCAGTGACTTGGAAGTGGACTATGAGTCTGAGGAGAATGCTTCCATGGTCTATGCAGCATTAGCTGTTGATAAGGAGGTGATACTTCATGATGCTCAAACCATTTTTTTTTTTTTATCTCTTTTCTTTGGGACAAAACTAGGTTCTTATACAATTACATTTCTGATTGCAGTTGCAGCCAGACAAAGTGAAAAGGCAGATGTCAGTGTCTAACGGAAAGCTTATAGTGTGAGCTTCCTTCCTTTAAGAATTATCAACTGAAAACATCTTCATTGAAGATTTCATTTTAAAATATGAAAATATCGAGGAGAAATAACATATTTTGTGCTAATGACTAATTTTGTAACTATTTCATGTTGCACTACAATGAATTGATTAATTTTGTGAGAAATCTATAGCAAAGAAAAAAGAAGTTGATATTCAGAAAAAATAAGCTGGATGCACGAATATATCATTTGAAAAAGCAGGGTCAAATTCAGTATGCTTGGTTGTATTAGTTGTCTGCTATATTTGTTATTTTAATTTATTAGAGCCCTATACTTCTCAAAAAAATTTAGAAGAGCCCTGTGATTATCTTACCTCACTTCCCATCTGTCTTTCTGATACAGACACTTTGAGGCTGTTGAGGCTAGATTTCTTCGTGCATCATTTAGTGCTTTTGTAGACGTCCTTACGCTAGCCACAAAAACGATTGAAGAATTTGGACAAGGAATGGAATTGTGACATCTCTTTATTATTGACCAACTAGCACTGATGATTTTCCTGTAAAATTGATCAATATTTGGTGTTTGTGATGTCTTCTTAAACCTTGGGCAGTAGTTAGACTCTTTGGTTATGATTTATGAAAATGCCCATTTGATGTAAGATGCAGTAGTATTGTGTTTTACTTTTGAGTGATAATCAGCTGTTGAAGATTTCTTGAAGCATGAACTAGCTATAACACGTACAGACTTTGATCTTTGTCAAAGTAGGGAGGGAATAAGGAAAAGACAGTTTGATTTCTGAGGAATGCTGGAGATACCCGGATGAGAGTTTATTTAAAAATTACTGAAATTTCTGTTCTCTTGATTTTGTATGCTATAGAGAAACTGAGGCACTCAGCCTGAATGGCATTGCTTCAGATGATTGTAGAATCTGGTTTGCTAGGTAATAAAATCCACAGCCCAACTCTACCCGGATCTGGATCCTTTGTTAATAATTCGGACAATAAATATGAAAAAATCTTTATAGGGTTCACTTGCCCAAGTAGGTGGGTGAATGTAGTCCAAAATTTGTTTGGACATGTTAGATTTATATTAGCTTGCTTTTATATTTGCTGTCCAAATTACTAGTAATTTGGGAAGAAAAATTGATGGAGATTTTTATCTGACTTTACCGGCAATTATTTATTTTCCTTCAAGACAATCTCCTGCTTGCGGGATCTGCCACAATGATTCAATAAAACCCTTAAATTAAGTCCAAAAATTCTTTTAAGTAAGAATTGATGTTCATCACTTATTAAATGAATAGATATATAATTAATAAAATTCCAAAGAAAGGGGTTGTCCTTTTAATTAAGAAAAGAAAAGCATAAACGTTTTATTATGCTTTTAACAGGAGTTGTGCCAAGTGCAATTTCATACATCAAACCGGTCGACAAGCTTACATGTATCCTCTCTAACAAAATTCATCTGAAATTTCTATAATTGCCTTAAAAAAAAATTGCTAAAAAATTGCTAAAAAACAAAAACAAAAACAAAAATTACATTAATAACTTCTTCTTTTTTAATTAAAAAAAAAAAAAAAAAAGGCTGAGGGTGGTGCCTCCACCCCTATCAGGAAGCGGTGCCCTGTGCCCACCAACAAAAGAGGGGTAGAGGCTGCTGCTCCTTCATTAAGGCGACTTTTTTTCAACAATATATATATATATATATTTCTTTTTTTGGTAAATGGGAAAGTTTCAAATGAATTCTGTTAAAAAAACACGTGGAAGCCTGTTGGTGGATCTAATATGCAAAATTACACGTGGCAAAACTACTAGAAAGTAACAACTTGACAAGTTACCTTTCTGGAAATGGAATTGGATTGTGATATTCTTCCAACTAGGTATATATTTATTGGAGCTGAGAAATGTATTTCTTTTTTATAAGCTAAGAAATGCAAATTTAATCTGTATAATAGTGCACTCAAGAACTAATCTAACCATACACGAGAAATAATATTTAGTAGATTCTCCTGCGATTGTCATACAACTATGATGATGTAGAAGTGAATATCAACCAATGAAAAAACTTCAAACATAGCAAAAAGGACAAACCTTCCTTAAAATCAATATATGACTGTGCTCCACATTATACATTTTCAATATAAAAAAATACCATACATAATATGGCTGACGAAATACATTACTGTAAAATAACTAAGAATGATACATATTGTCATTTAAATTTCTTTAGGGTTCCAAAGAAAGGGGGAAGAAACAAAAAAAGAGAAAATACTTTTACTGTATAAATCTACCACTCAGAAGGAAAAGATACAAAAGGAGTATCAAAGAGAAGGGCAAAACTGAAAACAAAAGTCCAGAGCCCTAGCCCTGCTCCCATGGCTTCCTTCTCAGTCCATTGTATTCCATTTTTTCAGTATTCATCCAAGTAAGTGTATAGCATGTCATCTTTCTTAGACTTGCGTCGGCTAAGCAAGGCTTTCAGGAGACGTTTACTTTTGCTAGGGTATTGTTCAATCTCTTTGCCATTTTCTCTTTCCGCAGGTAATCGCATCGAAGCGGATTTTCGAGGCTCTGAAGGGTACTGATACAATTACAAAAAATTAAAACTTTTTAGTTTGCTGTAAAAGAGGAGATAATTTTTCCCTTCTTTTTCTTGGTGGGGAGGGGAAGAAGTTGCAGGGACTTATGGATTACTGAAAAGATAGGAACATTTCAGACTGTCAGTAAAATGCCAAACAATTATGTACTCACCCGTCTTCTTCCATTAAGAATTGGAGTGGTCGGCCTACTTGAGTTTGGTGTAGTTGGCCGAGTTGAGTTTGGGGTCACGGACCTATTTGAAAGAGATCCGGAACGTAAAAGTGGAAACCGATATGGTGAAACTGTTCGCTTCTCTGATTTGTAGGTAAACATCATTAGTAGAATGATATTACAAGAATATTTAGAGGGGAAAAAAAAGTACAAAAAAAAATACATTAATATGTCATAGTTCATTCATACATACCTAATTCTTTTTTGGGCATGGTAGAAGTGAAGGAAAAAATTGCTGATCGTTGGGAAGGACGTGCAGAAGGTGAGGGTGAACGCCCTCTACTGCATGAAACATAACCTAGATTATTGTGATCCTCATAACAAAATGAATCAGGTCACCAGATTTATGCATAGCAATATATAACATTAGTATATACCTGACCATGGATGGTGGGGTTTCTCTAATTGTAGCTCGAACAGCTTTGGAAATCAATCAGATTACAAAAAGAATTATTATGTTAGTCTTGACCATGATATATGAAATGAAATAGAACAGGAGATAAAGAATGCTACCATTCCTAAATTGATGCCATTCATCTTCATCATCTAGGCTGCAACCCTTGGTATGATTCGCACCATGCATGGTCTCCCCAGCTGAAATGAATTTGGGTGATAGTAAGCATCCAAGATCCATTGTTTCCAAATTTCTAAAGAACAGACGATAAAAATAAAAAATAATAATAATAAAAGAATTATAAAAAAAGAAAAAAGGAGAAGTATATATTTGCCTGGCAAGATGTAGCGCTTGTGGTACTTAGGAGTATTTATCACCAGTGACTGTTGGGAAAGGCCCTCGTGATCAATATAAGCTTGGCATGTCCGCAATCTCTAACATACCACATCAAAGCAACAATGAAAGTGAATATTGTGCATTTTGCTTGCTTTAGAGTGAGAAGTATATGGCAAGTGACACAAATGGTGTATAGTATGGTGCAATCATCAACTCACTAATGTCTACTAATGACAGTATTGATATGGGAAACAAATGTTACTAAATGGTTTATACAAGGCATATTTTTGAGTAACATTCATTAATAACTTGCCTCTCAAATCCCACATCTGAGGGTCGCTGTCAATGTTTTGGTAAGAGAACCAACAGCAGAGCCCCAATATCCAAATATAATGGTAATTGGCCATATGTTTAAACAACATTCTATCCAGGTCGAGTAGGAGGAAAAAAAAAACGAAAGGCTTGGTAGCTGTATTTAATTTAGGTAATGGTTGGACTATTTGCAAACAGGGTTAATGGTCATATTCAGTATGCGTAGGCTGACACTGCAAGGACAATGCCTTCAAATTTTTATTTTTTATTTTTATTTTTTAAAAAAAGGCTTTTTAAATGAAATGGTGTATCTTTACTTAGTACAATGTGCAGAACTCTTTCTAACTTTCAAAGCAAGAAGCAGCTATTTGACAATCTGTGCCAGCCTGGTGTCATAGTGTCACTTATATGCTTTTCAGCCCCTATCATCTAAAGCAACTCACTCTTGCTATCCCCACCAGAGAAAATGGTCACTTCAAACCATGAAAATTCTTGTATTCATCTCTGTTCTTTCCTTGTAATTATATTCAAGGTATCCTGATATCATATTTTGTGCATTGAAACAATTCATATTTTCTGGTACTTAGACTTATAATTCAGATAGACAAGTATATAGTAGGATAGCAATGTAAATTTCCTAAAGCAGTTACTGAACCAGAACATCAAGAAAATTTTATGTTTGATATGATATGTCACTTCACTTAATGTGGTGCAAGAGCCCCTTGACAAATAATTCATTTCCTTTATTTTAGAAATGTAGAAAACATGAATCTCCCAAAGGAAACAACTTCTCTTTGCCAAATCCAAGGCTTTGCCAAAGCTAAACACTGACTTAGAATGTATCTAAACTGTTGGTTGAGCTGTTTTAGTCTTCTAAACTGACTTCTTTTACTGGATTTCTAACTCACATGATTGGGTTCAAACTTCCTAAAATAGAAACTGCCTTTTTACTAAGGAATAGCTGAAGTTGGCAACATAAGAAAAGAGCCAATTACGAGATCCTCCTTGAATACAAATGGGAACTAAAATCTTACACTAAAGGCCAGCAAAATCAATTTCCACTCAGCTTTAGAAATCAAAACTCATCATTCCCAGTATCTTCAAAATAAACTCAAGGTAAAATTCATAGATCTTTACCTTAATGATTGCGAATGAGCACCCCTACCACAAATGTCTATACAATGTTTTTTAAAGATATCTAACTGATTAAAGAAACAAATCCAAGCTCACCTGTTCAATGCAAGATACACGGAGATCCGTTCCAGAAACTTCATCAACCTTCTCATCCAAGAGATCATTAACCTTATATGTAACAGAACCCAAATGGTCCACAGTATTTACAAGAGCCTTAATGGCATAATCTTTTAATGTTTCTACCACTCTGCATATATAGGAGGATGTTTCTTTCAGAAAAGATATTAACAGGAAAAGAATAGAAAGGAAATGCCAGTTGAAAACACCAGCAGTAATGAATCAGATTGACTTACATCTGTTTTTGGTCATCATTGGTGTATGATAGTTCAAAATACTCGGCTGCTGAGTATAACTGTGTTCTCAAATTTTTCAGATCCTGAATTACAACGTGCTATAAGAAAATATAGTTGCAAAAATAAAACTTTAAGAAGCATGAGTTCATGAACTTCAAATTTCTGGTAAGGCATAAAAAATTGCTGCAAATTCATTTCCCCTACAGACTAAAGGGGTGCACGAAAATTTCAGTTTTGAAGTTAAAGGAAGATCATAAAGCTAAATGGATTTAATTTGCAAGGAGTACCTTGAGACTGTCAGAGAAAAGCAAGCTCTGCTGCATGGAAACCTCATCAAAGTTAGATGATTCATGTGGAATGGGCAGTGTAGAAGATGCAGTCATCGTCCCCATGAAAGAGAAATTGGGACTCAGAGTTCCTTATCCTGCAACAACCAAGATGACCATTTTAGTATCAAAGTATTACAAAAATGGCAACAATTACATGGAAAAGCAAGAGCTAGAAAAGAAACCATTCCAGTTTTGAACTTCAACAAATTGTCGTCTCTTAATTCTGAGAAGAAAAAAAAACTGCTTTCTTCTAAGAGCTCAACTTCATAAAAGCATTAAAATCCTGAGAATTTATATTACAAAACCCCAATCAAATCAATGATTAAAGCAGCAAATGTGGCAGTGCGTATGGGGCGGAGAGAGAGAGTTTGCAGCCAAAATCAAAACCCCATTCAACCCTAAGAATAATTAATACAGATAAAAAAAAAGAGCCCCCTAAAAGGATCACAGAGAAAGAGGTGGGGGGGTTCACAATTGACTGTCAATAAAATACCAGAAGGCCGTATTTTAATGAAACATTTCGCTGTATCTGAGATAATGGAAGAAAATCCAACAGCATAAAACAGGTAGTGCTTTGCCACAACTCTGCAACTATCCCAGAGACTAATAAACTAAACACCAATATTCCATACCATCGCAAAAAGCGCATTTTGTCTGAATCTTCACCAATACTCTTGTAGTACTCAAATTAAAAAAGAAACCCACATAAAGTACATGACAACCAATCCTTAAAAACCTCAAAAGCTGTAAAATTTCAAAACCCTCTTTCCAATTGGTGAGAGAACTGGGGAAAAAAAAAAAGAAAATCTCATACAAAATGAAAAATTGATGTGCTAGGCCTGGGCCACTATCTATTCCTTTCTCATATTTTCCCAGCAACCAACCAGAAATACAACAAAATGAAAACCAAGTGCATAAGAGAAAATGATCAGACTAACCAGGGGTTTCTTGCACCAAACTTCCTCTTCTACTGCAGCTGCTGAGAGTCTCAAGACTATAACACAAAAAACCTACTTCCAGTTCAAAGCTATAAACGTAAACCCACTTCAATTTTCAAACTTTGGGGGCCAAACGTAAAACCCAAGTGGTGAAGGCGCCTACATAAATAGGCCACTCTTTCGACAGTGACAAATGTGGTTTGGTATGAGATTTTGACTACACTAAGGAAAACGACATGTTTAAATTGTGTCTGTAACAGAAAATGCAAAGCCTTGCAGACACAGAGAGAGAGAGAGGGAAAGTGAGAGGAAGTTGAAGGGAGGGACAGGTATCGAGGAGCGCACGTCGGTAAAGGCAGGGAATCCGGAGCACTTGCCAAAAGTCTGCCCCTTTTGGAAGCAAAAACTGGTCTCTCTTGCAAGCTTACTTCCCTCATCATTGCCATCTGGTGGGTCCTTTTTTTTTTTTTTTTTTTTTTTTTTTTTCTTTGTATTGTGGGTCCCCTAATTCTATCAGCTGAGACTGAGCTACACAGAGAATACTGTTAGGTTACGTCCCAACAAAAAGAAATATTTGTTTGATTCTTCGACGCCTAATCTCTTTATTGGGTCTACCACATGTTGTGGCGGGGCTTATCTTGATAATGGATTTTTTTTTGAAGTGATCTTGATAATGGATTTGGTTTCGAACACTTTACTTTTCTTGTTTTCTTAAAATCAAAGCAACCAAAAAAAGAAATTGGCTTAGGTATTGTAAGAAAAATTGCAAGATATTTATTGTAATTTTTTCACCAATTCAGATTTAATTTTTATTTTTCACGGAAAAGAGAAAGATTGAAATTAGATATGGACTTTTGATAAAACTACAAAAAAAAAAAAATGTAATAATTTTTTTTTATGTACTTACTTACTACAAAACAGATCCAATTTTTTTTTTTTTTCCTATTCAATCCAAAAAATATTTCTCCTATAGGAATGCTAACCTTACAGATAAATTTTACAAAAAAACTTTTACAATATGATATGGCACAACATGATTGAAAATTAGATAAATTTAACTTTTGAAAAACTCAATCATATTGTGTCATATTATATCGTAAATATAAAATTTATTTGTAAGCCTAACATTTTTCTTTTTCTTAGTACAACACAAGGGTTTGTTTATTAATGTGTTTTTTGTTTTTGTTTCAAAAAAAATATTCTTATGCAAAATCATACTCGGAGTGAAATGGCATGTCATGTCAACTAAAAGAAACTAATGCTACATACTACATTATTATTTTACTAGGCTAATGTGATAATACCTATATGCTATTATATTTTTATTTTTATTTTTTATCAAAAGCTTATTCAAAGGCTGACTGACATTATTATATCAGCTGACTAAGATGAGGGTGTATTGAGAGTATAATATGTAACATTACTCATTAAAAAATTGATATGAAATGTCATGTGATCTTTTTGCTTATTATACTAACGGATAGTATCTTTCTAATTCAGTATATTAAATTTATATTTATCCATAAAATATGTAATTTTCACAATCATTTTCAATATAATTAACATAGGATAAAACATATAAGAATTATGTATTTTAAAAAATAAATGTCAATTTAATAGACTGATTTAAAGGGGAGAGGACAAGTTTATTTAAAAAAATCTCCAAACTTGATAGAAAAATGCCTAAATTACCATCATTAAATTGTTTAGGATTAGAGATGTTGAACATCGTTACATATCTAGGATGCCACATTTGGGAAGTGAACAAAAAGGGGTGTGGTTTTACAAAGTGCTACCGACCACATATGACCATTTCCATGTGCTTACTACTGTAGTCAATTCTTTTCAGTTCCTTTATTGGGTCCCTTCTCTTTCCTTTTCCACTTATTACGGGGAAGACGATAGGTTGATTTTGGCCGTCTGATTTAATGCAAGAATTCTCAGTTTTTTGGGGCAAGTGTGGTGAGGGATAAGCTAGCCCCACGCGCATTATATGCGACTTAGCTACTCACAGTCCGACCCCGCACTCTCCAGATCCGCGCCCTTCCAAGGCACGCGAGGTCGATAGCGACGGCACCTTCTTAAACTCCATTCCATGTAAATCCACGCGCCGCTCCAAGAGCGCCACAAAAAATAAATAAATAATAGAATTATTAGGAAGACATTTTTGTTTGATTACTATTATATAGTATTGACTTGGTTGTTCCAATTAGCTTTTAAAAATGTTGATTAACATTGATATGTTAATAAAATGAGATAATAATAAAATAAAAGTTTGGTTTCTAGTCTTACTCATTGAAAACGTCACTCCATTTGTCTCGCAAAACCATTTTCGATTGTAAGTTGATTCCTAAAATTGGCCTATACTTGTCCGAAGGACATTTCAAGTACTAAAGATTTATTGGTGTCTTAATAAAATATGACACTAAACCCATTGGTTGTGTAGATTTCAAGGTGGCAAGTAAACCATGTCTATCGTGAGGCGAATAGGGTGGCGCATGAACTAATAAAAATGGCCTTTCAATAGGTCAATAATACTGTATGGATTGAGGAGTGTCCGTCTTGTATCAAAGATATTTTATTGACAGAGCAATTCTATTTATGAAAAATTATTAAGCTTAAATTTTCAATATATATATATATATATATATATATGACACTTAACCCATTGGTTGTGTAGATTTCTTTGTTGCCAAAAAAAAATAAAAATCCTCAATTTTTAAGTTGATATAGCATAAAGATTAATATTATCATTTCCATGATATTAGAGAATCAATTATGTAAACAAATTAATAGAAAAGTTTCTAAAGCACATAAACAAATTTGTGTATTCTTTCTTAAGATGCATTGGCTTTGACCAAGACACATAATAGGATCGGAATCTCCTCAAATTCTCTATCTGATTTGAGGCATGTGGTGCTCTTAATCTCCCATCAACCAAAAAGAAAAATAGTGATGCTCTTTAAGTAAACACGTAGTAGAGATCAAGATCTCATCAAATTCCCTATCCAAATAGACTATTTGACTAAACACATAGTTGAGAGAATTATTTTGATCAGAGCTAGTGGGCATCATTCCCACCAACTCTCTCTACAAAAACTGCCGGAATTGTGGCCAATCTTATCCCTTAAGAGAGGGTGAGTTCCACGTTCTTGGAAGAGGGTTACAGAAATCAATCATGTTGGCCAAATAGTATCTATCAAACAATAAAATAAAGAAGAAGAAAAAAGGAAGAAGGCACTCATACATTTG
>NC_081541.1:2496302-2497946 GCF_901000735.1 Corylus avellana
ATCTATTTATCATTTTATACGAATATCTATCTGAAAAAAAAATTAAATTAAATTAAAAACTTGTTTTTGGTAAGAATGTGCATTTACCAAAAATAAAAATAAATTGTATGGGAATATATTTGATCAACTAAAAAAGATCAAAGTTAGAACCAATTCTTTAAACTATAAAAATACCAAATTAAAAACAACTAATATATCGGTTATAATTAAGAGAAATGATTGATTTCATTAAAAAGTTCATCTTTTAGCCATTTTAATCCTAGGTGGCATGACTAATTTTTCATAAATTTATTAATTTATTGTTTAAAATCTATTAATTTTAAAATGAGTTATGTTACTTAGAATTAAAATGGCCAAAAGATAAACTTTTGAATGAAGCTAAGCATTTTTCATTTTAAAATTAATAGATTTTAAACAATAAATTAATAAATTTTTTAAAAATGAGTCATGCCACTTAAAATTAAAATGGTCAGAAAATAAATTTTTTAATAAAGCCAAGCATTTCTTTATAAATAATTACTTTTTTCTCTTTTTTCTTTTTTCCCAAATGATCCTGAGTTTGTTGTACAACAAAATAGATTAAAATAATAAACCCAATTGTGGGTCCCACAGAAGGAAAAGTAAGATAGGATCCCACAAATAATCTTAATTTTTCTTTGATGGAATGTTTTGAACTTTTTGAATCCATGATTTGCAGTGAGAATGTCAAATTAGTTTGTTTTTGACAATAATAATCACTGCCGTAATTGGTGGTGGGAATTGGATGGGTCCCATAGAAGATTGGGAATGATTATGCATTCTTATCTCGTGCGTACGTATTTCCTTGGGCTGCAGACGCGCCTACCCGAGTCGAGCTCTCCCCCTGCTTGGGCCAGGTCAGATTTAAAAATCACTTGGGCCTCGTTAATCTTCAATTTTGTGTGGACTTGGGCTTTGCCATGATTATGGGATTTAGCCCACTAAAGGCCCAATATCCTTATGGCTACTCAAGGAACTGATGAAGCCCCCTCCCTTCCCTTGGAGGCTTGGATATGTCTTTCCCTTCCAATATGCAGATTCATGACACACAAAAAAGCCCAAATCTGTCAATTTGAAACAACATTTTCTTTAAAGGAATTCTAGGCTTACAAACACATTTTACATAAAAACTTTTACAAATTGACGTGGCACAACTTGATTGAATATGAGATAAATTCAAATTTCGAAAAACCCAATCATATTGTGCCACATCAATTTGTAAAAAGTTTTTTGTAAAATGTGTTTGTAAGACTAACATTTTTCTTTTTTTTTTATGGTTTGTTGGTATGTATCGCCTTGACAAGGCCAAATATTGATAGAATATAAGACAATTTTATTTTAAATTGGGACAGTCAGAGGAAAGTTTTTCAATTTAAACTATTAAATTGACATTTGTTCTTTGAGCATGTAATTCTAAGTGTCTAACATATATTTTTAATCGAGTATGTGATTCTCACATGCTCTAAGAGTATATATAAATTTAATTGGTTGGCTTGAAATAATTTTCTCCGATCCAACCTGCTTTGAAGGTAAACTTTGTTCATAAAGATTTAGGATTCGACTTGTTGGTTTTCATAATTGATTCAAAGGGCCTTTTGGTTACACCAATAAATCAAGTAGATATCA
>NC_081541.1:2497966-2500270 GCF_901000735.1 Corylus avellana
TATTGTGCCACATCAATTTGTAAAAAGTTTTTTGTAAAATGTGTTTGTAAGACTAACATTTTTCTTTTTTTTTTATGGTTTGTTGGTATGTATCGCCTTGACAAGGCCAAATATTGATAGAATATAAGACAATTTTATTTTAAATTGGGACAGTCAGAGGAAAGTTTTTCAATTTAAACTATTAAATTGACATTTGTTCTTTGAGCATGTAATTCTAAGTGTCTAACATATATTTTTAATCGAGTATGTGATTCTCACATGCTCTAAGAGTATATATAAATTTAATTGGTTGGCTTGAAATAATTTTCTCCGATCCAACCTGCTTTGAAGGTAAACTTTGTTCATAAAGATTTAGGATTCGACTTGTTGGTTTTCATAATTGATTCAAAGGGCCTTTTGGTTACACCAATAAATCAAGTAGATATCAGAATATAGCTAATTTCACTTGAATTTGATAAAATTTTAATCCCAATTCCATATTTTACTTGAATTTGAGAAAATCCCGATCGCATTCCTTTACACAGTAAAAAATTTGGCTTAGGTGTTGTAAAAAAACTACAACATATGCATTGTAGTTGTTTCAATAGTTTATATTTAATTTCACTTTATTTATTTATCATTAAAAAAAATTAAAAATAAATCTGAATCGTTAAAAAAAATTATGCGGCCAATTATAAGTTACAATCCTATATATGCGCACAATAAATTTCATATTGAAACAACAAAAGCCAGATAATTATATTCAACCGTTTTATTAGCCGCCATAATTTTTCAGAAGTCAGGGAAAGTACGTGTGGAGGTAATGGGCCAACGGCAGGTTATGGCGGCTCACACCATTAACTGAAAACCCTAAAACGGAATTAAGATAAAAATGATGAAGATGATGGTAATTGGCAAGCGAACTCATGCGCATTAATATCACAATTAATTATTTTTTATGCCAATTTATGCTCTCAGCCTCAATAATCGCGAGTAACCTCCTCTCACTATAATAACTTTGCCATGCATATGTGTTGATACATACTAACATTATGCATCCATAAGTAGAACAATTTCAAGGGAAAAAAAAAAAAAAAAGGAAAAGAAGGGATGATTTTTTATTTATTTTTTTAATAAATATTATAAACTAGGGAAAATTACATTTTACCCCTTAAAGTTTGGGGCGATTTGCAATTTGACCTCCAAAGTTTCAATTTTGACAATCCACCCCTCCAAAGTTCCAAATTTTTGCAATTCAACCAATATTATCTCAAAATTTCCATATTGCCCATAATTTTTATTTTATATATATATATATATATAAAAAAAAAACAAAAAAAACAAATTTGGGAGTGCAAAAATGGTCAGATGGCCCCGATTTTTTTTTAAAAAAATTTTGTATAAAAAATACAAAATTATGGGCAATATGAGAAGTTTTGGATATAATTGGTCAAATTGCAAAAATTTGGAACTTTGGGGGGGTAAATTGCTAAAATTAAAACTTTGGAGGTTGAATTGCAAATCGCCTCAAACTTTGGGAGATAAAATATAATTTTTCTTATAAACTAACATATGTCCTTAAAACATGTAATTCTCATATGCATTTTTAATAGAGCATTTGACAAATGAAAATTACATGCTTTTAAGGACAACTTTTATCCTTCGTGAATCAAACAAGATTTTGTACAAAATTCGTGTTTTATTTACAACATTGAAACCCCACATTAACCAAAAGGTAGACAATGAATTTATTGGACATTTAATGTTCTGTTCAATTGTAGGTTTCGATTTCTAAGAGAAGAACATGACTCTGACCGAGCAAAGAAATTTGCACAAGTATACATAGACGGTTTGAAATTGAATTGTTTATGTGAATGCATGCAGGAGCATATAAAACTCACATTCAGTTTTGGATAAAGTTGTTTTTCAAATTTAGTCGAGGGAAAGTTTTTATTAATTCTCTATTAAACTGATATGCATCTAAAATGTTATAATACTTTT
Organism: Corylus avellana; assembly: GCF_901000735.1. Classification (NCBI taxonomy): domain Eukaryota; kingdom Viridiplantae; phylum Streptophyta; class Magnoliopsida; order Fagales; family Betulaceae; genus Corylus; species Corylus avellana. The sequence goes on from NC_081541.1 coordinate 2,499,947, forward strand.
ATGGACCCAACGGGGACTGGGACTTTGGGAGGGGCCATGTCCCTCCAACGGACAACTGTCCCAAAAAAAAAAAAAAAAAAAAAAGCTTTTAGCATATTTAGGGCATCTTTTTTAAAAACACTTATGTTACGATGATGCCTGTTAAATTTTTAATTCCGTCCTTGAACATGTGATTCTCATATATACTTTGAATGAGAAATGTTGTATATCACATTTTTATCTGACTTTGCTCATGTAACACAATCACTTAGTTATTGAATTTTTGTTTCTTTACAAAAAAAATGGCCGATTTGCTGATTGGCAATGCCACACCAGCAAAATATG
>NC_081541.1:2500370-2664696 GCF_901000735.1 Corylus avellana
GCACATAATAGAATAGGATCAAAAACATTGAATTTTTTTCTCTCTCTCCCACTTTCTCTCCTCTCTTTTCTTCTCTGCTTCATTCATCTTCACCGAAAATATTTTTTCCTCTTTCTCTCCCACCATTCACCCACCACATCCACTGAGTAGCAAAATCTATTAGATTTCTTTTGGTAGAACCTCCTGGAATTCGAACAGAGAAATCATAGAGAAATTCCATCACAGAGCAATCACCCAGAAATTCCAACAAAACCCATAATCAATTCAAACAGACCAGAATCTTAAGCTTCAAATTCAATCAAAGCAAGAACTTTTCTCTACCCATGGAGTTGGGTTCGGCCGGAGACAGAGATTCTGGTTGCCGGAGATGGTTGAATACTGGTGGCAACCATCTCTCTGTCTCCGGCCGAACCCACGACTGCTCTACTGTGACCCGCATGGGTCACTGTCGTTTCCAACTTTCCACAAAAAAAACCAAAATTTTCTCAAACGGTTTGTTGAACGCCCATCTGATATTTGCAGGAACTGGTTTATTGAATTTATTAGATGTTTGGGTGATTGGGTTCAATGAATTTATTAGATGTACCATGGGAAAGTTTTCTCAAACCAAAAATGGAGAGCAACCCAAAGGTGAAAATGGAGAGAGAGTCGTTTGAAAAGGAGAAGCAAAATGCTGATTGTGTCGAGGATGGTGCCAGCCATGGGTACGGCAAAGTGAAGGTCGTAAATGGCAGGTTGGGTGATGAGTTTTCCAGCTGGGTTCCAGTGGGGGTGGGTTTGGCCCATTGGGTGATGGGTTTTCCGGTCGGGTTCCGGCCGTCCGTGAGGGGAGAGGGAAGAGGAAAGAGAGAAAAAGAGAAAGTGGAAGAGGAAACAGAGAGGAAGAAAGATGAAGAAGACTGAAGAAGAACGCAGAGACTCGAGTGGGATGAAGAAGAAATCCCGTGTTTTCGATCCTATTCCATGAGCTGTGCTTTCCTTACGTGTCACATTTATATTGGGTGCTGCAAAAGGTTGGTTTTACAGACCGACCGCATAGTAGGGGCACTCAAAAAATAAACCCAATTGTGGGTCCCACAGAAGGAAAAGTAAGATAGGACCCCACAAATAATCTTAATTTTTCTTTGATGGAATGTTTTGAACTTTTTGAATCCATGATTTGCAGTGAGAATGTCAAATTAGTTTGATTTTGACAATAATAATCACTGCCGTAATTGGTGGTGGGAATTGGATGGGTCCCATAGAAGATTGGGAATGATTATGCATTCTTATCTCGTGCGTACGTATTTCCTTGGGCTGCAGACGCGCCTACCCGAGTCGAGCTCTCCCCCTGCTTGGGCCAGTCAGACTTAAAAATCACTTGGGCCTCGTTAATCTTGAATTTTGTGTGGACTTGGGCTTTGCCATGATCATGGGAATTAGCCCACTAAAGGCCCAATATCCTTATGGCTACTCAAGGAACTGATGAAGCCCCCTCCCTTCCCTTGGAGGCTTGGATATGTCTTTCCCTTCCAATATGCAGATTCATGACACACAAAAAAGCCAAAATCTATCAATTTGAAACAACATTTTCTTTAAATGAATTCTAGGCTTACAAACACATTTTACATAAAAATTTTTACAAATTGATGTGGCACAACTTTGATTGAATATGAGATAAATTCAAATTTCGAAAAACCCAATCATATTGTGCCACATCAATTTGTAAAAAGTTTTTTGTAAAATGTGTTTGTAAGACTAACATTTTTCTTTTTTTTTTATGGTTTGTTGGTATGTATCGCCTTGACAAGGCCAAATATTGATAGAATATAAGACAATTTTATTTTAAATTGGGACAGTCAGAGGAAAGTTTTTCAATTTAAACTATTAAATTGACATTTGTTCTTTGAGCATGTAATTCTAAGTGTCTAACATATATTTTTAATCGAGTATGTGATTCTCACATGCTCTAAGAGTATATATAAATTTAATTGGTTGGCTTGAAATAATTTTCTCCGATCCAACCTGCTTTGAAGGTAAACTTTGTTCATAAAGATTTAGGATTCGACTTGTTGGTTTTCATAATTGATTCAAAGGGCCTTTTGGTTACACCAATAAATCAAGTAGATATCAGAATATAGCTAATTTCACTTGAATTTGATAAAATTTTAATCCCAATTCCATATTTTACTTGAATTTGAGAAAATCCCGATCGCATTCCTTTACACAGTAAAAAATTTGGCTTAGGTGTTGTAAAAAAACTACAACATATGCATTGTAGTTGTTTCAATAGTTTATATTTAATTTCACTTTATTTATTTATCATTAAAAAAATTAAAAATAAATCTGAATCGTTAAAAAAATTATGCGGCCAATTATAAGTTACAATCCTATATATGCGCACAATAAATTTCATATTGAAACAACAAAAGCCGGATAATTATATTCAACCGTTTTATTAGCCGCCATAATTTTTCAGAAGTCAGGGAAAGTACGTGTGGACGTAATGGGCCAACGGCAGGTTATGGCGGCTCACACCATTAACTGAAAACCCTAAAACGGAATTAAGATAAAAATGATGAAGATGATGGTAATTGGCAAGCGAACTCATGCGCATTAATATCACAATTAATTATTTTTTATGCCAATTTATGCTCTCAGCCTCAATAATCGCGAGTAACCTCCTCTCACTATAATAACTTTGCCATGCATATGTGTTCATACATACCAACATTATGCATCCATAAGTAGAACAATTTCAAGGAAAAAAAAAAGGAAAAGGGATGATTATTTATTTATTTTTTTAATAAATATTATAAACTAGGAAAAATTACATTTTACCCCTTAAAGTTTGGGGTGATTTCAATTCGACCTCCAAAGTTTCAATTTTGACAATCCACCCCTCCAAAGTTTCAAATTTTTGCAATTCGACCAATATTATCTCAAAATTCTTATATTGCCCCTAATTTTTATTTTATATATATATATAAAACAAAAAAAAAAACAAAAAACCAAAACAAAAAAAAATTTGGGAGTGCAAAAATGGCCAGATGGCCCCGATTTTTTTTAAAATTTTTTTATAAAAAATAAAAAATTATGGGCAATATGAGAAGTTTTGGATATGATTGGTCAAATTGCAAAAATTTGAAACTTTAGGGGGTGGATTGCTAAAATTAAAACTTTGGAGGTCAAATTGCAAATCGCCTCAAACTTTAGGAGATAAAATATAATTTTTCTTATAAATTAACATATGTCCTTAAAACATGTAATTTTCAGATGCATTTTTAATAGAGCATTTGACAAATGAAAATTACATGCTTTTAAGGACAACTTTATCATTCATGAATCAAACAAGATTTTGTACAAAATTCGTGTTTTATTTACAACATTGAAACCCCGCATTAACCAAAAGGTAGACAATGAATTTATTGGACATTTAATGTTCTGTTCAATTGTAGGTTTCGATTTCTAAGAGAAGAACATGACTCTGACCGAGCAAAGAAATTTGCACAAGTATACATAGACGGTTTGAAATTGAATTGTTTATGTGAATGCATGCAGCACCATATAAAACTCACATTCAGATTTGGATAAAGTTGTTTTTCAAATGTGGTCCGGGGAAAGTTTTTATTAACTCTCTATTAAACTGATATGTATTTAAAACGTTATGATACTTTCATGCATTTTTAATAAAAAGCATGTAGGGATGGACCCAACGGGGACTGGGACTCTGGGAGGGGCCATATCCCTCCAACAGACAATTGTCTAAAATAAAATTTTTTTTAGAAAAAAAAAAGAAAAGAAAAAGCTTTTAGCATATTTAGGGTGTCTTTTTTAAAAAACTTATGTTATAATGATGCCTGTTAAATTCTTAATTCCGTCCTTAAGCATATGATTCTCATATATACTTTGAATGAGAAATGCTGTATATCACACTTTTATCTGACTTTGTTCATGTAACACGATCACTTCAGTTATTGAATTTTTGTTTCTTTATAAAAAAAATGGCCGATTGGCTGATTGGCAATGCCACACAAGCAAAGTATGATAAAAGTATGGTGTATAATATTATTTATTTTTTAAAAAATATCAATTTAATAAGCTCAGACGAAAAAAAAAATTGCCCTTAGATTTTTGCTTTCCAAAATAAAGAAGATATTTTTATGCAGGAGCATGTATGTATGCATGCATAATATATATACCATGTGAATGGAATATCGCATGTGTGCCAAACCAATCCAATCCAGAAACAATTAAAGTGACATCATTAATTAACATGAATGGTGCAAAACCCCTTGTGTGATTGGTAATCGTTCCCTAATTAATATCACATTTACTAGATTCCACCCAAAATGTAACCCCCCAAAGACGTGTGCACGAACATCAATCCCATCTCCTTCCCAATTTATACATCCCTTTTTTTTTCACTCTCACTACTCCAACTTTCTCTCTGTCACCTCAAATGGATTCTACCCACCTACACATTCCGAAGATTGAGAACCCACATGGCTTTGACTGGTTCCCTGAAGAACATTCTGAAAAGTAAGTAAGATACTACATTTGTCAGTAGCTTTTCTTTTTTTATTATATATATATATAACTTGTTTTGCCCACTGTATGCTTCTTATAAATTATAGGGAAAAGATGAGAGAAAATGTTAGTAAAATTTTCTTGGGAAAGAAACCCATTTAACAACTGAGAATGAAGACATTTTTTTGTTTATGTATTCTACTCAAAATGCAAATTTTTTATTTTGGGTTCTTTCTGCAGATTATTAGAACTACCACCACTGGACAGTTTCTTCGACTTCGACCCTTTTCCGTTTCTGCATCATACCAAGCAACTTGATCTCACTGGGTTCCAAGACTTTGAAGATCCCAATTCTATCTTTTTCTCGGCAGAAAATAAGCTCCCACTTCTTTATGAAGATGTGGTGGTCGACCAAAAGCCTCTAAACTACACTACAGAATTCGGTACTATTGGTCATTATGGCAATTTTGGAAGTGACTCGAGTGAATTTTCAATGGTGGTTCAGAGTGAATATGCGAGTTCATCAAGCAAGAGTGAAGAGGGAAAAAGGACAAGTGGTAGAAAGAAGTCGGCTGCGTTGGAGTTGGATGAGATACAGAAGCACTTTAACGTCCCGATAACCAAAGCAGCAAAGGAGATGAAGGTGGGATTGACTGTGTTGAAGAAAAGGTGCAGAGAGCTAAACATCATGCGGTGGCCTCATAGGAAGATCAAGAGCTTGAAGTCCCTCATTAACAATGCTAAGGTACTGTTACATTTTGGTCTAGACAGAACATCATTGATTGCTTTGTGCTTTTGTCAACCATTATGAGAACCTCACAATAAGAATTCCTAATTATAAACTTTCAAGTTGACAGAACAAGTCCAAACATATCAATATAAGGATTTTTTGATAAAACAATTTAGAGGGTGTTTTTGTTTTTTAAGTTGTAACATAACATAAATGTAAAAATAGTTTAATTTGAGTTTTGAATTGTTTGTTAATTCTTTTCTTAGAAGTGTCTTAAAAGTGTTGCCAAAAAGCCCTGACACTGTACAGGGTCGTGGCTGTCATCCATTTTACTGTTCTTGAAATGGATTTGTATGCAGATCAAGTCCAAGGCTGAAGAGAATTTTATTGATTTGTGTGGTTGTTCATCCTAAAGGAATATTTGAGCACTTCAAAGCATTCAAATATATTTGAATGCCAAATACATTGAGAATCTGAACTTTAATTGTAAAATTGGTCGACTGTCAAGTTTTGTTTGTGCTCGAGTCCCGAGCCAAAATTAAAGCGTGTAAAAATTGTACTCTACCTAGTCAGAAATGTTCCTTTTGTATCATCAGAACAACTGAAATTAGGATGAAGTTAAGAAAGTGGGTGGGAGCAACAAATGATTATTGCTTTATGTTGTGATTTCAATCTTTTAATCCAGAGGTCAATAGTCTAAAACTGTTTGTTGTAACGTAGGAATTGGGTTTCACAAATGATTTGGTGATGTTGGAAGAGCACAAGAGGCTTCTAGAGATACTGCCAGATATGGAGCTGACACAGAGAACCAAGAAGCTGAGGCAGGCCTGTTTCAAAGCCAATTACAAGAAGAGAAGGTCTCTGACTATTCAAGCTTGACTTTCTTGACACTTACATGTAGAAAGAGAGAGAAAGGTCTACTTTCTTATCTAGATTACTAGATTAGCACACATTTATGACTACAACTGTTTGTAGCCCTTGAGGAAAATGAATACAGTACTTAGAACTTGTTTGGACCTTGAAACCAATGACATGTTATAATAATATTGTTGGTTGATGTTGATGTTGATGTTGATGTTTACTGAAAAGGTTAAATTATGTTTTTAATATTCCACATATTTTACTCGTCCTTACCAAACAATTTTCTCGGATTCTAGAATTGGCAGAGAGATTTCAGACGCACTTTTATAGACTAGTCAAAGGCCAATAATGTTACCAAGATCTAGCTGACCTCCCGTAAAGGGGCCAATAGCACTAGTTTTTAATTTCCACACCCACAAGGAAGCGGAAAAGAACTATTATATTGTATTTTCATTCTGATCAATCATGATTTTACATTATATTAATTAAGAAGAAAAGAACTATTTGGTTAAATCATCTACTAGGATTGAGAACTTAATTAGTTTTCAATGATAGATACAGCCTCAATTTTCAACTGACAGCCAAATCACTTGTGGCTCTTGATGAATTTTACACCGACACCCAGAAGAATTAGGTAGCAGTATTTGTCACTTTTATGTAGAATAATGCTCTTGAAGTAGAATATACAGATAAAGTAGACATATTATTGAATTATTTTAGAACTATACAAGATTTTGAAATAGAAATTAGAGCACCATATGGCAATGGCAGCATGATATATTGGGGGGAGATGGGAGCGTGGCAATAAATCACGATGCCATTTTTCCCAGTCTTTCTTGCCTACGTCTCCATGGGACCGCTTGCTTAAAGGTTTCATAAACGCTTGCCTGCAGTTATGTTATGGTATATATTAAGTATGATTAGATAACAGATACATCAACGATTAGAGAAATCAAAGTCATCAGAGACCACAATTTTCGTACACAGAAGAGTTTCTCTTTTCTTTTCCTGCAGAGTAAAGAAATTTGCAGGAAAATGAAGAGCAATCTGTTTATGCTTTTTTTTTTTTTTTCCTGGCCAATCCTTGTTTATGTAAGTTGAAAACAAGAAAAATGACGGAAAAGTTGCCCATGAAGTTGCAGTAGAAGGAGCAGTCTAAAAACTTGAATAAAATCTCTCACTTGGTTGACTAAAGCAGAGTTTTCCCATTTCTCTTTTACCTCTATACTTCTTCAAATCTTTCATCTCACATAACCAGTGAGCATAACTATAAATTTAACCTTTATAATAAGATAAAAAGAGAAAACATCACCCCAGATTAACAAAATTACCTATTTATGGTAATTTATGAAGTTAGCATATTATGGAATAATGTCGGCATGCACCATTAAAGCATAATATATGCAGAAAACGAAAAGATGGACTTGAGTTTGTTTAAATGGGAAAGAAATATGGAATAGAATGGGTGATTAAAACATTTTAGTTTGGCACTTACCAAAAAATGTGACCTTTTGTGAGAGAGGCTCAAAAGGCTCCCTTTCCTCTTGACCCTTGTGATCTTCACCGCCGTGTTTCCACCGCCGCCACCATCATCAACCACCCTAGATGAAAAGTCGAAAGCACCCACAAGAACATCCTTAGTACTCTTCCTGAAACTCCCCCACCTCATGGACACAAACTCTAACCCTTTCTCCCTAGCCACTCGCTTCCCCAGACCTCCACCCTCTGAGCTTGTGAAGGAAAACCTGTGAGAGAGAGACCGGCCCACGTAAGGCCCGTCCAAGACGGTGGTTGGGGAGGGCATGTCGGTATTTTTTGTCTCACGTAACAACCTCGGAGGCAGTTCCAACGGTCTTGAACTCCTGGGCTTCGATTCGGTGGTGGTGGTGGTGGTGGTGCATGGCCTGGGCTTGCCTGGTGCTTCCTCCCACTGGAATGGAACCGAAGCTGTGGTTCTGCACGGAGGTGTTTCGAGTATTCCAGGAGACGCTTCGTGTGGCTTGCTTGGAAGTGAGAACAAAGACAGTGTCGGTGTGGAACTTGGTTCGTTCTCTGGCTCAGACCCCATTCCTCTCTCTCTCTTGTCTCTAAGGGCTCAATAATATTTCTCTAAAAACTCAGAGACCCATTTCTCTGTGTGGAAAAACATGCATACCCAGTTGATTTTTTGGTCACTTTATGAGGTTGGTGTGTGATTTTTTATAAAGAAAGAAGTCGTAGGTCTGTGACTTTTTGTGTGTGTGTGTGTGTGACACAGAGAGAGAGAGAGAGAGAGAGAGAGAGAGAGAGAGGATGGGATGGTGTTGAATGTGAATTCTGAGGGTCAGTGGTCACAGCAGCAACGCTCCTGGCGCTTCTTCTTCACGAGAAATTGCCATTTCTTTTATCTAGCGTGTCTTCATCACGGAATTGCCCCCGGAAAACGACTATCAACGGTCATTTCTCTATCTGTTCATTTGAAAAGTCATAGCTCGAGAGAGTATTTGCATTAAAGTGGAAAAAAAAAAAAAAAAAAGAAGAAAAAGAAAAAAGAAAGGAAGCGAGAGAATATGCATGTAACGGTTAGGTAAGGTAAGTCCGTAAGTCATGCTGCATATGGGGCTATGAGACTCATGCCAATTCCCAACTACAATTGCACAAGTAAACACCACATTTTGTCGCTGCAATAAGTCGTAGCGAATCGCTGTGAAAGCCGGCTACTGTAGTGTTTGCTCTTCTTGTTTGTATTTGGATTGGATTAATCATGAAAGTGATAGTCGATCGATAGAAAGACACCCTTGGAATCCATCATATATAGTAGCATGAAAGCGTTGTTCGGTATAAACCTTAACATTATTTACAATTATTTCAAATAAACAAACAAAATTTCTTAAATTCAAATTAAATCTCGCCGATATCACATTTATTTTACAGCAGTTAACCTAATGTGTTTTAAGTGTGAAATGAAAGTGATAAATTTGTGTAAAAAGTAGCATTATTTCAAATAATAATAATAATGAAGCACTAAATATAATCATTTGATTAATTAGGTTTTAACTTTTTTTGTTGTTATTTTCTAATAATTGGTATGTTATTTGTTGTCACACTATTATTTTAGAATAAATGAGCTCATATGCTTGAGTTCATGCTGCGACAATATGACACATTGGCACATGATCATGATTAATATAATATAATGAATAATACACCTCTTTTAAGCTTTAATTTAGAGCTATATATGCTCGGTGAACTTGGATTATAACTTGAGTATGTATAGTTGGTAGATCAATATATATGCAAAAAGGCTATATATAGCACGTGTATTTATGGAGACACCATAGTGCTAGATGGGCTGTAAAGTGGAAGGGTATTTTGGGACCATGACTGATGATTAATACTCATTCACCTCCATTGCCTTCACCAGGTTCTCTCTTTAATATTTGTGGGATGTCTTAAATATGTTCCACCTACTAAACAAAGAAGAATAAGTAGCCTGTCTTTCGACCCTTTCTCAGCAGGAAAAGAAAGTGATGCCAAAATCCAGCTCAAACAAGCTTAGCCACTATGTATCCACAGAGGTCTCTTTTAACAAATCCTTAATTTGTTTATAAACCCTTCTCTTGCTCTCTTTATAAATGTGGTGTGTGTAAAAGCACACATCATGCACACATCATGCATGCATGATAGCTACCATTAGTGATGCTCGTTAAGTGGCCTCAAAGAAACCTTCAAGTTGTTGGGCATGTACTAGGGTAAGAGTTTACTCTCGAAATAAGAATTATCAATCATATATATCAATATTAACCGTCTTTAGTTCCACTAATGCTTTAATAAGATTGTGTCAGACCATGACTACAGTTACACTCAGCTAGAATAATTATAATAGGTCTCTCCACACATGCTTTTTTTGCTTAGAAAAAAAAAAAAGGCCCGAAATATATTTTGACGTCAGAAAGGGGACAAGTCTCATCAATCAGAGCCCTTCTCATAAAATGTGGAATAACAAAGACAAAGTGCAAGTTGAATCAGTTGATAATAAATACAACTAAAGAACTAGCATTTTTTTCTTTTGAGTTTTCCCCTATTCTCTGATTATTATATGAACCATCTGTCTTTCTTTAGAAACGTATATATATATATATATATCAATGGTTTCAAATGGTTTCCACCATTCCAAAATAAAACTTCTTAATTTATTGATTAACAAATCAGATTTTGTTTTTGTTGGGGTTTTCTTACATCAATTGTGAAAGGGACTGGTGATCACTTTATAAGTATGAGAAAAAACCTCACCTCTTGAACTAACTTTTGAGGTTAAGATAGGCCAAGACCATCCAACGCTGGTATCAGAGCCCAGATTTACCAACAAGTCTCGGCCTAACAACCTACAAGAGAAACAGGTTGTTGCTGCTCCGACCCATGCAAGGCTCGATGTGTGAGGGAGAGATTGTTGGAGTTATCCCACATTAGTAGAAGCCCAAGACTGCCCAACAGTTTTATTGCATCGATGTAAATGGTATCATGTGATTTTTAATTTTTTAAATAACATAACAATTAACAACATATTAATTATGTAGCAATATATGCATCATAAAACCTATAAAATTTAATCTAAACTATAAAATAATTTCTCTCAATCGGTTTTAGTTTAAACAGAGAGGATGCTGATTCCACAATTCCCCGGCAAAATAGAATGTTTTTAAGGAGCACTAGAACACAAGCAGAATCGACCATAAGTTTGATTCAACTTCAGAGATGTTAATCGTCAAATTCAAAATACAACTACCTCAAATTGAGACGTGTCGTAGAAACAGGGAACACAAGTGACAAAGACTAGTAAGCTTATTCCTGCCATTATCTTCCCTTCTGTTTTCACTCCCCTTCTTTCTTCAGAGCATTTATTTCTGATCCAATTAATTCGTTTGGGAATAGATGGACGATGTGAACTTCGCCCAACTGCCGACACTCCCTTCCAAAAGGGTAATCCAGTACTGGAACCTCAACCACCTGGAAAGCCGACGGCGGCTCAAAAGCCAGGGTCCTAAGAGACGGCGGCACTGATTTGGTCGGAACAGTAATCAATTAAGGAAATTGAAGGACTATTGAAGAGCGGAACTATTGGAGGGCTTAACTATCAACAACCAAAGGACGGAGTCAGCTTAGGTTTTGGAGGGCTTCTGTCCCTCCAAATTTTTAAAAATTTCTCAATTTTTTATTTTTTTTATAAGGTAGACCTCCAAATCATCTCATTTTTAGTCTCACCCCAGTGACAACCCCTTTAAGATTAAGAAGGACCACCTATTTGAAATCACTTATTAGAAGGCTGACAGCCTACCCGCAATACTATGGCCCAAACGACCCAACAAGAACCCGGACGTATTGTTTTCTAAATAGACTAAATGCAGCTCCCGACCTTCACCCCAGTCGCACTCGCACACATGCTTTTAACAAACCTATAGGAGAATTTTCACGTCAATAACAAATTACTGGTGGGGAGGTCCAAAAACCCTAGGAAGAAGGGTGAGGGACAAGGAAATGGATCCTCTCTGGTTGAATTCAACTGGAGAGGAACCCGTCCCTTCATTTAGAAGGACAAAATTATCATTTTATGATTTTTTTTTTTTTTTGCAATTCTGCCATTCTCTTAGAAGGGACTGGCTCCTCTCCAGTTGAATTCAACTAGGAAGAGGGACAAGGGTCTATAAAAGGGGCCAAAAGGATATCCCTTCATGTATGCCTTTTTACTCTGTTTTTACTGTGCTTAAACTTTTTTCTGCTTTCTATTCATTGACTTGAGCGTTAGAGGGTTCCGCATTTCACTACTGACCACCTTTTATCTTCTCTTTCTATCTTATTTTGCTGAACATTCATATATACTACCCAAAAAAAAAAAAAAAAAATGGTCATTGCTCCTACAAGTATAAATGTGCCATTGAAATGGGTCTTCTTTAATAAATTGGTGTCAGAATTGGATCCATCAATTTGTGCTTTTCTTTTTTATTTTTCTTCGTTCTTCTTGAATATCAAAGGGATTGTGGTCCTTGTGGAGCTTGAAATCTCAACCTCCACTAATATGAAATGCGACAGAGCCCCCTATCTCTTTCACCGATGAATCATCATGAAGGCAATACTCAAAGATTTGAGCAAAAATAAAATAAAAAATGTAACGTGAATCTGAACTTTGTCTAATCACACATTTTCCAACTAAACAAATGCAACTATCTCCAAAACGTCCTAAATGTCCTTAGTTGCCGACATCCTCTTCCTCTAAACGTTGTTCTCCACTCTCTCTGATCAATACCAAAAGTAGGTCTCTCCATAAAAGTAATTATGAACATAACTTTCTTTTAAATTGAATTGGTGGAATTTCTTTCAGTCTAATTAAAAGTAAAGGTGTTCAAGTTTGCATCTACTATTCACTCGTCTACATAAGTTACGGACGAATTTTCAACCCCTAACTTTGGCAGGTGAATACCACATCTATCCACAAATATGCAATGGATAGTGGAATATGGGTAAGTGGAGGCATCTGCTTCTGCATACCAATATAGATATATAGTTTTGTCTTATAAAACAACATCATTTCAAAATGTAATCCCAAAACAACATCGTTTCACCTAAAAAAAAAGAGTAGAAAACGAAATCTTAATGCCTCATTTTCTTTCTCTCCCTCTCTTTGCAGCAGTGACTCTCCTTTAGCCTCTCTCTCTCTCTATGCAGTGCTCGTTGTCTCATCAAAGAGGATTGTGATCTTTTGCCCAATGTTTATGTTTACAATTCAATTTATATTTTCATATTATAACTTACAAGTGCATTTAGTTCAAAATTTGGATTAAGCTCACCTAAAAGATCTCAGAAAATGTTTTTTTTTTAAATAACAGGCACATATACATCAAGTCCATAGTTAAAAAAAAAAAAAAATGCCGGCCCGCCCATGTGTGGTTATATGCGTATTCTTCTTGCCTTGGAGGGGAGGGTACTAAAATCCACCCTCTATATAGTACAAATGTGGATGCATAATAAGGGTATTATTTGTCTATATAATGCAATTTACATACCTAGTAGGAAGCACATAATTTTTTAATAGTTTATGTATTTTTTACATGCTTAAAGAGCACATGAAAATTTTATAAACCGTATTAAAGAAAATTTATGTCGGGCAATTATTGACTTGTACGAATTATTGAAATAGAACTTATGTTTGTGTGGAACGAACTTTATATTTGTGGAGTTATTAGCTAAAGATATTTAAGTACAAATACTCTAAAAAAAAAAGTACAAATACAAAAGTACACAAGTTATAAATGCAGATATACATATACCTCTCCTTTGGGTGGTATTTGGGCACATGTCGTGTCATGAGTTAATAATCCCAACCTCCCCCCCCCAACAGCAAAAGGCCAAAAGCTAAAGAGCCAAACAAAATCTATTCCCTTGTATAATACATTGTATAGGAATAATCATTTTTATTGTTTATTGCCAAATAAATAATAGCACCTTTTTTTTTTCCTAACTAAAATGGTTCTACATGAGCGTGACTATAGTAACACCTACGATTAGAAGCAGCACAAGAGGAACTTAAACGATGAAAACCGCAAATATTCTCTCAAGTTCAACTGAAGTATAGCATAACTCGGCTCCACTAAAGGTATCAATGAGAACTAAAGTGTGAGATTGAATCGATTAATCTAGGGATAGGTTTATTTTACACTTTTGAATGTGAGACCCTATCCAAATCCAGATCCAAGCACCAGAGGCCTAACACAGTGAATGTAAAGATGAAGAAAACATGTCCAAGGTTGAGTATATCAAGTTTGTCTAGGGTTGCGTAACACATGCACATCCCCACAAAGACAGGATAGGATGTTTATGTAGAAGTAATCCTTATTTCCCTCCTAGCACTAAGAACAAAATATGAGTTCAGGATCATTTCTATAGCATTAAAACTATTTTGAGTGTTTTTATTTTATTTTATTTTTTTCTGTACAAATTTAACTATAGACATAAGCAGAATCATTTGAAAGCCACTTCATGACCATAATTGAACCTCATCTTAACCTTTTTGGTTCCCATCACTACCTCCTCAAATGTATCATCCCCTCACAAGCCAGGGTTCCCTCAAGATCTCCAATAATTCGAGATATTCGAACTTCAAGGCCCCTCTGAACTTCCTGAAAAAGAGTTCTAACACTATCAGCAAAGCTCTTCATGTCAAAGCTAGCAGTCTTGTTCAGTTCTTGGGCGACCCCAACAAATCCAGAAGCAGCCCTGGATTGAATTTCCATCAATTTCTGTCCTGTTGCAACGATATATCTCTGCAGCTGAAACGTTTCCTCCAGGAACTGTTCAAGTGCTTTAGTTTCTGCCTTTGTTTTTGCTATACCAGAAACTCCATGATTTATATTTAGATCATTCTCATGCTGAAAGTAACAAACAAGAAAAAATAAGTAAGCAAGGACCAATGTCAATTAAATTTCGATATCAGTTGAGTCCCAATTGAACTCAAACTGAAGCACCCATATTTCAAAAGCTTTCCAATATTTTATAGAGACGGTTAAATTTTGCAAATATCAAAGTATTGAAAGCACTGAATTGGAAAAAGTCAATACAATGTCATATCTTTCTTAAAACTTGAAATTTCACTGAATTAATCTAAACTTACCATCCGTCTGCTAAGGTCATCTGCCTTCCCTTGAAGGGACTGGTACCTGCCAACTTGTTTATTCAGCAAAGACATTAATGAAATGAAGCCCTTTATCTCAATTTGCCCATTATCATTGCTTTCTGTATCTTCAACACTTTCTTGCTTTCCTGCCAACCTCTCCAGCATAAAAAGTTGCTGCTTTAGCCTTTTGATCTTGTAAGAAACTCCAAGAGCACAAAGATCGATCCTCCATGGAGAATTGTTTGTCTTACTCATGGGCTGGCTAGGTGACACTAACTTTTCAGTAGTATCAACCTCCACTGGACTTGTACCTCCCTCCAGGACAGGGCCCTCATTGGCAATATCCTCATCATCTTCTAATTCTTGTTCAAGAGATTGGGGCATTAAACCTACATCTTTGAACTGGTTAAAGGATGGAGTTTCTTCTTCTCTCCGAGCATCTTCCTCTTGATACTTATCCACCAAACTTGTTGTCTTCGTTTCTTGTTCTCTCGCCCATGGTTTTCCCTTTATGATCTTGCCTTCAAAACAGATTGCATCATGGGCTAATGCTGGAATATGAGAAGATGAATTTAACAACGTCTGCTGGCGATTTAGGGACGTCAATTGTGATGCTAATTGCTCTTTTAAGAAAGTTAATTCTTCTTCTCTTTCCAGTAACAAGGCTTCCAATTTCATATTGTAATGTCTGAGCTGTGACATATCCTCGTTCAGTCCCTCAACCTGAGACTCCAGCCGCTTTGATTCTAGTTCCATGCTCAGCAACTGCCAACGGAATGCCTCCAATTTCTCATCTTTGATTCTCATTTGTTCTGCAAAAGCATCTAGTTCTAAGTGATGCCTCTGCTGAATTGAAGTTGCATACTTTTCAGCTTCTGTGCGTACCCAACCTTCCAACCGCTTCATATCAGTTGTGATAGCTTCAAAATCAAGAATGAGACATTATTAAGAAAAGAAAAAATATAGTGCAGATTCAAGATCAGGAATTTAAGCATTGTGATTGTTTTTAATAAAGGAAACATATTTATATGTTTGTGTGTGTGTGTGCACATAAATAGCTATTACTAATGTTGGTGAGATCATTCATGTTAAACCAAAAAGGAAAGTGAGAACTTTTTTCTTACGTAATTCCTCATTCTCTTCCAGTGGATAGTGATCAGAGAGTGAAGAAAGAAGATCGAGCTCCTTTCTGTCCTTTTTAAGCCCAAGATGCCCATACTCCAAAACATGATCAGTTGACTGAGATCTCGTCTTTCCAACGTGCGACGACCCAGTTGCATTGGGATGCACCCCTTTTGCACCTGTGTAAACATCAGGTTTTGAATTGATTTGGTTAGCCAACATACTTCTTAATGAATGTCTCTCATGTCTAGACTCTGATACTGCCCTCCACCTTTCTGTTTCTATTTCAGCTTGTTTTCTCTTAGCCTTTGATAATTTTATTTCCTTTAAAAGCATTTGCTTCTCTGCTGTATCCAGCTTGGACTTCCTAAGCATTGCTGACAGAATTTTGTCTTTCTGTTCCAAATCCTTATGCATCTTTACCATTTCCAGGGACAGTTTTTGAGCCATCAACACTGCCTCTTCCTTCTGCTCTAAGACTACATCAAGATCATGGTTTTTAGCTTCAACTTGCCTGAGTAGGCGGCCCATCTCAGCTTCCAGCTGCCGTTGGGTTGACACAACTTCAATGAAGGCCGTTTTGTGCCTCCAAAGGTCAGAAGAGTGCTCTTGGGCTTCACGCTTTGCAGTTTCTCTTAATTCTTCCACAACATTTTCAGCCTCTTTCAGCACTTCTTCTAACTCCCCCTTCTTCTGCTTCTCTTCCTCCAACACCTTATCCTTACACTGCACCATATCCTCCAATTCCTCCACCTTCTGATTCAATTCAGAAATAGCTTCGTCCCTCTTTCTCTCAAGGACCCTCAATTCCCTCATTAGAGCCCCAATCTGCTGCCGGAGCATCTTCCTTTCATTCAACCAGCTCTGCTCTTGTGCAGCAAAGATGCTCACAACTTTCTCATTGGCTTTTGCGTCTTCATGTCTCATTTTTTTCAACTCTTCGATCTCCCTCTCAGCAGTTTCAAGTTTATGGAGAAGCTCACACTTTCCCCCGCTTGTTCCTTCTCTCTGAACCTTCCACACAAGCAACCCCAGGAGTTGGGCACTTCCCTGAAGAAGTTTATCACATACTTCGGACCATCTTTCATCTTCCACTTCAGGTTTCGACAGGAGTTGGAGGGCAAAGAATGCACAAGAAACACCAAAACACATTGGATACAAGCTATCACTCTTCTTTTCAGATTCAATTGAACACAAACCGGAGATTTGCTTCTCATCCATCATTCAGGAACTTGCTGTTTCTCCTTTGCAAAGAGAATTAAGAGTCAGAATACACTTGAAATTCCTAGTCTTCTCTAGAAGAGCTTGAAGAATTTTCACAGTAATAAATTGAAAAGAGAAAAAAGAGCCTACATAACCAAATATAACAAAAACATTTCAATAATTTGAGAAACAAATATGCACAGAACAGATGATTACATTACATTAATTAACACCTCAAAAATTGAGAAACTATAATACCCATTACAAATCTAAAGCAATACAAGACTTACAGAAATAACAGGTTTAATTAAGGCTTCTTGAACTCAAAACAAGAGAGCACAAAATCTACTTGGGGTCCAAATTGTAGCTTAAAAGGAGCAGTGTCTCAATGGAGATCCAAAGGCATAAGCCACACAAATCATAACATTTTTACTGTAAGTGTGATGTGGAAGCTAGATATCCATTACAAACGGCTAATCAATGCCAAAAGCATGGGTTACCACGTGTGTGGAACAACGCAAATGCAGTTAGAAAGTGCTGCATAAAAAATATGAATATAGTTCCCTGGTTTTCAGTGAAAGACTGGCCCTATTAGCCCCACTTGCTCTTCTTTTCTCTTCCCACATACTTTTCTTCTCCTCTTTCCTCTTCAGCTCATGGTCATGATCACACGAGCATTTTAGGAAGCTGTAGCACAAAATTCCTGGTTGTTGCTTGTCACCATTAATTACAAGAAAGAGATATGGAAGAAAAAATGAAGCAAATCTCTATCAAACAGTTCTCAAAAAATTGTATTTTTCCAGAGTGGCTAGCCTCTGACCTGTATTAAACTATTCTGCATAAAATACTTTCAATTGTATTTTATTTCTAATTTTTTGGTTCTTTTGATAAGAGTGTGAAAGGTATAATTGACAACGTTGATTGCACCGCTTACTATAACCTCTAAAAAGTCAATCTTAATCATGGATGACATCGAAATATCACATTTAGTCCAAAACAAGATCAAATTGATTAATAGCTCAACCTGGACCACATTATCCCTGTCATTGTACAATTGCACCACCTATAATCGCAAGTAGATATAGAGTTCCTTTTATTTTTGTGGGTCAGTGAATATGCAAGTAAAAAGTTCATAACCAAAGCATCCCTCAGAAATAATACTCACCATTACCAACACCCATTTGTCAATTTATAAACAAAAACCAGAAAAATATAACCTTTTTTCCCCCAACAACATGCATATATAATATACCTGTAAAAACTACTCCTTGTGAGTCATTATCTCTGAGGAGCATTTTGTGTGGGGAATATAAGGGAGCAATCAAGAAAATCACTGTCAGTTCACAATCACCATTATGGTGCCACCTAAGAGACCAGATCTTCATGGTCCAGAAAAGATTGGCCTCTCTCCAACTGCTTCCTTGGCTGAGACCTGTAAAGCAGGAACTTGTTCAAGAAAGAGTATACAGAAAAAAATTCGTCTTGCTGAAAAACAGAGCTATAACCAATTATTAAGAAGGCCGATGGGGCACCCACATTTTGCTTTTTATATTCCAAGATCTGGCCTTGGAATCAGGACCTCGTCATCCATGATTCATTTGAGTGTATCCCAATCAATCTCTCTCTCGTGAGAGCCACACACAATAAGAGCATTCTCAATCGAGAGTAAATTTTTATGCAAAATTACTTTTTAAAACCACTTTATCTAGTTTATGTAATGAATTTTTAAAAGTCTTTTACATCCGATTAGTTATAATTTTATTTATATCATTTAATATTATTAAAAGTGATAAAAATTTTATAAAAAAATGAATATCTTAAAGGAAAAATTATAAAAATTTTGAAAAAAAGAAAACATGTGAAAGAAAAAATAGAAAAAAATTTAAGAAAATGAGAAAATAAATAAAAAAAAATAATAAAAAAATAAAATGACTCTCTAAAAAAGTATTGCTACATTTAACTTTTTTTTTAGTTTTTCTAATCAAATATCTATTTTATATTTTTTTTAGCTAATTCAATATAGAAAATTTTTTAAACATTTAAAAAATCATTTTAGATAAAACTAATATTTAACTCTTCTCTTATAAATGTTATAAGAGCAAATGGTAAATCTTTTGTGGTCACAGCCCATCCTCTCTCTCTCTCTCTCCGTACACTGATTGAGAAGAATTGCAGAAGACACGAAATTACACGTACATAACAGAAAGAAGAGAGCATAATCCAAGGTCACAATCAAATGTGAACATCTGGGGTTGCAGCCCATGTTCTCAACATGTATCTGTAATAAATGATGGAATGCTACCTAGGTCCCACGCCAGTTGCCTGGCCAGTCTCCTTGATTCCAGTTTGTGATCAAGAGATTAAGTGAAAATTTTCTTTTCTCTCACAATTTTTTTACAAATTCATCTATATGTGAATCTATAATTTTAGACAATAAGTGGCACGTTTATTGTCGCATTAGTTTGTAAATGTGAAAAGTGTCTTGTATATCATGACAATTGACATTTTATGGTTTCATCGTTACGTTATTTTTCTCTCTCTCTCTCTCTCGTTTAGATGACCATACTCGGGTAGAAATTTTCCGTGGATAAATGGTTTATGATAATCTTTTTTATATATATATATATAGTGCTTACAACTTTGTTAAATCCAGGCAGAATGAGAATGATTTTGTCAAACCAGACTCTTGTAAAACACTAATTATAATGAGAATGGATGGTTTTTTTTTTTCTCTCTCTATGGGACCGGAGGTTTTTGATGACCTTTTCCTCGTTTTGTAGGTGGCCCATTGCTGGTCCGACCATATGGAAAATTGGGTCAACAAAACGTGTGAATGATTGATTTTGCCCCAAACCAAACTTAGTCATAATACACTAATTAAAATCTTAACCAAACCACCCAACCAGAAAAATCTATAATTGACTACTGCACAGAATGTGATCCTTTTTGAGAAGTTTCTAGGTTGAGCAGAAATTATTGCATTTCCTATTTAATGTTGTTTAATGCATTAATATAAACAGGTTTTTTTTATTTTATTATTATTTTTATTTTTTTTTAAGTGAAAAGAATGAAGAGATGTCAACAAAAAGCCAAATGGTTTTCTGGAAGTTGTCCATACAAAAGCATTCAATTTGATAAAATAATTGCAAAGACACTATAGGGTTTTCCTAGGTTCCTTCAAGCTAAAGTGGTCCCTTGAAAATTTGTTATATCCAATGAAACAAGAGAAGATATTGAAATTGATTCTTAGAGTACCAATTCTTAGATTTAATAGAATATCTTTATTTTAAACTTTAACCATAAATCATTGTATTTTTTTTGTTGGCGTTTTGAAAATGACAATGCTGCAATCGTGTGCATCTTCAAACTAAGGATCCGAACTTTTTATATTGTACTGCTTGTAATTTCCTGCACCCAAGTTGCTTTCATAAACCATTTTGTACTATATGTTTTATGACACAATAATTTTGTGATTTAATATGGTACGAGACTAAATGTATCCGTCAATTTAAGCTTTCGGAATTATTGAGAATTTAATACGTCAGTTTCCATTTTTCTATAAATTTGCTAACCCTTATTAGAACAAAATACAGTACATCTAAATTTTATTCCTTTGTTGAATACTATAACTTGTATGATATACAACTATAGAAAGAAAATATTCAAACTCTCAAGAGAACTCTTATTATGGAATGCTCAAACTATTCTACATTTCATGATCTTCAAAAAAGTCGTTACTCTTTAATAGATGAACGAAAGATAAAAAGACAAACAAAAGAGAACCCTCCCTCTTTTTTAATAATAATAATAAAATTAAAATTAAAATTAAAAAAAAAAATTAAAAAAAAAAAAGAAGAAAGATAACTTCTAGGGTTTAATTCACTTTACCCCCTAAAATTTCAGGAGTTTTTCAATTCGAACCCCAATGTTTAAGAATTGGCAATGTACCTCCCTAATGTTTCAAAAATTTTCAATTCAGACCCTCTGTTACTAATTTCTGTCTAATTGGACAGAAATCATCTCACGTGCGTCTCACGTGAGATTTTGAGAGGGTAATTACATAATTTCATAGGTTTTAATGAAGGCAAAATTGGAATAGAGGGCATAAAAATCTCACGTGAGACACACGTGGGATGATTTCCGTCCAATTAGACATAAATTAGTAACGGAGGATCTGAATTGAAAATTTTTGAAACATTAGGGGGGTACATTGCCAATTTTTAAACATTGGGGTTCGAATTGAAAAATCCTTGAAACTTTAAGGAGTAAAGTGAATTTTTCTTAATTTCTATTACGAGATAAAACCTTTAAAAGAATGTTACTTTTTGACTGAAAGAAAAGTTTTTATTATTTGTTCTTACTTGACTTACTCTTATTTTATTGTTGTTAGCGGGCAAACTATAAGAACAAACAGTGGATTGAAATCTTCCGCAATTTGCTATCAACAATTATGAGATATAGTTTATATGAGATTTACCTGCCTAAAATGAATTTATGTTGCCCAACCACATATTTGAGGAGGTAAATTCCACATGCTCTCTCACGATTGCTATCCAAATTACTAATAAATTGGTGAGTCCACACTTTATTTGATAGCAAATTGTTGAATATCTCAATTCACAAATGGTTAATATAGTATTATTGAGCCTAAAGTGAGCTTATAATTTAAAAAATAATAATTTGATGTTTATCATAACTGGTAATTACCAATAACATACGCTATAATGGTAATAAGCATTTGATCAGCTGTTTTGTTACTTTCCTACCTTTAGGGTTGGAAAAAAAAAAAAAAAATCCATGGTGGGTTTGGGCTATTTTCTAATTTTCCTATCATTTAATGATGGGCCGGGTTAATTATTGGGAAGCAAAGGCTGGTCTATTGGGTCTAAGTCGGATGAGATTGGATCCGATACGTGTGATGTGTATAATCGCCCACGTGTCCATTAGACTGGAGCAGTGCATTACGCATCTAGGCCACTATTTTGCTTGTTTCAAGTATTTGGAAAAAATTTATAATAATTAAGAATATCAAATTTTCTTTTAGTTTTACATATTTTTTTTTATTGATTGATTTTATTTAAAAATAAAAAATAAAAGAGCTGGTGAATCAGAAGCAGTTAACTAAAAATAAAATAATTTCATTTATTTATTCCTATTAAATATACATATCAATATTCATGAATCATACCTTTCATTTTACTTATAATTCCTATGTTAATAGGAATGGGACTTCTCCTTTTCTCATACGGCAATAAAATATCTTCGCCTAATGTGGGCTTTTTCTAGTGTTTATAGGACTTAATAAAAAAATATCTTGGCCGCATGTGGGCTTTTCCTAGTGTTTATAAGACTTAATAAAAAAAATATCTTTGCTGCATGTGGACTTTTCCTAGTGTTTATTGGACTTAATAACCACGTACCCATGAAATTTAATATATGTCACTCTATTAAAATATTGATTAAATGATTAAATTTATTTATTTTTATTAACTTAAATTTTTAAAATAAATGATTATTTAACATGGTATTAGAGTCAAACTCTTACACAAGTCTCAAAGAGGTAGTTCAATCGGCTGGGACCACGCTTTATGAAGCGGAGGTCACTCGTTTGAATCCCCCTCCCCCATCTTGTGCGGACATGTCAAAAAAAAAAAAAAAACTCTTACACAAACTTGCTTTACTGTATATTCCATTCGTTTGACGGTTTTACCTAATTAAAAGAGGTTTTTTTTTATTATTATTATTATTATTATTTTTTTATGTCCATACAAGGAAGGGAGAAGGGGATTCGAATTAGTGACATTCACTTCATTAAACATGATTTACAGCGATTGAGCTACCATTTGGAATAGATTTTCTTTTGGTTAACCACCACCGTTTTGATAAAGTGACAATTGACAAACAATATTGTTAAAACTTGCTCCTCCCCTAGGCCTCCTCGCTATCACCGCACCTCTCTCTGTTGCTGACTGTTCCAATGCTAAATCCGCTTCTCATACCCCCTTTATTCGAATCTTCGTCCCCAACCCATCAATTTTAACGCCTTGTCTGGCTCAATACTTGTAACCCACACTACAGCATTTATCATCATCACGATTAAGTGCTTTTTTTTGTTCAAGCATTTTTTTTCTTTGCTTTTGAGTTCTGACTCTTTGATGAGAGATCGAGTTTGATACACTGCTGCGTTTGCCTGATGGCTCTTCTTTCAACTGCTTTCTGCTTCAGCACTGTGGCCTTGGGCCCTCGTAATGGCTGGGGCCATGGCTGCGGCGAGGAAGCTGCGGTGAGACAGAGACGCTTTGCTGAAGAAGGAAGGAAAAGCAAGTAAGAGAAATTTTATTATAAATTTTGGCCCGGTAATTGCCAATACCAGGGGGATTGAATGTGCCTAGCTAGGAATTTATCCAGAGTGAAACTCCATACAACCTCATTATCAAATAATAATAATATTATTAATTATCTCTAAAAGTTTCTAGAGAATTGAAGTACAGTGGCTTACCTTTACTTTAAAATCATGTAGTTGGATAAATTAATTGATTTATCTTAAAGGTGTCACTATGTACATAACATATATGATTATTTATCTCAAAAAAAAAAAAAAAAAAGACAATAGTTCATCAAATTTTGGTGAAATGATCAATTCGTTATGTCAATAACAATGTGAACTACCACGTGATAATTTACATGACACTAATCACATTTATAAACTAACATGATAATTTATATGACACTTATTACATCAATATTAAAATATGAATCGACACATAACAATTCACATTATGCTCATTTTTGTAAAATTAATGATATTCGACAATTCATTTATAATTCGATTAGTAATCACATGTTAACGCGTTTCAGCATCAGAAAAATAATTTTAAACAAATTATAAGTCTATTATTTTCTTTTCTTTAAAATATAAATTGCCATGTAAGCTGTAAATAAATTATAATAAAAATTTAAGTACCCAAATTATTTTTTTTAATAACCTTAATAAGGGTAAGTTGATCCTCTTTTTATTTTGTTACGTGGCAATAGTTAGCTGCTGCCACGATGGACACCAAGTCACCGCTTCACCAATATACGCTTCCACATCCAACATGGTTCATGACTTCACATGCTCTAGAAATCTCTCTCTCTCTCTCCCGCTTCTGCGAGATCCCAATCTCATTTTGCCAATTCCACCCCCACTGTTTCCACCAATTATAATTTCACCCCACCACCCTCAAATTCCCATTTTATAGGGTTTCGATAAGCTCACCAATGGTTGAAAGCAACATGGAGGACCTCCCTCTCCCAGCGCTCTTCGAACAAGCCCGTAAGATGCATTCAACTGCCACGGAGTCCGGCGCTGATCAGGTACGCTCGTCCACTCCTTTAAGCTTTTTAATTTAGGGGTTGTTAGATTTGATTGTGGGTTTTGATTTTGTGGGAAATTTGGAAAAATTAGGAGCTCGTGAAGAAGGGTTGCGAGGCTCTGGGGAAGTGCGAGGACATGGTAAGCAAGCTGGGGTTGTTCTCGGCGAACGAGACAAAGGACGACATCAGCACCACCAATCTTAAATATGTCCTGGTAATTTTTGGTTTGTTTATGTAATTTTGAAAATATTGATTTTTTATTATTGATTTATTCGTGGACTGCGCTGGGTTTTTCTTCAATTGGTTGCTGGGAAAGAATCGGCATGGAATGGAAGAAGAGAGAAAAACTAGTTCTCTGTTTGCTTGTTGAGAAAATGTGGATAGGGAATTTATCAAAAGGAAAAAGGAAGTATGTTATAGTCACAAGTCTTGTAATGCTTGTAACCCCAAGGGGTTGGCTCAGGTGGTGGAAGCTGGGACTTTTGAGTGCTCCTCATGGTCTTAAGTTTGAAACCCACTGAGTGCAAACTGCCTCTTGGGGCCAGCCTCCTGGTGAAGCCCGCGACTTAACCGGTTCATGCTGAGAGGGGTGCGAGGCATACGAGGAATAAGGACACAAAAAGGATAATGAAACCAAAATAAAAAGTCTTGAGATGCATGTAATTGAGGAGTAAGGACACAAAAAAGATTTGATATTCTACTAGTATTGAAGATAATGAAACCATTACCCAAGTACAGTTTCTCAATTAAGGAAACAAGAGAACATTTTGAAACAAAAGAAGGGAAAATGGATTACATAATTTGGGAAGTTAATAAAATGTAAAGCTGTCGAGAATGAGCTAGTAATGATTCTTTGTTGTTTGATAAAGTTTCTCAATTTTTAGAGGAAAAAGCAGTATACAACGAAGGTGCCTCTTTTTTTTTGGTAAATAACTCAGTTTTTTTTTTCCTCTACCAAATATAGTGTACTGTAAACTGGAATTCATTCTTAGCTTGGAACACTAAATGTGTCCTTTTTTGTTTGGGGGTGGGGGGTGGGTGTTTTTGATATAAGGCCGTTATGTATGAGGAAATATGAAATATGTTATACTTGCTATTGGTGTCTGCAAAAAGTTGGGTGGTTTAGTAGCACTGAATTCCGAAGAAGTCCATTGCATTATTAAAGTCAGACATCTTATAAATTGTGGCTTAAGTCCAACCATTATCATTCTAATGGAACCTCAAATATTCCTAAACCACTGATTCAAATATGGCTCTGGTCATCCGCTATGGCTTTATCCTCGTGTTTTTAAATGCTAGATAAAAGCACATAGGAGGTATTTTGTAATTTAATAATATCAACAATGTGCCCTTAGTTTTCGGCTACTTGAAGCATTTTGAATGAGCAAGACCTTTTTAGGGGAACTTTAGATGTGATGAATTGAGATGTCTTACATTTTTGAGGGTTATCAATACATTTTGGAGAAAGTCTAGGAGATGGGCTGAATAAACATGAATGTGGAATGACTTTGCATCTTGGTACATGATATCCATCATAGCTTGATAAGGATCTCGCTGAAATCATGGATTTTTCTTTGGACAGAAATTTCCTCCAAACTGGTTTGGAGGAAATTTCTTCAACCTAGTCTAATAAGTGCCAAGTTTCATTTATTGTCAGTCTACTAATCTAGGAACCTAAACATTGATTTTTGAGAAACCCAAACATATTAAATGACATTTGTCACTTATTAGAGTAGGTTGAAGAAAATTTCCTTCAAATCAATTTGGAGGAAATTTGTGTCATTTTTCTTTTTAGATGTTATAATCACTAGCATACTTGCAAACCTAATGGTTCTCTGTGTTTGACTCCATTATATTATTGTCTGCTTTAATGAATTCTTTCCTACAGGTAACATTTTATCTTGCTGAGTTGACTGAAAAAGTTGCACAAGATGATAGGATACAGGTTCTTAAGGCTTCCCAGGCAAAATTAAAGGTGAATACTCTTCATTACCTGAAGAATAGTTTGAAGCTCTCTTAAGGAAAAGTTGTTGTTATGTTACTGTTGACACTTATTGAGAGGGTGGCACTTTTTTAGGAATTTATATCGTTTTGTGAGGCAATGGAACTTCTGCCAGAAGAAGAATTAGAAACATCCACACATGGAGGTCCAAATTCTTTTGCCGATCAGAGGGCTCGCAAGGTAGTTTTAATTATAATTTTCAATACCATTCAATCTATAATAAGCTTGAAGTACAATGTTATGAATCAAACCTCTAGAGGTTCAAAGTCCGGGTCTGCATGCGCTGTATATGCCAGAGGTTGAAAATGTGAAATAGAAACTTCTTTTTGTAATATCGTGCCTATTCTTCTTGTGCCTGTCTAGATTGCTCGATTCAGACGTGAAAGAGCTGCAGAAGTGAAGTTGCTGGATTTAAAGGAACGAAAGGAGCGGCGTGGGCGTTCTAGTAGAGCAGCTACATTATCTACTCCTGTCGAGGCAGGAGAAGAAGATATGCTGGATGACGATGGAGAGGAAGAACGAGAGGTTAGCTGATTGGTCATTTCATTGTATAGGACTGTGCTGCTTGCACTCCACTGTTGTCTATTGCTCTGCATTTTGAGTGCTTGTACATCTGTAAAATACATGTTGTGATGGAACTGATGGAAAGTCAACTCTATAACACTTTATCTTATTTGAAAGTTTTATCAAATCATTATCTCCCTGACCTAAAAAATAAAAGATTAAATTTGTTTATTTGTTCTGGTTGGTGGTACTTACCAAAAAAGGTTCTAATTGTTGGTTTAAAGCCACAGCTGTTTTTAGAGATTTTGCTTTTTGTAATTCTGCTTGATTGGGTCTTGTCCCATGGTTGCCACATTATGCCCTCGTTGGTTATCTTTCTATTTGCACGAAATCTAGTTGTATTTTATCTGAATGAATCTCTGGTACAGTCAATAAGATCTCAAGGTTTTTTAAATGCAGATACATTTGCTGACATTTGGGTGATTCTTTCTTCCAATGAATTCTACTATATTGGATTGTGTGCCATGAGTAAGCCACAATTTTTTAGATTACCATCGGCATATAATATAAGCACCAAGTTATGTATTAGAGAAATGCACTTATTGGTCTTGCAAGTGTGATGTAAAATGTATTGTCCTCCGTTAATATTCAAGAGTGATGGTTATTTTGATTTCATTTTAAATAAAGACGATTTTAGATATTATTACAGAAAGTTGTTTTGTTCCTCTAATCAACGGTTTCAGGACCTAATTTATATGATCAGTACTCATGTATTCTGAACATTATGAAGGTTTTTTTTTCTTGAGCCTAAAAAGTAGAAAGTTTATTCGACTTATGAACCAATTATGCCTAGCTATTCTGTCAATTGTCAATTACATTGTTTTCTTTATTCAGTTTTTTGAAGCTATTGCTGTTTGACTGAAATCATACTATTCTCCTTGTGCAGGCCTGGCTTACCACCATCTCCTTGGCAATCTGCAAGGTTGGTTTTATTTCTTCAATATAATCTGCCAAGTTCTTTTTTCCCCTCAAATCTTATTGAATCTTTATGTCATGTGAAACTTTCAGGCTTTTGGTCTGCTTGAAATGCTGAAGAAGGAGGAAGACATGCTCTCTGCTATAAAGGAAAAAATGTCAAAGGTATTAATATGGTTGATAAGAGTTGGCTCGGCTGTAGTTACTCGTACTTCATTAAATTGTTCTATTCTAGCTTGTGTAGAGTGATACATATGATGTGTGCAGAATCATGGTCTGATCATTATGTGTGTGTATATTTTTATGTAACTATATGTGTATGTATTTATGTATATGCATGTATAGTTGCAGATATAGTCATTTTTGTGTCTTTTTCTTTCCAATATGATTACCATAGCGTGTAGTTTGTTGGTTTTTGTACATATAACATTTCTGACATCAACTCCATATAATTCAGGAAGGAGAGGAGTTCTCTCGAGATGTTCTTGATGATCGAACCAAAAGAGCAGAAGCTTGGCATCGCGATGCTGCAGTTCGAGCACGGTATACTATGCCAGCACAGCCTATCACATGTGCTACATTTGCACAAGATGTTTTAGAAGGGAGAGCAGAGGTTTCACAGGCACATGACCACAAACACAAGCCGCTGATATTTGGACCAGCGAGTCTTGTGGGTGGAAGCCTAACGAGTGAAAGGCAAAGGATGGCAGCTCAGGTTTTCCAACCTGCTCATAGGTAAATTTCCATCGCCTCATAGATAAAAGATACATGTATAAGGAAAGGGAAAGCCTGATTTCTTGTAGGGCTAGTCTTTGGTTCTGTTTTATTAGGGAAGCGAGGAATGATTTCTGAGGTCAATTTCCATGGAAAATTGTTATGAAAATACTAGTATTCTGCTTAGAGGAAGGAGTCTCTTTGGTTGTTTCAAACATATCATGCCAAGACGCTAAATTGAATATTTTCTTGAAGGTTGCCGACCATGAGCATTGAGGAAGCTGGTCTAACGGAGATGGAGATAATGAACAATTGGCAAGAGCGGAATGTAAAACTTATGGAGGAAGCCAATTCTGCGTGGTACAAGGATGATAGGAAGCCGAGGCCAGGCGAAGAGGACGATGAAGATGATGATGCTGCCCAAGAGAAGGCAAGAGCTTGGGATGACTGGAAAGATGAGAATCCTCGGGGTGCTGGCAATAAAAAGCTAACCCCTTGTGGGTAAGTGTGCCAGGGTGGCTATCCGTTATGTATCTTTTTCTCAGCTAAATAATACTGTTTTATAAACATTTTTCTATTTTTTTGGCTGATAGATTTTGGAATCAAAAAATTTTGTAGCTGGTGTGGTCTCCCTTCTTGTTTTTTGTGTATAATATCCCCATTATTATCAGAATAGAACTTTTCTAACTTCTGCAAGTTGTTGTTGGAGTGGCTTGCTGATATAATGAAGTTGTTTGAGCAATGCTATACAGGAATTTAAAACATCTTTCTTTTTTATTCAAGCTTAAATATTTCACGGGCAATTTAATTCTTTTGGCATTCCAAAACCCTTAAAATTATTGATTTTAAGTATTTTACTTCAATCAGTACGACTAAAATTAGGCCTTCGATATGATCATTTAGAATGTTGAATAAATTGGATGAAATGAAAAGGAAATCGTTTGAAAGAGAAATAGAAGACCCATCAAAAGAGATGATGGAACAGGGCGATTTTTTTTTTTTTTGTCCAATTGATTAATGATATAAAGGCATTAGAGATATCTAGGATGGCAATCGTGGTGCATTTAGAGGTGAATGTCTCATTAGTTTTGCTTTGCAACAGTTCCAAAGGATGCCTTCATATATTGTTCATGGAGCAATATTTTT
This sequence comes from Corylus avellana, assembly GCF_901000735.1. Taxonomy (NCBI): domain Eukaryota; kingdom Viridiplantae; phylum Streptophyta; class Magnoliopsida; order Fagales; family Betulaceae; genus Corylus; species Corylus avellana. The sequence goes on from NC_081541.1 coordinate 2,530,137, forward strand.
CTAACGTGTGACGCAGTGGAAATAATCAAAGTCACGTTAGAACTAAGGCAAGTTTAGTATATGGAATGGCCACTTTTTTAGGATTAAGAATGAGTATTTATGGGAAATGGGAATATAAGTGATTGGAATGATCATTCTTATTCTTATATTTGGTAACAACACATGCTTTTACTGGAATTGAACCAAAATTATCTTCTTTTTTTTTTTTTTCAAACCCTTTTTTTTTTTTAGGTTAAAAAATAATAGGAGTTCCAAAGGTCCACCAAGAGGGGCTCCAGAGGTGATGCGACCACTCTTGGGTTCTATTATGTTTGAGGGTGGTCAACCACTCACAAACTTCATCAAACTTTTTTATTAATTATTATTTTTAATTTGGGTTTGAAAGCATTATTTTTTTTTTGGGAAAACAGTCTATTCCTTCAAAAATAGCTACTCCTATTTTTTTTTTTTAGAAAAGTAAGTATACATCTTTGTAGGAGAATAGTTATTTCCATGAGAATAGTTAAAAATTATGTCAACCAAACAAAAGAATAGCTGTTTCCATTCCATGCGTCTATTTCGCATAACAAACCTGCCTAAAATGCTTTTAACAAACGAAGCAGCCTAAAGAATTTGGCTGTCCAACAGTTGACAAATGTCTTCATCTCCGGTCTTTATAGAAGTCATATATTCAATGGAAGTATTACCATGAGACAGGCATGCTCTGTTTGAGGAAAAGAAAGAAGCCGAAGGCAAAATGTTGCTAATATACACTAGTACTAGTACATAGGATATTAAGGCTGAAGACTATAGAGCAATCACCGATAGGTTCAAACGTCAAAAAGCACATTCCCTCGAATATCTGATATAGTTTCTAGTTTCTAGTTATGTGGGTATATGTCTTCTTTTCCATAATCAAAATATCTATAATAGAGGAAGCAACATTAGGCGTCATTACTACATTCCAGCATTTACCTGGGACTCTCTGATTAATGTTCTTCATTTGTTATGAAGCATATGCAAGCAATTCTAGTCCTCAACACGGATGAAGATTTCTTGAAATTAGGCTGCTGCTCGAATTTTTGTGTGGTCTAAAAGAGAGGGGATTACAAGAGCCACCTGCCTTAGACAGCCTAGGGTGTCGAGCCAACCTTCCCAAAAGAGACGGGCTCCACAACCCCCTAAAGAAATTCGGGCAACCTAAATTTAGGAGATCCCAATCCGACTCATCACAGCATATTTAACCCATAAAATTTTAAGCACATGAAGCTGCCAGCTAGCTGTCGACACATCTAGAATAGGATCTGAGAGCTAATTACAGAAGATAGAACTTAGAAGTCAAACCAGGCTGGTTATAGCTTATAAGTATGGTGCATAAAGCCTCAGTCAGTATAGTACTTATAATCAGGTAAAAAAATTGAAGTCCACTTTGTGTTCATCTAGCACCAATCAACATACCATGCTCTCCTACCTTAAACACAATTTCTTCACCACCTCTTTATTTGAAAGAGAAAAAAAAGGAAGAAAAAGAATCTATCAAATCTGCCTCGAGATGTTATAGTTAAAGAAGACTAATGAGAGAAAAAAGAGAGGGTGAAAGTGGGGGCAGTGGAAAAGAGTTTCAAAGCATGAAAATAAAGATTTATAAGACATTAAACCAAAAGATTGACTAAAAAGAGAATACCACCTACAACCTTGAAATTTGCTTGTGGGTCATTTCCTCAGAGGTTGTAAACATGCATTCTGATGATTAAAAAAAGGGGGTAATCTACTAAACTCAGTTAAATCAAAAGACACAGTTTCTGCAATTCAGCTCATATCACCAAAAGCCAAAACTTTGTGAAACAAAACCACCATAAACTAAAAGCAATAGAAAGAGAAAACATATAGAGGCAGTGCCTGCACAAGTAGTATCTGTAGGTATAACACAATTGAACACATTACATGAGAATGTATCTATAAGACTATAACTGAACTGTATGAGCTACATTACTTGTCTTCAAATTCATACAATACAAGGATTTCACAGGAAAAAAAAAAAAAAACCCCCACGAAAAATTACCAACAGAAGCAATCAACCACACTTACTTGTACATCTTCATCATGCACCGCTTGTCCCATTTAAGTCCTTTTGCCATAAAACCAACCCTACCTCAACCTGAAAGACACTCAAATCCCCGGCAAACCCACAACCATACAGCAAACAAAATCGCGCACACGAGAAAGTCCAGCAACAACACCACCCACACATGTTTCCTCCAAATATTCTTTGCCTTTTGCCGGTCATGCGGGAAACTCTTATGCACCGGCAACGCAAAATCCCTGAACACACCATCACTAGCATCATACGCATCCGTCGTATTCTCCGATGTAGCTTCTTTAGCATCCCCATTACCCTCCCCACTCATCCTCTTCTTCTTCTTCGACACTTTACTCCGACTCGAACAGGGCAAGAGCGGTATCATCACCATCTTCATTCCTTTCGACGAGTCCAAACTCGGATTCCGACTACTCTTGGTCAAATCACTCGCTGGCGAAGGATTCTCGAAGGTCAAATCCAACGCCATTACTTCGCGAAAAATGGGGTCACATTGCTTTTGCAGGCAATGAGAGCTGAGATTATCCAAACCCTTTAAAGCCCCGCCTTTGACAACCTCCTCGAAATCGAATTTTACGCGGTTGAGGAACCAAAGTCCCTCCGATTGCACCAAATCCTCATCGAATATTGCGAAGTAGACAAAAGGGTCTTGGATTAAGAACGTGTAGGTTCTTTTCCTGACGGTATGAGAGTGCATCAAGTGGAGAGGTGGGGTTCTTTCAAGGCATTGTAGAGCCAAGCGTTCGAGATCGGGCTCTCTGGTGAATTGGGCGAGAATTGTGGTCCCTTTGGCAACGCAGGCGTAGAGGATTAGGTTTGGATTGGAAATCATTTGATGGGATTTCAAATCAAGCAATACTTACGGGATGGAATTGAATGAAGGAACGGAACGGGAATGGAATTGAAATGGGGAAAATTGGCATTGCAAATCTGAACTTTTTCCTATTCTTCTTGTTGGGTTTCTCTCAATAAAAAATTAACTGATTCCCAAATGCAAAATTTCGAACCTTTCTCTCCCCCCATCTCCCTGGATTAATTCTAGGGTTAGGGCTTGGGAGGAATTGAGCGGAGAGTTGGATCCATTGGAAGGAGGAGAAAGGAAGGGAGAGAAAGAGAACGCCGGCTGCTTATGTCGGAATTGCCCTTTTAAATTACGGAAATACCCTAGAGTGCAATCACGTAAAAGGCTATATATGCGTTTTTGAAGAAAGTCAAAACTGTCTGCTGTCTTTTGTTTCTTGTTTTGGGCGAATAGATTGATGCCACGTAAGAGGAATGGTGGATTTAATTAGAGGCAATCATTGCTTATCAGAATATGGAAAATGCTTTGGCTGCCAAATATTATTTTATGATGATTTTGTTGGCTACAGCGCTTTCATGATCTGGATGTATGTATGTATGGCATGCATTGTAGCAGAATAGGACCTGGTTTTGTTATCATTTTTACAGTCTCTCATCATAGAACTATATTTTTCCTAATTTGTATGATTATTTTTCTCTCTTTATTTTCTGTTGTCTCTTTTGGGAAAGACGAAATATATGGTATATGGTTATTTCAGTATCCTAAAATGGATCTTGTCAAGTGTGGGTTTGTTTTTTTGTTTTTGTTTTTCTTTTGTCAGTCTGGGTATGTTGGATCATCATAGTCATGTAATCATCAACATGGTTGATTTGAATGCATGATCTGCTCTAGGGCATTATAACCTTCCTTAGGGTTCCCCACCTTTTTTATTATTATTATTTTTTATTTTAATCCTTTCTTTGTTTTTCCTTGTTGGTTGTTCTTTTTGGTTGCGTGTGCCGTGTTGTCTTGTTTCGGTATCTTTGCACTAAATGCCCCACAAAAAAAAAAAAAAAACAAACAAACAAATAAACATAGCTGCATTGCAACTTGGCAAACATGGGAAGATTATTTCCAGCAAAAAAAATAGAGAAATCCTAAGCCTCCCTCCAGAGCGCCACCGACTCAGGGGAGGAGGGATGCCCGTTGCCTGCATCCCTCCTCCCTTCCTTGCTTCCCTATTTTTGTTTTAGGTTTGTTTCTGTCTTTGATGTTTTCTGTTCTGTTGTGCTTGTGCTCTCTCTCGGTGAGTACTACTTTTGGGGGTTTTCACTCAAACTCTCCCCTCTTTGTTTGTTTGTGTGTGCCGCCGATCTCCTCCGCGCTCGCTTCGCTGCTCATCGCTCGCTGTTAGGTCTTTTCACGCGCCCCTCCTGCGCCAAGCTTTTTGTGCCACCTTTCGCGGCGGTTTCCGGCCAGCTCGTGATCGGCCTCCTCCGGCTGCCGTAACCCGCTTTGAGTGTTTTTCGCATTTATTTTCTTGTTTTGTTGTTTTTCTGTTTTGTATTTCCTTTGAGTTCCCCTGTATTTGGTTTTATTTGCTGTAATTTCTTTTCCTGCATTAGTTTTATTATTCCCTTTATTTCCCTGTATGGTTTTATTTATGCTTGTAATAAGGCTTTCCCCTCCTGTTTTGTTGCGCCCAGTTGCTGCCCGATATTACTGGTCCAAACCTTTTGGGTTGTGGATGTGAAATTTATCCTGGCTTTCGAGTCGAGGAGGATGAATATCGGCTTGTGGGTTTTGCTCTCAAGGCCGAGGAATAAGTATCGGCTTGGGGGTTTTGCTCTCAAGGCCGAGGAATAAGCGCTACCTATGCATTAGATGGTGTCTGTTTGATGCAGATCTGAGTTTTCAACCTGATATTTAGTCATAGGTTAGCGGATGCTGTGTTTTAGTTAATTTGGTCTGTTGTTGATGACTGTATCTTTAGCTTCGGCTATGATTTACTTCGGAGCTTTTTGCTCTGTTTGTAAGAGCTTTAGGCTCGCAACTTTTATCAATGAATGAGTATGATATGTTTCAAAAAAAAAAAAAAAAACTTGGCAAACATGGCCAAGGAGAAGCCGATCAAGGTACCAACTTGCATGTGGAATATGGTTTTTTTTTTTTTTTTGGCAAAGTGGAATATGGTTGGTAGCATGTGTTGTTCTCTTAATGGCGTGGTGATCATGGGTCCTACAGTGAAGATGAACCTAACACTAATTAACCTTACAAACTTGTATGAAGGCATTCTTATATTAGCTACTAAACAATTAAATTTACCTATTAAATTTTGTTGTCACGAGAGTTCGTAAAAGGTTTGCAATACAAGCTATAATACCTTAAAACATTTTTAGTGACTACAAAAATCATTTGCATGGAATCAGGTTTATGTAAACATTAAACTCCAAAAAACATATAGCATTTATTTGATCAATATATCTTATCTTTTTTTTTTTTCTCTGTATGTAGAAAGATATGATACAACAGCAATCTTATTCTATATAGAAGATGGGTGCAATTGTAATATAAGTTATACCCTCTCAACAAAAAGAATGAACAAAATTCTAGTAAAAATTCGTTCCACCTTGCAAGTGGAAGGAAAAAAAAGTTTCGCACGTGTAGTTTCCAACCTAATATATGACATTGAACAGGTTCCATAAAAAGACTTAACCAATGAAAAGGTTGGGCTTTCTCATTTTTTCTTTTTCTTTCTTTCTTATCTTTTCACTTCAGTTGACATAAGGTGGATCAAAGCAGGCCCATTCAAACACTTGTTCATATTGAATGGCAGCATTTTCCCATGTGCAGTTCCTCTGCATGCCTCTTTTCATCAATCCCTCCCAAGAAGATTTGTGATCTCTATAAGTGAGAGCAGCATTTTTTAAAGCCTGCATAATCAACCAGTAAAAATAAGAAAGGCAGTGAGTAAAACCCAATTGACTTGGATATATTTCATCAGGCATCTGTTCTTTCTAGACTAAACATCAAATTACTTTTTCCTTCAAGTAAACTCCACGAAGTTATGATGATTATTGTTATTGTGATAGACAAGAAAATGTTTTAAGTTGAAAAATAAAGCATATGCAGGAAGTTTCAGTTTAAAACAGCCTCTTGTACGAATGGGGGAAAGAAAAAACTGTGTGGAAAATGAATAATTAATGTATATTGGGACATTTGAGAGGAAGTTTGTCCAAGATAAATTTACTTACCACCAACATACTCTCTTTTGTTAGTGGAGAAAAAGCCCACCTGCCAATACATTCCACAACAATGTTATAATTAAGCTCTTAAGGAAGCTGATCATTATTATTATCATTATTGTTATTTATGAATATTAAGGAAGCTAATCATATTCATGGAAAAGTCATAATGAGATTCTGAGGAATCGAACAATATCGAAGTCCTAGATCCAGAGGAATTGAAGCATTATCAATGATAATGTGATGTTTATACTCCAACAGTGAAATATTTTCCACAAAAGATAAACAGGCTAAGAGGTGAAAAGTAAGTTTGAAAATGAAACATTAACCAACATAACCAATAAAGAAGGCTTATCATAAAAGTCAAGAAATGCTATGTCATAAAGCACAATCGCAGTTTCTTTGCTAGCATAAATTTGCAAATATGCTGCGAACCTGCAAAGCAAATCACAGGGATACACCATTTCTTGCCATCAAAACAAATTCTCAAAGAGGTGAATTGTACAATCCTTTTGTAGACAAAATGCTCTTGGAAGTTGTAATTAATCACCACCTTTTGTTTGCCTAATTCTGTTCTGATCCATGTTACAAGCAAACTGTATGTATGACTTAATTTTGTGCGATAGCTACACCTGTCTGCAAGATTTTTATATGTTCCAGTCATACAAAAGTTCTCTTCCAAAACAAGATCATAATACTTGTGAACAACTCTCCACAACTTAATGAATGCTTAATTCTCTTTATAAGCAATAAAAGATCTTTCAAGAAGTTCCCTACTTCTGGATTGCAGGTCTCACAGTTAGAGTTATAATACAGGTTAAAGGGTGACAACATCCCATTAAGTTGAAGCTTGAAGTTGACATTTTCTATATTTTCTATAACATAACCAATGCTGAATTTTCTCATTTTCAAAGAAAAGTCATTCAGACCAAGAGCTCAAGGAGGACTACATACCCTGTACCATCACCACTGCCTTCCTGAGCATATGGATTGAAATTCTTTACAGTATCCTGAGATACAAAGAACAAGAGTCATGATATAAATAAAATAATAATAATAATAATAATAATAATAATAATAATAATAAAAGCCATATAACAAACAACTACACTCAATTTGTTAAATGTTTAAACTTACTTTGAGTCCCCCAGTGTCATGAACCACTGGCACAGTTCCATATCGCATAGCGTACAATTGATTTAGACCGCAGGGCTCAAACCTTGAGGGCATCAACAGTATGTCACATCTGGTCATTCCAAAATGACAGTAAGTTGGCGACATCAATTTTTTTAGTAACATGTAAACCATGAAATAAAAATTCTGAAATACCCTGCAGTTATCTTATGAGAAATTGGAACATTAAATCCAACCCAACCCCGAAATTTGTCCTTGTAAACTGACTCTGTTTCTCTCATCCAGTCTTCATACTGCGGATTCCCAGAGCCAAGCATAACCTGAAACATATTTGACACCTTTACTTATATAAAGGAAAACACAACCTTCATCAGACACCGGGATTAAAGAGACAAAAGGATCACACTAGAGGGCTTGAACTTATTCCTTAACATAGACACTAGAGATTATCTCATACATACATATACTATAATACCTGTTTTCTGAGGTTAGGTAATCCAAGCTAATGCTAATCAGACCATTTAAACGAATTTGATTCATATTATATTAAAATGGTTCAGTTTCGATACTTTCCTCACAACAGAAAGCCTGTGCATATATATTCGGGAGCTATGTAAAGGGATGGTCACAGCATCCAATAGAAGGATTATTTGACAAAATCTTTGCTAAAAATTCACTTACAAATTGTACATCATCTTCCATTATCTCAGGCATTGCCAACCTGATCAGGTCGATGCCTTTCTGGTAGTCCAGCCTCCCAATAAATCCAATCTATAATGTTCAACACAAATCAATCAGAGGAGGGATCATAAAAGTTGTCAACCAAGCCTGTGTGTAAAAAGACATAAAACATTTTACCATGGGGCAATCAGGCCTAATGGGAAGACCCAATTCTTTCTGCAAGTCAATCTTGCATTGAACCTGCAATTTACATCCAATTGAGGTAAGAGAACTATGTTTTTGTGTAACACCCAATTTTAAAGCACAAGTCTTAGTCACCTTGTCACGAAGATTTTCAACAGAATAATTGCAAGCAATATGCTCATCTGAAGATGGGTCCCATTCAGCAACATCAATGCCATTTGTGATTCCTGGTTAAGTAATATTAATTAGTTTGAGAATTTCAGCACCAAATTAAATAATTTTAAAAGAACGTCACTCTCTTCTTTTCATCTTTCTTGTTTTTTAGTAGCTGAGACAAGCACATGTATAAGGCAGAAAAAAGGGCATGATACAGCACAAATAATGAAATTGGCAAATCCCTTCAACAAACATTGAGACTGATGTGGTCAAAAGAAGAATCACTTTTGTACTGAGGTATGTGATATTAAATTAGAAATGAGGTAAAGGAAACCAAAAAATCATAAAAATGCAAGAAACTGCTTTTCTGTATGATGGTGCACTTATACCAGATTCACCATTTGCAAAATGTGTGCCACCAAGAGAGAGACCAGAAAGCAAAGGAACAAACACTATAGCACATCCAAATCAAAGGCAATGCAAAAAAATTTCAAAATTCGTTAGCAGAAAAATTCAACACCCCCATTCATTCTGAATTTTTTTTAAAGATTATGAGTTTTTTAACACAATATAAAGATTAACCATGTATAGTGGGAAATAACTAAACCAGCATACTCTTCTACCAAACTAGTTCCTCACCAAAGAAATTTGTACAAGCTCTTAAGAATAAGGCAAGAGAAAGATATTATAAGAAAAAGGTAATTAGTTGAACTGGTTTCAACCAGGTTGCTCAATGAATATACATACCTAAACACTTGTTCAATATATCAAACAGAAATCACTATTTCAACCAGATATTAACATATACATTAGTACTTGCCATGCCTCCAATACATGGAATAAAATATTGACTTCTTGAACTAACAGTCACTTCCTAGATGTAGCCAGACTCGAAAACCAGTTTGATAATGCGTAGCAATTCAAAGTTTTAGACTTTGGAAAAATAAATCTAATAGAAAGATTACTAAATCATATGATTCAATCCTCTGAAGAGTTGATGATTTTGTAATTTTGCTTGCTTTAGAAGGGAACTCTTGATTATGGACAGAAACACAATGCATTAAAATTCAGAATCAATATGCATTGTAAAGATATATGACTTTGAAACAAAATCTCCAAATATATTTTGTATTTAGAACTTCCACTCAAGTAGTGTTAATTTCCTTTCTGACAGATAAAAATCAGTTAAGGTGTCAAGTTTTTTAAATTGGTTGAAAACAGAAAATGATGCCAAAGATTTGAAATTTCATTCAAGTTTTATAAAACTGATTGTACATGAAACCAAAATAAAAAAATAAAAAAACTTCACACATCTAATTGGGATGATACGCTCTTAATCATGAGTTGTTCTCCTCCAGTATGGCATTCGCAAAGGTATACTTAAAGATAAATAGCTCACACACACCATTAAGAACACTCTTCCGACTGCTTAGTAGCCCATGTAGACCATATCCGCCCTCAACTGTTGTTATTTCCCAGGCATAGCCCTGCAATTAGAAGGAATTGTCTTAACACGAAAAGTACCATAACATGATGAGATACAAGGCATTTGTCTAAATGAAACAGTGTCACTATGCGACCATCATTAGAACACAACTGATCAAAATGTTATTTAATCTAAACTTTCAACAACTACTAAAAGTTCAAAAATAGGTAACCATTTACTGATCACTAAACAAATGCCAGATATTGCACTGAATCAGATGCCTCACAATAGAAGTATGATATAGCATTTATAACCTGGCTAACTGTCAGTAATCGATCAGCTGTCACAATTGCACCCTTCAGAAGATTGACTGCTTGACCTGTGTCAAGAGCATGTGCCCTTGCCCATGTTGGAAATACCCACTCAACGGCTTCATACCACTCTGGAGGTAGTCCCAAATTCTTGTATGTTACAGCTGGTTCCACTCCCTTGCATATGCAAGACATTAGCTTAATTGGTGTTGATTGTAAAAGCCATAGAGACATATATACAAGAAGTATACCATTTGTTATTAACAATGATTTTTAAGTAACGATTGAGTTGCGTATCACCTCTTCAAGGTGCATGCATTTCATGTAGGAACCCTCAAACAAGGAAACTCTTCACGTATTAATATTTCTCTACAGGTTGAAAGGCAACAATCTTATGCCCTGTTACAATTTCTCTAATTAACATGTAGGATCTTGAGGTATCTTGTGGGTGTTCCAGAATGCAGAAGAGCCTGATCTAACCTTTCAATGGTTCCATCCTCAAAAGATTAACTTTAGAAGTTCATCTCCGCCACGATATTAGTACCAGAAAATTTCTTAAAAAATATTACAGAGTGACCCATAAAATGTGCCCATTAATACTTTTCCTTTTCTTTTATTTTCACTTTTTTCTGTCTTTTTTTTTTTTTTTTTTTTTTTTTTCGGTTTGGGGGGTGGGGGGGGGGGGAGAAAGAAATTGTGCTCATTACTGCAAAAAGTAACATACTTTGAAATCTATATGTATAAATATCATAGAAACGTTTTTCCTTCTCTGTTTTATTACTCTGGCATTTTCAGCCATTTTGCATCATCTACAACATGCAAGACCTATCAGTCAAATATTATGCTATTGCATTGTGCTAATGCAATCTTTGGAAAAACAATAGAATCAATCAAGAAAAAAGGAATATACCTGATGTGAAAGGTTATGGATTACAAGGATACTTCTGGCATCTTTATAAACCCCATACGGACGATACTTGCCTGCCAAAAGCCTGCATCACACGATTTCTAAAGATCAATCAGTCCCCTATCAGTCTTGTTAACTTTACTAAAGATGACTATGAGAATATATCAAATAAAGTTCCTAAAATAGTAATACCACATCTGAATAAAACATAATCTTAAAATAGAAATGAAACAACAAGAAACTACCAAATCATCAGCATATGGAAGGTGACCTAGAAATCTAAAATGGTCCTAAGATGCCTCTGCTGCAACAGAACCTCTTAAGTTTTGTCTTTCTCATTTCAAGTAAACACTACAGCAAGGAATATCCCATACACATAATTACTTGTTGATCACCACCTACTCCCATATTAGCAAGTAAATGTGGTGTTCCTACTTCTCAAAGGAGTCTGTTGCATTTTTCTTAAAAGGATAAAAATCTACCAGATTAACCTATAAAGCTAGAACTGAAAGAGTGGAGAAAAAGAAACAGTCAGATAAAAGAAAGCTGCAACTACATAAACAGCGGAATCTAAATCTTGGAGAACAATACAAAGTTATAGAAGGATAGGAAATAGGAAAATGGGGAAAAAAATAAAAGTATAGATAATGAACGAAGTAAACAATCCACCAAACATATGCAGCAATTAGCAAAGACCACTTACACTGGCACAAGGCTTGCATGCCAGTCATTGACAAGGAACAGACATTTCTCCCCATAAGTGAACCCTCCCAATGGAAGTACTAATGGTGCTTCACATGCTGCATGACCAAGTAAAGTGAACCTAAACTGTAAACCAAATAAGAAAAGCTTGTCATTATTTGTAACAAAAAAAGCATTGAACTCTATCAATTTTTTATAACTATAGTAAGGGTAAAATGCACTAACACCTCCTGTGGTTTGATGGTGTCCTGTCAAGATCCCCTGAGATTTTAATTTTTCTAATAATACCCTTTTGTGGTTTTTTGTTTTTTTCTGGGCACACCCTTTGAGGTATTTGATTGTTCTATCAACTCCTTTCCTCATTCGTGTGAATTATTGACTAAATATATCATGCCATGTGGACAATAATTTGAAGTTTCTTTTGGATAATTTTATTATTACTAAAAAAAGTTAAATAATATTGAATATAAGAGAAAAAAAAGTAGAGTGCTCATAAAAACAATATTAGAGACCTTCTCTAGTACCTTCAACGAACAGTATACTGGCCAAAATTCATAATACAGTACATGCTTTAATTTCTAATAAAAAACGACCAGCCAAAAGTATCACAATCTCACGTCTTCCACCAAAACGACTAGTGGTCCCAGGCTAAGTCCTTCCTCAACTGCTACAAGAAGTCATACTCGGACTCCCTCCCCTTCAGTTTACCACCTCCTGCAGTTCTCCCCTCGCCCCAAGTCCCGCACCATGTCTCCCATTCTCCTCAGCTAACAACTCACCAATATAAGGCACAGGCTCACCCACTCCACTAGCTCCACTTGGCATATGATATAATTGATCAATAAATCGCATGCATGAGGGAATGAGTTGATTAGAAAAATTAAGTACCACAAGTGGTGTAATTGGAATAAATTTAAAGCCCAAGGATCTCAATAGAACACCATCAAACCACATGGGGTGCATTTTATCATAATAAAAGGCATACCTGATTATCACCAAAAGCACCATGTTTATCCCCATATGGGTTTCCAGGTCTATGGTATGATGGATGGTCAACAAATACCTAAAAAGAGAGAGGAAGAGATCTTCATTATCATAAAGATACTCCGAATATGGTGCTCTACTGACAAACAAATAAAAGTTACTCTCTTGCATAAATATTAAGTGAAGCGCTTTGGTTTAAATGTAAACACTCCTAAGATATATATAAATGAGAAGCATACAGAATTTCTTACCCAATCAACGCCAGCTCTATACTCATGGAAGAAACCAACTTCTTGCACCCCTTCAAAGCAATATATTTTGATGCAGCAATCTAAATCAACAGCACTAGCAAAATTCTTATCTGCAGGAGTACCATTCAGATATCTAGGAGAGACAACCATAACACGGTGTCCACGAGCTGCTAATGCTATAGGCAAAGAACCACAAACATCTCCTAAGCCACCTGTCTTTGAATATGGTGCTGCTTCAGCAGTAACGAAAACAATATTGTGGGTTACTCTTGTCTGGGCTTTCTCTTCTCCTTCTATGTCCACAGCTTCTTCCACGCTATTAGTAGTTATGTCTTTGAAAGAGTCGTTGACTCCACTGACTTCAACTTCACCTGCAGTTCAAGAATATAAGATAAGATTTGCAGTAGCTCTTAGACACCTCGATAATCAGAATACATTTAAAGTTGATGAATGTACGATGTTGGAATTATTTAGGAAAAAAATTCAGTAATGAATATCATTCTTGTAAGGCCAAGGAAAATTTCAAATATACGCTCAAATTTCAGAACACATTAGTGAGAGAAGTCAAAATTAAATCTTAAAGAGGAAGATGGCAAATTACTTTTAATAAGAAAAAAAATGAAAGAAACCTGTCAAAAAAACAAGAAAAATCAAGCCAAAATTTTAATTTGGGATTGATTAACTGAGATGCATCTTCCCAGTGAAGGAATTTTACAAGTGAATTAATTAATTGAAAATTCTGGCATGATAACATGATGGCGAAAGGAGTAAAATATAGTTTTAGATAGATCTCTCCTCAAATATATTGAATCATATATTTGGCAAGTGATAGTCAACACAATAGTGCAGCACATATTTTTGAACCAGATACGTAGCCAGATTTATTCATTCATGTCCCTAAGTGGAAGACCACATTCTTTTTTTTACTGAGCAGGTGAAGACCACATTGATTTGCAAGTACTTAAATCACAGGTCCACATAGACATGGATTCAAAGGAAAAGCTACCTCCCAAGACCAATTGCAGTCAATGAAAAGCCTCAGCTTCAGATGACATATAGCACAACTGTCGAATCAAAAGCACATTATGTTCCTCGTATCTGAGCTCGAGTCGAAATTTTCGTTAAGATCCATGTATCAAATACCAGTCTCTTATAAACAATTCTACACCTCAGAATTAGTTTAGTCTAGAATATCTGATCATCTGAAAATTTGACATTTTTTTCCCAATTGGTCGGACACTCAATATCTCCTTCTCATATGGCTAGGATCATCTCGAAGGGCTAAACTTACTCATGCAACAGAATCTACAAGTCCAATTTGTTTATAATAAATTCCAATCCAGCGGAACAAAATGATTGCATCCCCCCAGGTTTCTCACAGCATTGGATCACATTAAATTTTGCTGGCAACCGTATTCAAGCCAGAGAGAGAGAGAGAGAGAGAGATGGTAAGCTCCTCCAAGTTAATCGCTTCAACTAATAATAAGTGCCATGATTGGTGAATCTGCCATACCATATATGATCTCTAATATAACAAACAATTAAGAAAGGGAGAAGGATGATGATGAACAGTAATTTTTGGTCAAAAGTTATACAATTATAAATTATTATATAAGAAAACGTCTCCTAATAAAAAATTATAAAGCATTACTGTGATAGAATAAAGTATCAAGGAATAATCATCAAACAATCGTTGGTACAGTTTAAAAATACTAGAAGCAGAAAACTTATCAAAACGAAGCAAAATATAAATAAACTAGTTCAAAAAAAAAAAGATCCATACCAGATTGAGGAATCAGGTGAAACCCAATGACAGAGCCAGAGCCATCCCTCTCTGTACCCAAAATAAGACCCTTCTTCTCCGTTTCATCCTCAACAGCAGAAGGCCCATCCTGTGAACCACCAATCGTATCACCTGAAACTGAGGCTCTAAGCCTCAAACACCCCCTTCCACTCCTTCTCCTCCGCAAAGGAGCAAAACCCACTTGCCCAATCACTCTAAAATGATTGAATTTAGCTAGTACTGCACTTGATGATGATGATGATGCTGATTTGCATGAAAGATATTTTGTGGTCATTGGGAGAGACTCCATGAGAGAGGGGGAGAGATATCCTATGTAGGACGTAAGGAATCGTGCATTATAGTAGAAAAAAGCAAAGGAAAAAAAAAAAAAACAAAGTGTTTGGGTTGTGTTTATGTGTGGACACGAAAGAAAAAGAGAAACAAAAGAACAAAGTACACACTCACACATACACAACTGTTTGAGATTTCGGGAAAGAGATGGTGACAAGTGTGTGTGTGGTGCGAGAACATCAGATCCAGAAATAGCGCGAAACCCGAAATTGGATCCTCGGTGAAGCTTCTCATTTTAACGTGATCCATAAAGATCTCGCCGCGTCAGCATATTGGTCGTCAAATGTATAGTATCGTATGACGTGGCAAGATCTCGATGGACGATGGAGTGCTAAAACTGCGTACGAAAGTGAAAGGTTTTGTTTTGTTTTTTTCTTTCTAATGTTGGTCTTGTGACTCTTGTTGTTGTTGACGCATGGGATTAAGTGATTAACCTCCGAGTTAGTCACGTGGCGCTTTCACATGACGCCACGCTTAAAGAACAAACGAACAAAAATAAATGATGAATTATACAACAAAGTTGAGTTTACCTTTCACAAGGAGAATTCGGACTTCTCACATGAGACCATGGGGTTTTTTTAAAAATAAATAATAAATAAATAAAAAGGTGAGTTTGTTTTACCAATATTTTGTAAACGAGAAGTGCTACACGTCCTAATTGTTTTTTCTAAAAATTAGTTTTTAAATAATGTGTCATAATTTCATGAGATTTATTATTTTAAGAAATGTGTTATCAACTCATGGAATGGTGATACATTATTTGGGAATCAACTTTTAAAAATAAATTTTAGAATGTGTAGCATTTCTCTTTGTAAACTGACAAATATTTTATTTATTTATTTATTTTATATTGGGTTGGTGAAAATTTAGCTATTTTAAGGAGATATGTTATTTTAAAACAAATTTACACCTGCGGCTAATTTTATTAAAAATGCATGTAAAATCACATGCTTTAAAAGATAAATAACGGTTTAATTTACTAAATTAACATAATTTTTCATATCCTATTGATACACTTGATTTTTTATTTTTTATTTTCATCAATTCTTCATTTATCAATGTGTAAGAAAATTCTATCATATATCTTCAATATGTTAGGGAAAGAAAGAATCTCTTCTCATGCATAATGTTTAGGCTTTATTTGATAACACTTTTTTATTTTTTTATTTTTTTAATAAAAACATTAACAGATAATCTGAAACACGAAATACTCCCAAAGCATTTAGAACTACTTTCATATTTATGATACATCATAACTAAAAAAATACATATTATCACACGACTTCAAGAAATATTGATTATGACATCAATCATATAAATAAGTAAAAATTAATGAGAAGGTATTCACAAAACAAACTTCTTATCCCAGATTATTGGTATTAAATATTCATCACAGTCAACCAAAATCATGTCTCCAGGCATGACCACCAAGAGGCCAGTCATCCACGCCATTGGAAGTAGGGCTATAGCCTGCGGACCTTCTAGCATATGGGCGGGTCCCATTACTTTTAGGGCTTGGGCTCCTTGGGGCCTGATAGGTTATAGTTCCGCCTCCTGAGCTCGAAGAGTCTAAGCCAGATTCAGCAACAAAGCCTTTCCTTGTTGATGGGTTCCATTGAGGCAAATATGGGCTTTGCTGTTTGACCGGGCCTTGACCCCGCACCTTGGCCTTTGCAGACTTGGTTGGGGCCATGTAACTAGGGACATTATTTAGGATTGGTTGTCGCTGCTTTGTTGGGTATGTGCCTGAGTCGATTGAGTCCCGATTGAGCCCCAAGTGCGCCACCGTGTCCATTTCTACCGTTTTCTCCGACATTTCATCAGTGGTGGTGGTGGTGGTTGTCGTGGTAGGAAGTGTCATATAAGAGGCTTCTTGGTGTCCCGGGTGACCGGCTTGATACGGTTGCGAAGACATCCACCGCTCGAGCCAATTCCATCCCCACTGGGCCTTTTCGCGCTCGTTGACATGTGGGCCAAGATTGTTGTTGGCGAGATCCGACTGAAAGAGTTGTTGCTGCTGTTGCTGTTACAATAAAAGAGTTAGGAAAATCTAGCTGGGACTTTAATTGGAACATGTTAACAAAATCAAAGCTATTCAACCTGGTAGGTAAAAGCATAAGCAAGAGCTCTCTCCCTTTTCATCACGGCGTCATGTTTCCTTGAAGAATTTTCCTTAATTTTCTGTGAACTTTGACGCCTATTATCCCAAGCTTCCATTTCATATCTCCCCATTGGGCTCTTGGGATTTTGTTCTTCTTCCTCTAGCTCTCTTAGCTCTTCTTCCTCCACTTTCTTCTGAAGCTTGTCATGGGCCAATTGGAGTCTGCGTGCTCGTACTCTTGCCTGTACACGTACCAGTGCCTGCATGCAACGCATTGTCATTTGTGCTTGCTTGCGTACATTATGACCCCTCACCAATGCCTGCAGCCTCACTAAGCCCTTCAAAGCTCGCAATGCCCTTCGAGCCTGCAAAATCGAACACACACGACTATAGTTGAGAAATGGCCAAGTTTTGGGGACTCTGGCAAATTTTCCCTGCCCTACTGGGAATTTGTCCAAGTAGGGAGCCCACTGCCCAGGTTTAGCCTGGGGCAGAGGACTCTCTGTCTCTCACAAATCATTGCAATTTCCTCCTGCCCTCGGCACTAGGCAGGGCCGCAGGGGAAATGGCAACATGAATAGGCCATGGGCCACCCAATAAAAATTGGCCATTGCTTTCAGCTTATCAGTCAATCCTGGACAACATTATAGTCAACTTGGCCGAAGCTAAAAACTGATATTTTAGCGTGTGAGAGAAATGGAAAGGATATTACAAGGTAGCCCCTGTAGTGTGATTGTATGAGGGTTGCAGCCCTTTCTTCCTTGGAGTGGCGCCCATAGCCGGCCAATCGAACAACTTTGGCCGCTGCTTGTGCTGCTGCAACTGCAGCCTCCGCCGCTGCAGCAGTTGCCACAGCAACAGCAATGGCATGGCTTCTGTCTTCGGTCAAAGGAGTCGACCCAGTGCTCTCATCATTTGTGATGTCCACTGAGCTTTCAGTGGGGAACTTTTCAAATGACACCACCTCTGGAGCATCATGTTGCCATTTCTCCACATCATCCTGAAAATCATTTGCAATTATACATACATAATTCAACCAATAACAGAAAAAAGAAGGAACTTTAGAATTAGAAACTGTAGCAAATTGTTGATGTCATTTCACGTGCCACACCTTTTTCCCTTAGAATCCAGCTAAAGAAGACAAGAAAGTTTTTGGGATGATGGAGATCGCACTTAACAAGCACATGATGATCAATGGATGATGTGATGGCTTAGGTGGCATGATAATTATATGTCATGAACCTTGCTCTATGGTCATGTTGTTAGGGGACCATATGCATCTCTTAGACATTGCAATATTGTCACATAGCAAAAAGGGAAGATGATCTTTTATGTATTTGTGGTTCCACGACTCTACCACTTGTCACTCCCCCAGACAAAAAGAATAGAACCGTAGTACTGATCACCATATGAATGGTCATGGTGATTTAACGTTGACAAATTTAAGCCAAAATCATATAATAGATGGTCCAGATGGATGAGGATCTTATGTTATTAGGCTAAGGAAAATCCCAATTCCATTAAGATAGCATGCATAAGAACTAGTCATGATGCTGATATACGTCTCTATTTATAAATCAGGTTAAACCTTTTAAGTATCGTATGTTCTCTCTTAAATGATTTTTACGCCATTGAAATTATAAGAGTGAAAGTGTATACAACATTTATCCTTTTATATATGTCGCTTTCTCATTAAAACTTCAAAAATGATTTTTTTTTTTTTTTTTGTGTAATATAATCCTTTATTCATTCCATGTCAAAATTTGAATAACATTAATACCCTGTTAAGGATTAATAATTCCCAATTGTATAAAAAATATTAATAATTTAAAGTATAGTTATCATGTGAATTCAAAAAAAAAAAAAAAAAAAAACATTAATAGTTAGGTGTACCATAAAAATGAAACGTAAGAAGAAAAGAAGATTTGAAAAAGTAAAAGTAATATATAAAAATCTCTAATTTTATATGATTGGACCACTCAAATGATCAACTCTTAAATTTGCAGATTATATGATTACCTTTTTCTCCGGCAACTCCTTAGGGGATATTTTGAAAGCTCTCTTCACGGACGAGATCCAGCTGCTTCCTTTCTTCCCCATCTCCGGCCAATAGACTGGACTCTGATCGCCGGTATCATTTAACAAAACACCCTTGTCAGAACTCGAAAATTATGGTTTCAGATATCCCAGACCAAAAAAAAAAAAAAAAAAACAGAACAAAACATCATCATCAACACAGCAAAGCAAGTTAAATATAACCAAAACATATGAAAACATTGATGACCCATGTACAAAATCCTGGAGATCTAAAACAAGGAAGAAAAAGAACATGCATTTTAGCCATTAATCAAAACAATAATGTCATCTTCAACCTCAACAAGATCAGACAAATACACAGAGACGCACACACGACAATGAAGAACAAACCTGAGGTGATCAGTAGTATGGGATTTTGGATCACTTGTCTTGAGCTTTCATATCTTCTCCTTTTCATTTTACATGCACATCTCAGAGAAACTTTTGGTCACGAAAACTTTTAGCGAGAAAGTAAAGCTCATATAGAGAGAGAAAGAGAGAGAGAGAGAGAGATAGAGAGAGACAGAGGTGAGAGGAGGTGTGAGGCTCGTAACTACAAGCCCGCGCGATCGCCGATGGTATTTATCATACTCACGGGGTGAGACCTCGTTATACTTTGATACAGTTGTGGCCAAGCCCAATCGGGTTATGACACGTCAGCCACCCCCTTGTTTTCTTTAAGAATAATTTATGGAGAACGGTTTTTTTTTTTTTTTTAACTTGAATTTAAAAGAAATTTCTTTCTTTAACCTTCAGAATAGTATCAATTAAGTGAAATCACTGAAAGTGAAAGGTTTTATTTTCAAGTAATCTTATATATTTAGATAAAGTCCATTTAACCCCCTCAAACTATCACTTTAATGACAATTTACACCTCAAACTATCAATTGCGACAATTTACTCGCCAAACTATCAAAAGAATAATAATGTATCCCTAATTTTAACAAAATGACGAAATTACCCTTACTAAAAACAAAAATACTAAAAAAATTTCAAAATTTTAAGGGTAATTTTGTCTTATTAAAAATTTTATAGGGATAATTTTGTCATTTTGCTAGCATTTAGATGTATATTGTCATTGCTTTGGTAATTTGGAGAATAAATTGTAGTAATTGATAATTTGAGGGGTAAATTATCATTGGAGTGGTAGTTTGAGAAGGATAAGTAGACTTTACCAAATATATTTTCATCTCACTCTATCCTATTTTACTGGGTAAATGTATTATAGTCACATCGTCCTGACTGTTTCAAGAGTTCAAAAATCATCTCTGCAACATCATTTAAATAACGTGATATACATATATATATATATATATATATATATATATATACCATTAGTTGTGTGAGATCTTGGTCTGTAATTTGTATAGCATTAATCATCATAATTTAATTACTGATTGGATGCTTAGGAAAATAAATTTTGAATCTTAACAGTAATGATGTTCTATGATTTGAAAGTTAATAATAGACTCTAGGGTAATGAGAAGTGTAAGATTTAAAATTTAAATGCCCATCTTTCCCTCTCCCTCTATTAGCAATGTAAATAAGAAAAATGAAATAGGTTTTTTCACCAAAAACTATATCACAAGCACCTCATGTTGATGGTCCCCCAGTGTTTCAAAGGTTTTTGGTCGTCGTGATCATGTTCTTTTATAGGTTAAATTCGAAATTTCTAATTTTAAATTAAAAACAACAATTTTATTAATCACTTTTATGATTAAATACTAAAAGAAAAACTTTATACGATTAAAAAAAAAAAAACATTATTAAAAATTAACGTACATATATATTCACAAAATTTAAAAACAAAATTGTGCAGGTCGGTCCACGTACCTTTTTGTGTCTTCCACTGGTCCCACACTATGAGCAACCTCACCAATACTGTAGTAATCACCGTGGCGTTGCACCCATATCCATTAAAAGCAAATCATACTAGTGTCGAATAGAAAAAGTAAATAAATAAATAATAATAATAATAATCATACTAGTGTCACCACCTACGCAAGAAACAGTCATTGGGGCAGAACGAATGCATTGGCCCATAAAAAAACATTAATTAGAATTTAATTTGCAGGTTCAATTCTTTTGTTTATGGAGAAAGGCAATGGTGATAGCAAATTCCCGATTGTCTGTTTTTTTTTTTTTTGGTAGCAAAATTCCCATTGTCTTGTTCAAACATACTAGCACAAAAGCAATGCAAATGATTGCATATATGTAATAGAATATCTTACATTGGTTAAAATTTGTAGTTATAGTGTTACTCTTTGTATCTATTTTACATCGGTTGACGTGCCATGTTTTAAATGACTTATCATGTCAGTCTTAAAATACGTAATGTCAATCAGTATAAAATGAGTGTGATAAATGTGTGTAAAAAATGACATTATCAGATGATTGAATGGTGAAAAACTCAATTGACACATGAAATGAAGCCATTTCTATCAATTTTGGTAATATAATGAGAAATGGGTAGGAAGTTGAACTCATTGCCGAAGGGGGCTGCTCATTAACTCAGCAAAGGGAAAAAGTAAAACGAAAAGGGCAGCTCATGAGAGCCTTTTCCATTCACATTTCTCCCTTTTCTTTTTGGTGGTTGTGCTTTTTGTATGTTGAGGGTGAGGGATATCAGTAAATGCAATTTGTATGTTGGGTGGGCAGCATTAACATCTCACGTGCCCATAAAATATGGACAAACTGTGGTTTTGTGTTTTTTTTTTTCCTTTTTCTGGAGAAGGTGGGAAAGAAGAGTGGGGGAACTAGTAAATGCAAGTTCATAGTTTTTTTCTTCTTCTTCTCTGATCAAACAAAGGGAAAGGCAAAAGGGAATGGGAAAAAGGGTATGTGAGTACAAGATTTTACGGGATACAAACTAGGTTGGAGGAAATTTTTTTAATCTAATATATCAAATTGTTTAAATATTGATTAATGATTAAATTTACTATTCCTATAAATTTAAGCTTTTGAGATAAATGTTAATTTAACATTCTATCAGAATCAAAAGTTCTGAATATTCGAATCATGACTCCAAAATTTAAATGACTTAAGTTGAGGTTGATTCAGCCGATTCCAGGCACAAAAATACTTTTCTTGCTTGATGAGCTGCGTAGCTCTTCATCATGTGACCCACATTTAGCAGACCCATTTAAGCTCTACAAACAGTTGAAACTTAAAAAATGAAAATAAAAGAGTTTGACCAAGGTAGATGACATATTGCTTGCATTTAAAGGCAAACTAAAGCAAGATAATGGGAAGCATTAGGAAGGAGAGGGGTCTTAGTTGTGTGCCCTTCTTTTGAGTTTAGATGGGTGTAATTTAGTTTGGTGAAGAGCCCCTTTCAATGCATTTATGTTTTCTGTTCACCGCTTTATTGTGAGGTCTAGCTTTGCACATATGAAAATAGTAATTGGGACCATTGCTCTTTTTAACCATAACAAAAATCCATACACAAAATGCTTAAGAGTAATATTTGGGAGAAAAAACAAATATAAATTTCTAAAAGTTTTATTCAAAACTTTAAATACATATTAATTTAATAGACCAAATTATAAAAATAAAATAAAAAATAAAAATGATTCGATCCAATTTGAAGGACATGAAAACTTTGTCCTCAACACATAGCACTTCGTCATTTTGGTAAAGATCGTGATATGTAATATGACTTTTTTTTCTTTGGAAACAACTAAATCGAGACGGGGAAGGGGGGCTAAGGTGAATCTTTCCCGCTCTTTATTTTTACAGATGATATGTAATATGATGATTATTATAGTTCTACTGTTTACCCAGTGAGAAAAAAAGGTGCATTTTGGTAATATGTGGATAGAAGAACCATAACATATGAAATTTACCAAGATGTTGAAAATGATTTGCCACTTTAACCCAAGGTATACGAAGATATGTTGAGAAATGTGGAGAATAAGCAACACATGTAACTATCATCTAACCTCCGGCCAATTGCAAAGAGGAAATGGCATTATGTATTGTGGTCAGCCACCTAAAACGAGATATCTCAACTACTCATCTTAATCATGACACGTTTAACATTCCTTTACATTTTGTTAAGGTTTGGTGCAACCAATCTAATATGGTAGTGTTTTGATAACATTTTTGTTTTATGACGTGGAATTCTTTCAAGGCATGGGACCACCATTTTTGTCACGTAAATTTTGGATACACAACTTCACTTGTAAAAACCGTGTCTTAATTGAACGAGGGCTCGAATGGCTGATCTAGTAATATTAACTAAATGAGTCGACCATTTGAGCTGACTTCATAGGCCAAGTTGATATAACATATTTCTGTTTGATTTAATTACCTTTGGCCATTTCTACTTATTACTTATATGAATCTGTATTTTACATATTGGTATGTTTCAACATAGCATTACCTCGAAGTTTTTCATTTAGTTGCTTGAGAGAAAAGAAATTAAGAAAACTAAGACAAAAGTTGGAGGAGGGTATTGTCACAATTAAAAGTTTAGAGAGAACATTGTCAATTGAGTGGTAGTTTAAAAAGGGTACGTAGACTTTATTCAAATTAATATATGCTTTTGAAGCATATAATTATCAACTGCAATTTTTAAAAAATATATGCGAGAATCGCATATTTTATACTTTGCTTTAAGAATCGAAGTCAATTTAATAAGTTAAATTAAAAAAATCCCCAACCCAATTTAAAATAAAAATGTGTTCTTGTGGAGATGCCATGGACAGCTATATTAGTCAAAGATTTAATCTAACTCTGATTTTTTTATTTATTATTATTTTAAGTATGCCCCGGTAACTGATATGTTAACCAAGTCCGAATCCTAAGAAATCAACCGGGCCTGGCTAAGTGAAAACTGTGGCAAAATATAGTGGGACAAGCCCAAATCACAACTTTCCTAGCTATTAATTTTCCAATTTCAAAATTGTAAACCTATCAAACATTGCAAGCTAAACCACCGGACCCCACAATAGATTCTCGTGATTCACGTGAAGCCCCTACGTCCCGGGGCGAAACTAGTATTTACAGTCTGGGGGCAAAAGTAAAAAATAACAAAAATTTGAGGGGGCAAATTCTAATTTTTAAAAATAATTTAGGAGCATTTTTTTTTAATTTTTTAATTTTTGGGAAAACATGGAAGCCCCCAAGCCTTTAGAATACTAGCAGCAACTTCTTAACTATTTTTCCTTAATTTAGGGAATAAAACTATTTTTTATTCCCTATAAAAAAAACACTTCATAATAGATTTTTTTTTATTTTTTATATGAATTAAATATTATTTCTCAACCAATGAGAGAAGAGAAATGAGAGAGAATTGTTGAGACATGTGAAGGAGAGATGAGAGGAAATGATTTGTTTATAATTTAATAAAGCATTAAGTATTTACCGTGTTTTTCAATGTATTGGGAAACAGTGTAGATACCATTTGGTATAGGTTAAATATAAGGCTTTTGATGTAGATGTATTTTTGTGATTTTTTTGAAATTTTCTCTAAACATAGGGAAGAGAATGACATATTGTCATCTGCTGCTAGTACTCTTATGTAGTTCCGCGGCTTCCGACTAACTTACTTCCGCTTCCGCCCTTGCCTACATCATTACACTCTTCAAAAACAAATAGGATGTCTCGTTGAAAAGCCAAAAAAATTTTATGACATTTAAAATTACATTACGTAAAACATGTTTTAAGAGTCGACTAGGTGAAAACGGTAGTGTTGTAAGAAATTGATGCAGAGGTGTCGTAAAAAAATATTATAAAAAATTTCTCACAACTGTTTTAATGGTTTTTAAAATAAAAAAAAATAAAAAAAGTGAAATTAAATGTGCAATTTCTTACTCATCGAAATTTTATACCTATCAAGCATAAAGCATCAGTTTCACAGTTGAGGAAAAGCCTTACTCAGCAAGCTAAGCCACTCTGCACCCCCGTTTTTGCAAGCGATCACAAGCATCAGTTTTCACAGTTAAGGAAAGTTTTCACGGTTAAGGAAAGCCTTACTCAGCAAGCTAAGCCACTCTGCACCCCCGTTTTTGCAAGCGATCACGTGAAGCCCCTACAGCTCTCCTGAACGCAAACAGACACCTGGTGCGCAATGCGCATAACACTCCCCTTGCCTTTACGTCTCCCCACCCCGGGATCCACAGACAGTTTTGTTTTCCACGCGGCGTTCAACCAGAAGCCACGCGCATAGCCCATTCTGCGCATTTTAAAACTCAGCCCTATAAGGCAACTAACGTAAACCATTACCATACCCATAATACGCACCCCAAATCTGTGGGCCCCTTCAGTGCATTCTTTTCGCCTACGTGTCAGAAACCAAGAGTCTCTGCGCACACAACGCATACAGCGCTATTCCACTGTGGGCTGCCATTCTCATTTCTTTTACGCACTCCCTCTCGCTTTCTCTACCATTTCTCCCATTTTCTTGCTTTTTCTACAAACCCTAAGCCACTTCAGTTCATCTCTATAAAAAAAGGTTTGAACTTGGAGCTCTTTTTATCAGTCTCTTTCTCTACGAACTCTTTTTTTTTTTGTTTGTTCTTTTTGTTTGTAAAGTTCGTTTGGTTATTCTATGTATGTGTAAATCTATACGAGTGTATTGGAATGTGATTGCGTGATGAAACTTTCTTATGGAGAAAGAAATGTGTTTAGGTGTGTTTTTGTGCGTCTTTGCGTATAGCTGTGTAAATATGTAGATGTACATGTACGTGTATGTATAGGCAGGTTTTGTAAAGTTTGTGAGCTTGTGGTTCTGGAATACGTTCTAGGTTTATTCTTTGAACTTTAAATTTGCATTGAAGCAATAGAAGTGTGTGTATATGGATTAAGGGGCAAATAGAATATTGTGATGTACAGATTGAGATTTTATTGGCTTCAAAGTTCAAAATGCTTTGAAATCTCTTCATTTGAGTTTCTCTGTTGACCCTTTTACAGCTATGGAACCAAATATGGGGCGCCAGAAAGCCAAGGCAATGAAAAGGCGACTCGTGGAACTATATGACGATGACAATGAAATCGGCAGGGTGTATAGGTTCAAAGTCCTATTACCAAACGGGACAAGTATAGGACTAACAGTAACGGACCCCGGCCGTGAAATGCCCTTCAGGAACTTCATTGGTTTGGTGAAAGATGAATACTATCGGGCTAGGAAGCAGTATGAACCAATAAAGCAGAAAAAGCATATAGATTGGAACAGTGATCGCATTTATCTTGAGGATGGGAACAGTCGCGAGATGAGAGGCATGATTAAATTCGATAATTTCAATCCCCATAAGTGTCACATTTTACAACTTCATGTGAGTATGAGTTGCATTAGTATTCATCCTCTGTTCGGTTACCTTAGAATTATGGGAATGGAAAGGAAATGGAAGTATTAGGCTCTTTGGTGAACTGAGAAAATTGAGATTAACACTAAATTGAGCCAAATACAACTATATAGCTTCATTTGAGCCTTTTGAATTTTGAATACAGCTATATGGTTATTTTTTGAGATTGTAAAATTCGTTTTAAGAAAAAATTTGTAGACTGAAGTACACTCCTTTTCCTACAACCAAATGGAGGGTTAGTGTATCGGTAATATGGTTTTTCTTACTTGGTGATGCTTTTATTCAATTTTGTCTCTGGATTAGGATGGCTCTGGTGAGATTGCTGATACTTTCAAGGTTAGTAGTCTGTTTTGTATTTTTATTCATGTATCATTGCCTTATTTTTTAAATAATAAGTTGCGGAATTGTTTTGTGCCTTTGGACAATATGGATGTGCTTGAACAAGGGTTGCCATTAGTTTTGTGATGAACTTTTCTGGTTTACAGAATATGTGGGACCTGACACCAGACACTGATTTGTTAAAGGAGCTACCAGAGGAATACACTTTTGAAACGGCACTTGCAGATTTGATTGTAAGTTGTCTAATTCAGTTGGCAAATTGATCTGGCTGTGTGCTTGATCTTTTTCGCTTATTGGGAGCTTACCCTCTGCTGCTTATTTACCAGGATAATTCCTTGCAAGCTATATGGTCTAACAGTAAAAATGATAGAAGACTGATTAGGTATGGCATTGCCGTGATAATTAATCATACGGTTAGCTCAGGCTTGTTGTTTACAACCTGATTTCTATCAATTGCTTGATTTGTATGTTCAATGAAATATTATGTAGAAAGTGCATGCATGAGTTTGAATGACCCAATTATTAATTGTGCTACTTCAGCCTGCAAATTAGACATTGCTTATGCCGTATGGTTTATGATTATTGTTTCTCAGGATGTGTTAATTTCTGTTCCAAAAGTAGTTTTAATTGAGCCTCAGTTTCTTGGCATTAATGGGAACATTTTTCATTATGGCTCCTAGTTGATTTCTTTGAACCCCCTTCCATTGTGACATTTAATAATCATTTAAAGGACTAGACTCATTCCTCCTTGATAATTGGAAATGCAAGACAAATCTTTGTTTGGACCCAATACCTTACCAAGAGAGTTGGCTATATATTTGGGATAAAAGCTTTGTTGAGTTAGGTTATAAATTAGAGGTTCTTTCAGCACCTCTTTTTTGCTCATAATAAAATTATTTATATCATCTGTCAGTTGGATGGTTATTTCATTTGATTTACTCGATCCTTAGATTGTGCTTAAGCTGCTATTGCTGCACTTGAACATCTTCTTACTTTTGAATAATCACTTTACTATTTTTTTTTTAATGTTTACAGTGTGAATATTGTTGAGGATAGGATTTCTATTTTTGACACCGGTCCAGGAATGGACGGCAGTGATGAAAACTCTATAGCGAAGTGGTATGTGATAGCAGTCTTTCTTTACTAAATTTTTGAAAGTTTTGGGTTACAGAGCAAATGATGTTCCTTTCTTGTTGGCTAAAATAGAAAGTTTGGTGTCTTGGAAGGATGGATGACTTTTTAACACAAGGGTTTATATATCACTTATAAAGCCTACAAAGATTCAATTTTCGCTAAAAGAGTCTTCTAGTGGCACACTAGTGAAATTTGCAATTTTTTCTGCATGGTCATTGAACTAACTGTGTGAGTTTGTGGAATCGTTTTTTGATTTGATTCAAGAATTGAGAAAAGAGCCTTCCTAGAAATGGAAGGATGAGTTTTAGTCAAAAAGAGAACTGGAGGAAAAAGGGAAAAGGGTTAAGATGTAGAAATCTCCAAAGAAGCCTCGGTGGTAGCATATTTGGCTGGAGATCGATCACGCCTCTTGAAATGGAAGTTATTAGTTCAAATCTCGCCCTCCCCTCCCTTGAAGCTAGACTCACTCACCTCCTCCCCCCTCCCCCAAATAAAAAACCCATGAACCGTTATGCTACATGTAGTTTGTTAGCATAAAAAATCATTCTTTCTTAGAGTGGGCTGCAAAGATCAAGGTTTCTCATAATAGCATCTAATGCCTCTTAATACATGACGTAGAGGGTCATTAAGTAATTAACCTGCGCCCCCACACCCCACACACACACACACACACACAAAGACAAACCATGCAGGTGGTTTACATATATTCTGATTTGTATAAAGGTTGTTAGCATTATCATTTTTTTTTTTAATTTTTTTATTTCTGTTTTAGCTATGGTTAATATATCCTTCAATCCTATTTAGGGGAAAGATGGGCGCCTCGCTTCACAGATCATCTAAAGGACAGGCAATAGGGGGAAAACCTCCATACTTAAGGGTAAAATCAATTTATAAAATCTTCTGATATGCCTCTTATATGTAGATCCATGTCATTTATAGATTTGTGTATGTGCGTATGCATATTTGTGTGTGTGTCATGGAT
This sequence comes from Corylus avellana, assembly GCF_901000735.1. Classification (NCBI taxonomy): domain Eukaryota; kingdom Viridiplantae; phylum Streptophyta; class Magnoliopsida; order Fagales; family Betulaceae; genus Corylus; species Corylus avellana. The sequence continues at coordinate 2,559,048 of NC_081541.1, forward strand.
ACATTTGGGTTGATATATATATTGTATGTGTGTGTGTGTATTTTTATAATTGGTTGGATATATATCTTCTATGTACACAAATTGATGCAGGTTGTGTAGCTGCTGAATTAACAAGCACACAACTCATGATTCTTACTCAAAACCAAGGAAATTCAAAGCTTCGAAGGAAAACAGATGAAAACTCACCTTTAGGGAGTTTTATGTTGAAAAACTGAGAAGAAGAACATAAACTGGCTGTCAAGCATTCCTTACTAGGCTTAAATAGAAATAGGGTTGCAACCATGAAAGAAAACAAATTACAAAATTAACCTGCTGTAGGCTCGTTCGACTGAGATAGGACATTGCACAATAAAAACCCTCTTGGAACAACCTCGGTCAATCGAATTTTGTCCGAGACATCGACCGGAGCTCTTAGGAATTAGTATTAAGGGACACAATCTTTGTTGGTCGATTGAGATTTGACCAAGGCTCTTGGGAATTCACACCTATGCTCATCCTGCAATCTTGGTTGAACGAGTCTTCCAATTTGAGTGGACAAAACTTTCTTCGTGAAATTGTTGGCCACTTGGTTTACCTCACAAATGCAACAGATACACGTATATATTTGGTGATTTATTGATTGTGATAGCCTTATAACGTGGTAGGAAAAAAGATTTTTCATTTAGACCTGGATATTGGCTTTGAAAAGTTGGTTAAAGTACTCAATAAAAAACTTTTCAAGACATGATATTTTTTATTATGACTTCAAGTGCTGTTGTTATTCAGACTATCAGAATCCTAACTAAAAGAAAGTAGAAACTCCAGCCATAAATAAATCATATCTTTTTGTCATAACTAAAGTTTACCCTAATTGTACTCATAGTAAACTCCCAAAAATAGTGATAAACAATTTTCACGGGCAAACATCATTTGCTCTGTTACCAAACAAGAAGAATAAAAGTAATTTCCATCACAATAAGCTTATAAATATTTACTTTCTGAATCTGTGAGAGCTGATAATCAGACTAATTGAGCTGGCCCCACATAAGTGGGATGGCCTACCATGTGGAACCTATCTTTAGGCATAATGGGTAAATTTTAGGGCCTTCCTGAAACATTTTACCATATTGTTATTTTCCTTTTGTTCTCAAGCCATTATTTGTACTTAACTACAAATTGATGATTATAAAGAAATCTGCAAGATGCATACATATGCTTGTGTGTAATATTTTCTGTCATTGATACAATATCTTATGATGATATAAAGCCATTGGTAATGTTAATCTATACTAGCATTATGAGTTATGCAAATTTGATCTTAGAGAACCTGCATAACCTGAACCTGCTGATGCTAGTTTAGTTCATTATGAGCTTTTTTCTGTAACTATGCAGCCTTTCTTTGGCATGTTTGGATATGGAGGACCCATTGCATCTATGCATCTAGGGAGGTATGACCTCATGACCTCCTTAATGTAATTTCAAGTCTAGCGAAGTAATGTCTACAGTTAATGTTTTCCTGCACTATATAGGCGTGCTTTAGTATCTTCAAAGACTATAAGTTCCAGGAAAGTCTATACATTACATCTTGAAAGAGAGGCTTTACTCAGCAGTTCTTGTTCTGAACTTTCCTGGAAGGTAAGCAAGTTCACTAAGCAGATTTATTGTCCTTTTATTAGGTATTTGTTTCTCATGGTTTCTTTAGATTTTTTTTTTAAATATAACTAGATGATGGCATGTTAACCTTTACTGGAACTTCCATTTAGACTGATGGTGGCATGAGGGATCCCTTGGAAGATGAAGTTGGGAAATCACCTCACGGGAGCTTTACTAAGGTAGACTCTATGGTGTTTGTCTTCTTGCTTATTATCACTTACCACCAGTTCAGTGGTTCCTCTTGGCAGATCATTTTTTTTTTTCCTTCATGCTTGAGGATTTTATCTATTGCTCGAGTTTAATTGGTTTCATGTACATCTTTATTTTATTTCAAATCTAGGATGTTGATGACAGGCATGTCTAGTGTCAGATTCCTTAGGTCATGAGTCACAACGATTTAGCTGAGTTTATGGTTGTGAAGTCTCTCTCTTCCTCTCTCTCTCTCTCTCTCTCTCTCTGTGGATGTGTAAACTATGTTGAGACTGTACTTATCTGATGTTGTTAATCTGATCTACTCTTTGAAAACTGTTGCTTATCTGACTATCCATTAAGTCTTCTGGAAGAGAACATGTAGCCTTTGCGTTACATTGGGCATAAGCTCTACAGTATTTAGATGAGGTGTTTGTCTGTCTGTTCTTCTTGATCACATTATACGAGTTCGTAATTGTGTAATTTTTCTTGACAGGTTGAGATTTTTAAGCCAAAAATAAATAGATTGGACATACTTCAACTCCAATGCAGGCTGAAAGACATCTATTTTCCATACATTCAGGTTTGTTTGCTCCGGATAAAAAGCTTCATATTTACAGTTAACTTTTAGTTTCAGAGGTGAACACAAGTAGATATATTTTACAATTTGCAACATAAAATCTTATAACTACTCATACTCTTGAGGCGATTACATGGTCCAAAAATCTTGATGATTTTGTGATGTTTCTTCCATCAGCAATCTGATTTATTTTAGTGACAAGACAACTTTATGAGACCATGCCAATGAGCTCTAGCTCAAACGGCACCTCCTTCCCATATAAGAATAGGGTGGAAGGTGAGATGCTGGCTTCAAAACCCATTTGATGTGTGTGGTAATTAGCAATCACTAAATGGCTTCAAGACCCATATTTTGGCCATGAAATATATGAGATTGGCACTTACTTCCTTTAGCAGTTTTTTGGAGTTATTGAGAAGGAAAATATCACATTAGCTGGTTTTCAGAGTTTCCCATAGTGGTGTAGCAGCCCATGTACTTGGCACATGCACACAAATGCTGATGCTTTAGTACATCATATATGCAGGCAATGACATTGACCTTCTTGAGAGGCATATATAACTGATCTGATTCTCTGAACAATCGGAATTTCGTACTTCTGTTGGATCCTCCCTATGTCCTGATTGAGCTTGTGTAGATAGACGTTGCCTGGTAGGGCTGATAGTTGTACATGTGTGGGATGGAGTCCCTTGTTTCGCGAATAAACCTTTCCATGTCAGTCATTGTGGTGATACTGCTGCAATTTTGTGTTGTAATACTTTTTCCAGTGTTAGAAATGTATTTTCTTGTATGCTTTAGCATTTTTAGTGGCAAACAGCTTCTTTTTTTTTTTTTTTTCTTCCCTTCTTTTCTTTATCAGGACCTGACTTTGATATTCTTGTGTTATGTCACTGATGTGCAGTGTGATGAAGTGTCCAACTCGGTGAAGACTATTACACCAATAGAGTTTCAGGTTTAAGACTGCACTATTATGTTTGTCCAATATTTCATTAATTTGTAGAATTCCTTGACAAATGTCTGTCTTGCTGGTCCTTTACATTTGGGTAGTTCAAATGGTTAATATCCTTTAACATTGGAACTTAACTTTTAAATATGGTTACTTATATTAAATTATGACTATAATTTCACTTTCTAGAATTGGCAATGTGCAGCTAACGTCTAGCTTTGCCTATTCCGATAAGCTAAATAAAAGATTAATTCATAGTTATATAAATATACTAATTTGAAATTGAACAAATTAATGATTCTATGTCTTTCTATTCGAATTTTTTTATAGTATTTTTAGGATAATCTTATCTAACTAATTTTTCTAGTTCTCACCAAGGTTTATGTTTCTTACCATTATTTTTCTTTGTATGAGTGGTTCAATTGCCATATCTTAATATGCCAAATAATATCTGAAGTAAAATTTTGGTAGTCTTGAGAAGTAATTGTGTCTTTTCAGGTTAATGGTGTTGATTTAGCTGAAATTGAAGGTGGGGAGGTTGCAATAACTAACTTGCATTCTTGCAATGGTCCTGAGTTTGTTTTTCAGCTTCGTTTTTTTTTTAAGCAATCCAGTGCTTCTACCCAAAGTCCAGGTAAGTGACCCAATATCTATTCCTTGGTATGTTGTCTAGCTTTTATTATTGAAAAAATGTTCTAAATGTTTTACAATTGTTTTTCCAGTATTTTCTTTTTGATGAGTTCCAGCCATCAGTAGAATTCCAGTTTTAATTGCCATTTTTGTTTCTAAGACTTAAAAGTATATCAGGTTCAAGAGCATGTCAAGAGGCTAATGCACGCCTGAAATGCGTCTATCTTCCAGTCATTAAGGTATAAGAGCAGCATGCATAACCTTTCTTTTTTAACAATTTTTCATTGTGAAATTTTTAAATTTTGTATTCTACAGGGCAAAGAGAGTATTGAGATCATTTTGGAGAAACTAGAAGCTGAAGGATGCAGTACTGTAGAAAACTATGAAACCTTTAGTCGTGTCTCCATTCGACGGCTTGGTCGTCTACTTCCAGATGCTCGCTGGGTAGGTTGTCAATCGTGCCATATTATCTGATGAATGTCTAGTAATCTCTAATAATTTGTATCTGATTACCTTGGGAACCAACATCTTTTCACTTTTACAATATATAAATTCTAGTGTCTGGAAGTTGTATGACATGCAAAATTTCAAAAGTAGTATTAGTATATTAAGTCTATGATTGACAAATTGAATAGTTTTTTTTTTTTTGTTTTGTTTTTGTTTATTTTTTTTTTTTAATGAATAACAAATTGAATAGTTTCCATCATCACATGTTCTAAAGCACACTAATTTGGTGTGTTTCTTTTCTTCTAAACCACAAATAGGTATATGTGATACAGATACGTTGGTTAATTCTATTCTATACAGTGTTGAACTCTTGCTCTTGACTCATAATTTCATCAGATTAAAAATTTAAACATTGGGGTTTGGGATATTTATCATTCTTTCTATAACCTATGCTGGCAGACCGTCTTTCTTACTTGTGTCGCCTTTTAAGGAATTCTTAGTTTAAGTACCTTAAAGCTTTATTTTGTTGTTGTAAACTATGTTGGTATAGTTCAGCTTGAAGGTCATCAAAATCTCCCCTAGCAAGTGCAGCTTCTCATACCGCAAAATTTCATCTCAACATCAACTGAGATGAACTTTAGGTTGGCTTCAGGCTGCCGATATGTAAGATTATTGTATGATTGAATGACTAGCCTTAGTGGCTCCCTTCTTTGTGTCACATTGTAACTTCTAGGAGTTAATTTGGTATACTTGCGATGTACTTGAGTGTACTTTTTTCTTAATAAAATGTGTTACTTGTACAAAGAAGAAACCAAAGATGGAAGAAGAAAAAAGAGTTAGCTCATGAGGATGTAGTATGTTTCTGATGTAGGATTGACCAGAAAGTAAAGAGAGTAAAATAAGTACGGATTTCCGGATCAACATTTGCTGTTATCTGTTATCAAAGAAAGGTGCAACCAAATGCTCGGGGAAGGTCTTGATTGACGTGAAAAAGAGTTTCCGGATCACATTGTAGATTTCCTAGAAGATACCCACACTTTTGACTGCCTTATCCCATGACAAAGAGCTCAACCCAGTTACCCATCCCTACTTGCATGCCTTGAGAAACGATCCTGGATTGCTGCTTGCTGCTTACTTTCCCTAAGAATGCCATCTACGAGAAAGAACTTTTACTCTATAAAGAAAACGCATAAAAACTGAATCTGAAGTAACCAATAGGAAAAAAAAATGCACTCTTGGCTACCTGGACAGTCATGACCACTTCCCTCTGTTCTCTATTTCTTTCTTCTGCTGGAGTACTTTTTCTTAAATTACCACGTGATAATGTACAACTCTTAGACATGCAGTACTATACTAACATTTTATGTTTTTAACTTTTGCTTGCCATTTTTTTATATATGCCTTTGGCTTTACCTTACGTGTTATTTGATGGGTGAGTCTCATATATCTAACACCATTGCTACACCACAGGCATGGCTTCCTTTTATGGAATCTACCCCAAAAAAGCGAGATAGGGCCCACTTACTGAAAAGATGTTGCTTGAGGGTTAAATGCTTTATTGGTAGGGTGGTTGCATTTATTGTCAGTCACCGCATATTTGTTTTTCAAGTTACTTGCAACAAATTGGGAGTTATACGCTTCTGCAATTGTTTTTGGTTGCAGAGACTGATGCCGGTTTCAATCCAACACCTTCTAAGGTAATTAAGAATGCTCTTCCATGTACATGCAAGAGTGTAGCAACTATGTTCATTTCCATATCTTGGTTCACTCCAGGTGTCTTAGAAATATTTTGGGGAGTGTGAAATTACATTGATGCTTTGTTGATGCCTCACGTCTGGCTCTATCTGCAGATTAATGAAGGAAAATTTCCAAATGTAGCTAGATTGATTACATAAAACTTACAACACAGACACCAATTCAAATACACTATAATATGATGAGCTAAAAATCATTACTATCTTCTTTATAATCTTTTTACCAGCCATTGTGCTGTTCAACCGCTAGGCTTGCACACACACAACACATAAATGGATGCTTTCGTTAGTATGCAGAAAACAGATTTTTGTAGGCTCATGCAAGAGTAATTAAGCAGAGATTACAAATAGTGTAAGTAAGCAAGGGTGATGCTAACTTTTTATGATGTCAGTTATTTATCTACTTTCTTTTTTCTATTTGTTTTTTACATATTTTTTAAGGATGTTTAGCAACTGTGTTTTATCCAGACTGATCTAGCTCACCATAATCCTTTTACCACTGCCCTAAAGAACTTTGGGAATAAGCTCCTTGAAAAAGAAAAGGGTAATCTTTCTGGCTATCTCAATAAAAAACTCTTTGTCGTATAAGTTGACTGCTGAATGTTATTCTCAATCCGATGTTTTGAACTTGTAGATGTCAATGTTGAAATATATAGAGACCAAAAACTGTTGACTCCTTTGCAACTGGAGAGAGAGTATCAAGAATGGATTCTTCATATGCATGATCAATACGACGAAGAAACTGAATGTGGCGAAGATCAACCTGTTCTTATTGTCAACCCTGCAAACAAAAAGGCACTTGGCATTTCATCTGATGGTAGGCATAGAAGGGATAAACAGCTTGATTTCCCAAATTAGTATGATATTGAATTGCAATCCATATTCAGTTACACAAGTTTTCTAGGTCAGAGTTAGTATTTGTGAGCTTGATATACATTAGTGATCCACTTCTGCGATCCACTTCTTGAAAGCTTAAGCTTTTGGATTGGATGCTTTAACATAGTATCAAAGCATTGGTTTGACTATTTGGCCTTGTTTTTGAATCTTGGGAACCCTGATTTGTTTCAGTTTTAGTTCTCAATATTGGTTTTAGTTTCAGTTCTAACCATGCAAGACATGCATTTGGTTCAGTGTTGTTGGGCAGGCCTGCAAGAATGGGTGGGTGTTAGAATTAGCGTTGTTGCACCACTTCTTGGCAGGTTAAGCTTTAGGGTTGGACACTAACAGTGTAGAAGTTAGAAGAAGTTGTATTGACTTTGTTGTTGCTTATGTTCCTTAATTTCCCACTTTACATTCCAATTTTGTCTGATGCTATTTAATTACAGTTGCTTCTTTTTCAACTTGTAGTTATAAGATTGCATCGAGTATTGAAGAGGAAGGGAGAATCATGGAAATCTGGTCAGAAAATAAAAATTCTCAAGGGAGCATGTGCTGGATGCCATAAGAACAATATCTATGCAGCACTGGAATACTTCCTGCTTGAAGGATTTCAAGGGGATGCTGGTGGTAAGAATTTCTTTGAAAACATATAAAGCCGTTGAATTTGACAATTCCTTTATGTTTCAGTAGTTCTAGTTTAAACTGAACATGTAGCTGACAGGCTTATGCCCTCAATAAAAATATCATGTCATGTTTCTTAAGGGTCTAGAGTTTGACTGGAATTTTAGTAGAATTTTATAATAAAGTCAATTTTATGAACTTGATCATTCTTCTCTATTCCTTTTCAATAGGTGAAGCTCGAATCATATGCAGGTATGTGTTCTTGTGCATTTGCTGCAAGTTATATTTTTTTTTTGGAAAAGTACACATACATACCCTCCTTAAATTATTACCCCATTGTTAATGACTCCCTCAAACTATTACTTATCAAAAAATGACCCGCTCAAACTATTAATTTAGTCCATGTCCTCCATAAACTACCAAATATCCCCTCAAAATTGAGGGGTGGCCGAACTACCCTCAGATATGGTCAAAGGGGGTGGCGAACCAACCCCAAATGGTCTGAAAGAGACCTTTTTTTTTTTTTTTTTTTTTTCCTATTTTATAAGGGTATTTTTGTCTAATTGAATCAAATTAAGGTCATTTAATTCTTTTAGCTGGCCTTGGGGGACATTGATAAATTTTTGTAGTTTGGCCCATATTGACTCGATCAATAGTTTGAGGGACATTGACACTGAGGTGGTAATTTGAAGGGAGTATGTGTATTTTTCTCACTTTTTTTAATATCTGTACATCTGTGATTCCTCAAACCATTTTCTCATTGATAAATGTCTCCTGTTACTTTGGTTTGAAAGGCCACTAGACGTCCCACATGACCATGGCTGCGCCCTTGTAGAGAATAATGGGGATCCTAATTTTGATATTCGCAGCTCTTTATCCCTGCCTATTAATGTGATTGATTCTGGAAAGGTTTGCCATTGTTTTTTTTGGTTATCTTTCCTTAAATCTTTTTAGCTGTTAATTTAATTGAATGATCTGCTGAATCCTGGGCCATTCAAATCAGTGTGTTGTTATTGAAAATATGGAGTGGGATTACCAACTTAGCAAGCAACATCAGAAATCTCCTTCAACAATTGATTTGCTCAGTGTAAAACAATGTCAAGAGCTGGAGGTTGATGGGGTAATTCTTTATTGTTCTCTCTTTGTATGTGCTGGAACATTGTTGGTTTTGGAGTCCTTATTCCTCTTTGTTTGGTTTGCCAAGAAAGAGAAGAACAAAAACACACCCGAAAATTCTTTAAAAATTTCAGAATATTAAACTTTCAGATTCCAAAAATTTTCATATTATTTCCTCCATTATCTTGGCAATTAAAGCATTTTGAAGTACTTATTTGTATAATTTTTACGTTTTTTAGGCACTACCCGTTGATGGTCCAGTTCGTGCTGGAGAAGTTCCTCCTAAAGAAATTGTGGCAGTTGTGCGGCCTGCCAATTTCGTTTCTTCTGGTGCTTCCAAGAACTTGGACCAGAAGCATATTGTTAAGACCAATTTAGAGATGTCTATGGAAGTTAAATTCAGAAAAGAAGTTGAGGATCTTCAAGATTGTCGCCATATTTATTCAGTGCGCATAACTCCTTCGTCACGTAAAGGATTTCACGGTTTATATATCTTTCCACTGGGGTGCAAGTTTCCAGAATTATTTCAAAAAGCTGGTGTTTATATGTTTTCATTCTCTGTTGTAAGTAATACCCAGGAACTCTTGTGATGTCTTGTCTTTGTATGATAATATATGGTATTTATTCTGAGTCTAATTATTTATTCTGATGCAATGGGATTTTCTTTATCAGAAAGAGTCAACTTGTAATAATTGTGACAAAAGAGTGCTAGTTAAGGCCTCTCCTATGGTGGGGAAATGGGGTCTCTTGAATGATGAGCAGAGTACCCCATATAGAGTGAGGTACACATTTTATTTATTGACCCCTGTGAATTGGTTGTTTAGACATCTGTAATATTTTCTCATGAAATGACCTTGTTGGATAGGGTTGGTTCATGTTTTCCACCACTGTATTTGGCGTGTTACGACACTTATGACAATCGAATTCCATTTAAATCTACTCCAGAAGTGATGATCAAGCTCGAGTCAACCAAGGGTGTCCTTTTCCATGTAGGGAAGAGGAAGACTGGATTTTCATCCAATAAATTTACTCTAGAGATTAAGGTATGGTTCATCTGAATATCATCATGCCCTTTTGAAGACATTGTACTAAACATTCATGTGAATGTGTATATGCTTTTTGGTAGTCTCTTTCTGTTTTGTTAATTTTGCAGGATTTACTGATTGAATGCAACGAGTTAGACAAGATTCGACCAAGTTATAAAGCAACTTTGGTGATATGTTCACAGGATGAATTATTCTCAGTCTCAATTCCATGTCAAGGTATACTAGTCCATTAGAATTCTTTTTCTATTTCAATCATTTTTAATATTTGTTTTTATTTGTATCAGTTACTCCTGGATCTTTACAGCTTGTCAAGGCCCAGCCACCAATATTTGAAAAAAACCAACTACTTCCAGGCTGCGTGGCTAAGGAGTTCATATTAGAGGTATATATGGGGGAACTTTTAGCATTTTGACGACCAGAATTGCAATTTGCATGGAATGTTTCTATGACAACTCAAACATATGCTATTCAGCTATGTGATTGCATGCCGGAAAACTCAGATACAAGTCGAAAACTCGCGGGAAAACACCAACACTGGCTTGAAACTTGCCAAAAAACACGATACCGGTTGAGATTCGCCAGAAAACACCAATACTGATCAAATCTTGCTGGAAAATATATATATTGCCAAAAAAACACTATCGGTTGAGATTCGCAAATAAACTCCAATTCTGGCCGAATCTTGCCAGAAAATGCCAACGTCAGTCAAAACTCGCCCAATCAAGATTCCACGGAAAACCCCAATATTGGTCAAAAACTCACCGAAAAACACTAATACCGGTCGAAAGCTTGCTAGAAAATACGAACACCTGTGAGATTTTCCAAAAACATTGATGCTGGCCAAAATGTCGTCACGAAACACCAACTTTGACCAGGTTGACATAGGTCCGGGTTGATCCATTTTGAATATGAGCCTTTTTTTAGCTGATATGGCCTAGGCTTGACTCGGGTGAAGAAGATTTGGGCTTGACACGCGCAATGAGACTTCTACGTACTTCATTATAAGGAGTGGACTGGGCTTGTTTTGATTTAATGGAAGTGGACTGGGCTGGAGAGGCCCATGAAAAAAATTGGAATAAGATATTGGAGATGATGGGAAATTTTTTTGATAAGTAATGTATACTCATTCAAAGTGCATAGATGCGTAACCCTATTTTAATTATCTTGATCTTCAAGACAAAAAATTAACCCAAACCAAAAGTGAGGTTACCCTTAACCTAGATAGGAGTAACTTGAACAAAGAGACAAAATTGGGAGATGAGATTTTTTTTTTTCTTCTTCTTGTAATTCGTAGGTTATGATATTATGTTCTGATACCACCACATACATTAGAAACACGACCACAAGAATTTTATTTTTGGTCCATCACTCACATCTACTTACCACCATATTGATGAGGTTGATGGCGGCGGGATGACACCACCATTGACCTCCACATTGTTGTGGTTGAGAGAGAAAGAAAACAGAAGAAAATGACAAAATTGGGAGACCTTTTCTTTTTTTTTTTTCAAAAAAAAAAAAAAAAAACAACAACAAATTTTTAGGTTATGATACCATGTTAAGATTAGTGTATTTCACCACAAGAGAGTGGCCGAGGATCACTGTTATATTTTTGGCCATTATAATCCATTGATATATATAGGAATTATTCATAAAAAAATAAAATCGATTGATATGTATAGGAACAAATAAAATATTTTGGAATATGGACACTTCACTATATGACAATTCATAGGAGACGCCTCATCATAGACAACTTGTAGGGACACTTCACCACCTTCTGTAATCGGAGCAGTACTTGACCCTTTCTAGGCATTTCATATATTTTCTCAATTTTTTTTCTTCTTCTTCTTCTTTTGATTCAATACAAGCTTACATGTGTCCTATTACACTATAAGGTATGATGCCGTATAGAAAAGTTTAAACGCTGGTACATGGGAAAGTACATGATTTGATAACCTTGGGCGTAAAAATTACACCAATGTGATTATATAGTTTGCATTAAGTTTCTTAATTTTGTATTTTTTGTAGCATACTGCGATTTGTTGTAACCTGGTACATGGTAGATTTGTTTCAAGTTTTCTGGCCTATCTTTTCCTGCTTGTAAATATCATTCTATTGGACCGTACAAACAATCTTGGATATATATGTGAGCATACTCAACTTAACTATGCCTTAATTCTGAATGATATGGATAAGCTACATGAAACCTTCTTCTATATTAAATGGGGGTAACATATCAGCAGGTATTAATATGAGATACTGATAACATTTTTACATAGCGTTGAATACAAGATTTGTTATTTAACCCTGAAACAGTAGAGCATGAGCTTGTTCATTAGACAATGAGAACTTGTATGCTGCAGTATCACCCATTTAACCCTAACATCTTCAGTCAATGTATTTTCCTCCAGATGTTTGATGCATGTGGTAATCATGTCTCACAAGGCTCGGAAGTTCAATTGGAAGTGGAAGGACTTCATATACTAGATCAAATAGTTTCAAAGCGAAGGGTCAGGTTCCTTTCATTTTTCTGGCATGTTATTTAACATACTGAGCATAGTAAGTTATTTGTTGGGAATAAGACTCTACAAGTTGAAAGTGGAGCCTAGTGGTGTTTTTTTAGGATTTTTGTTCCATAACTAGAGAATTTTTATATGTAGGTCGACAATAGTGGATGCATCAACCTTGGTGGCCTCTTGAAAGTAACAGCAGGTTATGGAAGTAAAGGTATGAACCGTTCTTTGGCAGCTTCCTCTTTCGTTGAACTGATCTTGTGAAACTCTTCTGGGAGAAAAAAGATTGTGCGAGCAAGAAAGAAGGGAAGTGAGAGGAGAGAACCTTGGCAAATGTGTGTTAAAAATACTCAAATCTCTATAAATCCATGTTTAACATTTTTGTATTACTAGGCTGTAATAGATTTGCCTGGCAAGTAAAATCTCTACTAGAAGTAAAGAAAACCAATATGGAAACTAGATAAGACTTGATACTTACTAAATCAAAGAGTACCTAATGAACTGGAAAATGCTAGGTGTTCTCCCGGTCGTATATGAATATTATTTTCTAAAAACCAGGTGAGAGAAATAAGGATCACTTTCTTTTTTGTTTTTTTAAAAAATAATATCTACTTAGGACCAGGAGAACATCTAACATTCCCCTAATGAACCTATTAACCTAAAGACTAGGAGAACATCTAACATTCTCCTAATGAACCTATTAACCTAAAGACCAAGAAGCACACCTAGCACTACTAGAAAAACCCCAAGTAAAATTTAAGTTCATTAGAAAAAAGGGAGCAACCCTAGTACATGGGCGTTATACAATAGGGAACACCCAAAATAAACGAGGAAAAATTGTTATGGCCTAAAGTTTTTAGAGTATAAGGAACTCTAACAATTCCGAAATGAAAAACAATTAGTAGTACCTCTGATAATAAAAGAATCTTAATCTTTGTTATGTATGTACTTGTGAGATTTGTTGAAATATAAGGAAAAAATAGTGGTTAATATACATAAGGGGACCCAAGCCCATTAGTTTAGGCTTTTGGATTATAAGTGGTGTCCTAATATGTATATTAACCTACTCTTGTTTGACTTCCCTTAGTGTTTCTCTCCCCCAACAATCTTCATTGGTGAAAATGAAGTCCTCAAAAGTTTGCTAATTCTTCTCTCGAAACACACCACATAAAGTGCAAAGGAACAACCTTCCAAATCTCTCCACTACAATGCTTCCCAAAAAGTCCCTTCCAGCACGTCATTAGTTAAGTTGCTGTTTTAGGCAGTGCTGACATAGCTCCAAACAAACTAAACACAAAAGGCCAAATTTCTGTGGCTATGTTACAAAGAAGAAGAATGTTTATCCATCGTTGTGCCACTAACTTTCAACATACAATACCAATACACAACTGCTATTCTCTGCTGACTTAAAACCACAGATAATGAAACCATTGACTTAAAACTAATCTCGTGTCAAAATAATGCACCAAATTTTATGTTGTTACCTATTACTTTTTGGTGTTTCAATTTTATGTTACCTATATGCTATCTTGTTATTCAAGCAAATAATTTGGAATTGTGACTCTAAATTGCTTTTAATTCATCGATTTTTAAATGTCTACAACATCCTGCTAATAATTTTACTGCTTTTAAACTAATATTTGTTGGTTTCAAATTTTATACCTATACTGCCATTTCCATATTTGGAAAACCCTGATATTACAGTCCATGTTTAACTTTTCTGAAGTAGCTATGAAATTTGTCTTTTTCATTTTTATTTATTTATTTTTTTTGAGTCATTAGTTTCTTCCAATTTTGTAAAATAACTTTAGAAGTTGTAATCTGTTTTTTCCAGTCATGTAACATGCATGGTTTGCAGTATAAATGTCATGACAGGTGGCATCACCGTCAGGGATTGCAAATAATATGTACAAAGTATAATCTTAAGGAGTTCAATGATCGAAATTCACCATGTTATTTGTGAATTATGGTTTAAATCATTATGTCTACCGTGCCTTGCAGTTTCGCTTTCTGTTTTGTCTGGCCATGAAGTTCTTTTCAAGAAAGAGTTTCAAACTGAAGAAAGGGAGCTGAGACTTGCGTCAAGGGTTAGTCACGCCTTGCTTCTGTCTTTTAGTTTTTAAGTTATCGTCAACTTTCTTTCTCTCTATCTAGGTGTTTCTTTTGTATACATCTACTTGGGTTGGGCGTTTTGCTCTTTTCAATTATATCTTGTTTACTTATAAAAAAAAAAAGTTATCATATCTCCCGTGCATTATTCTTTTCAAATTAATTATGTATATGATTTCTAGGTACCTGAGTTTTGTACTGCTGGTACTGAATTGGAAAATGTCGTTTTTGAAATCGTCAACTCAACGGGTGAGGTTGATGAGGCTATTCATGACGAAAAGAAGTATGGGCAATTTCACACTCTTACTATAAAGTCAGAGTTTTCCAATACAGAGGATTCTATTCAGTATATTTTCAAACATGGGCGCTGCACTGTTCTTGCTATTCCTCTTCCTCAAAGCCAAGGGATTTTTTGCTTTGAAGCGTCTCACTCTTGTCACCCAGAGCTACATCTGAGTGTTAAGGTCACCACAACTTTGCTGTGACTGTTATTTAATTATGAGTTCTATATTGATGATTGTTAAGCTTTATGTGCAGGTTGTTAAATTAATACTTGTCAAAACCTTAAGCCAATAAGAAATAGTGAATTTAATCATTTAATTAATGTTTTAACACCAATCCTCATGTATGGTCTCAAACTTTCCCTCGACAAGTTACACCCAATACTTGAATGAGAAACAAATTGTGGAGTTAGGGTTAAACCTAGGACTTTTGCTCTAATACCATACTAAATCACCATTTGTCTCAAAAACTTAAATTGATAGGAAAAAGTAAATTTAATCATTTAATTAATATTTTAACACAGGTATCTCTTGTGGAAGCTCCAAAAGTGAAATATGATGAGATTCAGTCTCCATATTCAAGTGGAAAGGTCTTGCTCCTTCAAGACTCACCTTCTGCAAAACTAGAAAATTTTATGATAACTATTGAGAAGGTACATGAATTAATATGAGTTATTTAATTTCTTTTCTTATAAAAATGCAATAGCGTTATTTAAAATTTTTGTCTAGTGTCTCATGTTTGAAATCTTCTCTATGCAGAAAATTCAGGATGAAATACTCCAAATTGGTGCACGTAATAGAGATCTGGAAGAGGCACTGGATTATCTTAACAATAAGAAGGCAGAAATAGAGCAAGACATGTCTCGGTTGCAAGGTTTTGAATTATTAAATACATATTATTTATTTTTCTTCTGAATTAGGCATATAGAGTTCTTGAGAAATGTGCAAAAATGTCTTCTATTTATCATTTGTAAATGGAGTATGTGTTATTAACAAATACTTTCTAGGCATTTGAGGTTCTCGTTTTCTAATAAATTCTTATTAATAAGAAAAAAATGAGTCCTTAACACCAATGAAGCTTGAAATTGAAATGATTGAGGTCCATCTCTGGACTGGAAACTTCATGTAGAAACTTTTCTTAGTGAACACTTCTATCTTAAGTGAGTAGATTTTTCCTATAGCTCTCCCTCCGAAAACAAATCTTTGTTGAATACATTTCAAGGAGATAGTGTGATTAGGGAAACTTTCTAAGATGTAGCTCTCTTGTATTGGTTATTCATTCAATGATGAAGATGATTATCATTTGTAGACAAGATTTGCATGTCAAACACAGAATAGCAATTCAATTTCAATTAGACCAAAGTTATGGATATTTGTAAAATTGTAAAGCAGATAGAGCAATATATCTTAAATTATGCTATGCTGTGTCGCATTTTTTTTCAAAATTTTCATCTATTAAAAAGAGAAAACAAAACAAGTTGTAGTGTAAAAGGAAACGAAGATATACTTTATAGAAATATTTACCTGAACATATATTGTTTAGATAAAAATAACACTCATGTGAAGGAAAATGGTTTAAAATTTTGGTTTTTCTTCCTACTCAAACCCCAATGGTTTATACAAACCCAAATGGTTTAAAATCTATATGATCATCTCGTTTGAATTTTGTCAACATCACTATAAGTGCGTTGAGTTTATCATTGTAAGTCCATGCAATGTCCTACTGAATGTTTGTGGATCCCCATTGCTGAATGACCCAATTTGGTGATAGACCTAGCACTTATTTGCATGGACATTGCCTAGTCATGACTTTGCTACAGCCATCTGCTCTGGAGCCCTATGCTGGCAATAAGTGGTACAGAAGATAATGTGATGTCTCAATAATATATGAGAGTGTGTGTTGCATTTGATGTTATGTAGAGCTTTGTTTTAATATTCTTTTGTTCATTTTGCTATCCGCAAGCATGTGTTCTCTAATGAAATGCCTATGAATTTATGACCATTTCCAGCTTTTGTTGAACCTTGTCTACTGAACAACCCAAACTATATTCCCACAAAAGAGGAACTGATAAATCGGATAGAAAGCACCAATCACTCTGCAGCTGCTGTCATCTGTAGTGTTTCTAAAGAATCCTCCTTCCAAGAGCAACAAAATCATTTCATGAAAGATGTGGTTGGCCTGGTTGCACTTCTTGGTACAGTTCGCATCAATAATCTTAGCAGGTCGTTTCCCCTTTGATTCTTGTTCTTTTTTCTGGTTGTCTCTTCTCCCTTCTTGAACAAAAGAGTTCATTGTCAATCCTTATTTTCTTATTTATTTATTTTTGCCTTTCTGGATTGGTATATATGCAGGATATTAGCAGAGTACTTGGGCGAAGATCAAATGCTTGCTGTTGTCTGTAGATCCTTTGCAGCTGCAAGCGCTCTTGAGAAGTATGAACAAAATGGAGAAGTGCATTGTAGACACGCTCTTCATGCAGAAGCTTCAGCACTAGGAAAATCTATAAAAGGACGATTTCTCGTTGTATGCCTTGAAGATATAAGGTGTTATTTTGTGATTGCTATTGATGTGTTTTGATAATTATTGTTAATATAATCATCCTTCCTTGTGGTAGCAATTTTATATTTTTTTGGGAGAAAAAATAAATATTGGGCCTTTAAGATATGTTTTCATCAAAGAGAAAATTAGTAATCTATATGAACCGTTTGAATTGTTTGCCAGGCCTTACACAGGGGAGTTTGAAGGTAGTGGCCCTCAGAGGAAGCTGGCCTTGCCGCATCCTACCTTTCCAAGTGGGAGTGTACCAATAGGTTTCATTGGGTATGCAGTTAATATGATTGACTTGGACATTGATTTTCTATGCACAAGAGCTGCTGCAGGCCATGGTCTTCGGGAGACATTATTCTACTGTCTTCTAGGAGAGGTTCAAGTATATGAAACCTGGGAATACATGTTAGAAGCCCGCCATTGTATAAAGCATGGTGCCGTATCTCTGGATGGTGGGATTTTAAGAGACAATGGAGTCGTTTCTCTCGGATTTGGGTATCTTTCTCTTGCCGCTTGTTTGCATGTTGATATGTGTAGCTCTTTTTTTTTTCTGTTTTTTTGCGTGGCATGATTTCAATCATGAAGTTTTCGTTGGTTTGAGCCTCATTACGTCAAGCAGGGATGGGCAGGTTCCTTGCTTGGATGTGGCAAGCTTCTAGCTGGTATAGTGATTCCAATTGATAGTGTGCACAAACCTGAAGAGATGACACATATATACTCTTTGGAAGCTACCAAGTCCTGAAAAAATTCATCACTTATATTTTCCATTGCAATTTTTGAATGCTTTCTTTGGAGAGTAGTTAATTATGTGGAAAACATCGAGGACGTATGGACACCTTAGAAATGTGAAATGTTCTAATAAGTATTTATTCAGCCAACAAGCATGTTGATTAAATGTGACCTAGATTTGTGATTTGTCCTCTTCAGGAATCCTCAGATATGTTTTCCAGTTGTTGCGCCGGAGAGTGTGTCCTCGGCAGAAAGTGTGGAGATCATAAAGCTGATAGAAGAAAAGAAGTCGGAGTTGAGGGTAATCATCGACTATATAGCGCAGTTGACTAGATCCCATGACAAATCTCTCAAGAGGTTCAACAAGAAGAAAGAGGAGTATAACATGCTCATGGATGATATGGAACCTGTGGTTGAAGACCACCATCTGGACTATAGACCCAACAAGAAGAACAACTCAGATGCCTCGTCTTGCTGATGTGGTTTGTTCTTGTTACTTTGCAAATGATGGTGCAGTAAATTCTTCGAAGGCTTGTAAAGGTCCGTAGTATATAGGCTGATGCATGGAGGATAAATTAATTGTAGATGACAAAAACAAATTGCTGACTTATTACCTCCAAGGTACCAGAATAGGGAGAACATGTACAGCTAGCAAAGCTTTAGAACCCATGGGAGTATTATAGCAATCCAGTATATCTGACCTTTTTTATGGATTTTGATTATCCTTCACATTTAATGTTAACAAATAACAAAGACCTTTCTTTTGGAGAATTCACTAGTAGCATACTATTCTCATGGCGCTCTCTCTAAGGTTTGGTATCAATTTGATTAAGGGCCTATTGCACTGGTGCGACATTTTGGATCTGTCTGTCTTTGTTGTCACCTTGACCTTGGTGATCAGGATCTCTCTTTTTGTCCTTTGTATTATTATTTTTTTGTCTATTGAATTAACTTCAAATTCACCCTTGTTAAGGGATAATAATTAAATAATTATGATATTGTTAAGCGAATTCCGATACTAAGATCTGTTCATAACTCGAAAAACTCTTTCATCACCAAGGTCCAAGCGTGGGTTTGAAAATTGGATCCGACCGGCTGGTTGGACGGTTTTGTTAATGTGTTTCAACTTTTATGTCACAACAAAACATTTTTTCAAACAAAAACAAAAAGCTCCTTTTAAAATACATTGAGAATCTTATTTTCTTGCTCCACCAATCTTTGTAAAATAGAATTTTTCCTAACAATTGCTACAGTAAATTGTAGCAATTTGTAAGTGATATTTTATTATATTTTATCTTTATTTCTATTTTTTAATCTTTTTTTCTCTCATTATCTCTCTCCTTTTATGCGGAAGACAAGGAAATAATAAAATAATACTGAAAAATAATATTTAATTAGAGTATATAGTTAAAATAGATGTTTTGTTGGAATATGTATTGAAAAACTAATAGTTAAAATGAAAAAAGTTACATTAAACTATAGATGCATTTTTCAGAGGACTTTAAAAAAATAATAATAACAAATTATATCATTTTTGTTTTTTTGGCTCTTGGAATTTGACAAGAGTTTTTTTGAATGGATGGATTTTTCAGTTTTCGGGAAAAAAATATCCTAAGCTGAAAATATTTTACAAACTAGAAGGGAGGTTAGTGATAGTTTTTCATTAATATTGTAAACTTAATGATATTTTACAAACAAGAAGGGAGGTTAGTGATATTTTAAAAAATCACACGAGGAAGTCGGTAATACAGACGAATTCAATTATACAAGCAAAATTGAGAGACAGAGAGAGAGAGGGAGAGAGTCAAACTCAGCAATGTTTCAACCGAATAATCAGGTCAGTCTTTTCTCCACAATTCTAATGTTTCTCACTCTGTTTGGTCGCTGAGAAAATATGAGAAAATGGGAGAAGGAAAGAATTTGGAATCTCGTTGCGTCTGTATTTCCTGCTAACAGGACGGTTCAAAAGTTCTTTTTTTCGTTACTTGATTTTCTTTTCTTTTCCTTTTCCCACATTTCTCAGCGACCAAACAGAACATTAGGGTTTCTAATGCATGCCTCTGTTTTCTTTTTTATAGTTGTTTTAAGCTTTAATTTTCAAGAAAAGCGAAGGAAATTCAATTATAGTTTGCGGTCTCTCAAATCTTCTGCTATTCTTGAATTTTATCTTCTTCCCTTTTTTTTTTGGAGTGAAATTTTGTTCTGGGAAGTTTTGAAATGCTTATAAAGTGAACTCATTTGAAATTGAATGTGAAATTGAAGTTTCGGATTGTAACGGTACTGATATTAGCAGTTGTGGGGCGAGCTTTGTGAGAGTGGGTAAGAATCTTAAACTGTGGATTTTAAGCAGTCTGTGAGTATGTGGTGGTGAGATGTCTATACTGCATTGACCATATTAAAGAGAAAGGATTGACATGACACCGATACTGTGAAAATATATAGAATGGAACTACTCATTTCCTTGTAGCATTAGTTTGTCTAAATTGGGTTAGATGTATTTATTTCTGGCTGTTTGTTTTTGAAGCTCATGTACTGGCCTTCCAGTGACAGAAAGACTATTAAACTAGTTATACAGAGCTTAATGCTTATTACTCAGCAAGTTGTGCCAGATTTTATATACTGTTATTGATACCAATTTCTGATCAGTGATTCATGCAGGCCAGTGAATTGGATATCTTAAATTCTGGTATTTCCTTCAGTTGTCTTAAAATTCTCATAGAATTATGTGCAGAAGCTCTGCATGTACTAGGCCAGGGAATTGGATGTTCCTTGAAGGCAAAATGAGTTTCCTTGATTGAGAAAATAATTTTTTAATGCATATATGCATGATGTGGCATCAATGTAAATAAATAAAACACTAAAAAACAGGAACTATCCACTCTTTTGCATAATACATGCTTCTATGGTTTTTTTTTTTTTGTTGGTAAATTTTATTTATTTATTTATCTTTTCTACATGTGTCAAACACCACATATTAGAAGAGTAAAAAATGAGAGGACAAAGGTGTGTTCATGCAAGCTGTTTCCATGTTTATTGCTTATGCTTTGAAAGAGCGTCTCAAATACTTGATGAGTTCCCCTCTTTGCAGCTTGCAATTCAGAAGGCAATATCCATCAAAGATTCATCAACACTGATGCAAGTTGATCAAAATGAGACCAGCATAGTTGTGAGGGATGAAATGCAAAATGGAGGATTTGCACATGCAGAAACCATCATATACCATTCTAAGGTGGTAACTATTATTGTAGAGTTGCTTTAACATGGTAGTTTTCCGTGTCTGTCAATAAAAATAATGGATCTTTCATTCTATAGAACTTATCAAGGTATTGAGTCTTGAGAAAGGTGCAAAATTTTCAATCTGTTTCTTAGGTCGTGGTGTATGTGTCGCTAATGATCCTTGAACTAGATGGATGGTGGGTTCACAGGTTCAATCCGTGCGGATGCATGAGTGTTTATTCAAGTATCAAAAAAAGAAAAGAAAAAAAAAACAGCTCATGTTGTATGTCACTTTTAATAGGTTTACTTTGAGTGGCTACGTATCAAGGAAATAATTATTTTTCTGTTAACCAAACTAACTTCACAATACCTAATCTGTGCAGAAACTTCAGGATGATCTACAAATGCTAGGGACGAAAATAAAAGAACACGAGGACAGCATAAAATTTCTGAAGACTCAAAAAAACAAGTTAGATGACTCCATTCTTGATTTGCAAGGTATAATCATTTTCTTATTTGCAGTAGATTCACTATTGATGTAGATCAAACCCATCTTAAACAACTGAATGAATCTATGTGAAATTGGCAATTGACAAGTTTTGTAGACAACAGATAAGATTCTGCTTATCAAGGATATAATTATAATTATCATGTTGTAAGATATCTATCTTTTGGTTAGATATTGCACCTAAATTATTAGATTGAGCAGTCTCACAGGGGTGTGATTGTTGGTTGTCAAAGAAGATACTTGGGCAACCAATCTCTCATTTTTAACATCATTGTATAGGTTTACCTAATTGGAAAATTTTCTCAATAAGTTTATGGAAATTATAAACTCAATAATGAATTGCATAAAAGTGTTTGACTTAAGGTCAATGTAGTTCACCTTGTATACCAGTTAATTTAAGTTAAACTTTTCAAATGTCTAAGACTTTGACTATTTGTTTCATAGTTTGTTTCCTTACAAGTTTCCTCTCATTTAATTCAGTCAAGTGTCGTTCTTTAAGCACTGCTACGATTGAACATGAGAACAACTCCCAACTTCAGACTGGGGAGCAAACAACTGCACAGATTCTACAGCATGAAAAATCTGCTGCTGGCATTTTGTGTCAATTGAAAACACGGCTTGGTACTCAGGCTTCTCATCTTCCATTGACCAAGGATGTGCTGGGTATTGTTGCTGCACTTGGAAAAGTAGATGATGATAATCTTAGCAGGTTTGTTTGACTTTGCATTTCTTTTACTGTGTGTCTTTCTCAGTTTCTGGTTTTCTGCATAGTCATGATTTCATTATGAGCTGCATTTGATCATTTATGGTTCTATTTTCATCCAAAATAGATGACAACCATGTATTAGCTTCATCATTGAAGCTTTGTTGTTGGGGGTTTTTGTGTGTACTTTAGAATGGAATAGAGTGAATTTAAGTGCTATAAAATATTGCAAGAAATGGGTTACTGATTATGAGGTTCAAATGGATGAGGTGGCCTGTTTTCTTATCTGGTTGGGGATGGGGTGTTGTAATTGAGGGACACAGTGACAGTTGACTATTAAAAGTCCTACGCTATGCTTGACATAATGGTCCTTTTAACTTATTTGGAATGCAGGCTTTTTGCAGAGTACTTAGGAGTGGAGTCCATGCTGGCGATTGTCTGTAAGACTTACGAAGGTGTTAAAGCTCTAGAAACATATGACAAGGAAGGATGCATAAATACGAGTTCTGGTCTTCATGGGCTTGGATCTTCCATTGGGAGGGCTTTGGATGGCCGGTTTCTCGTTATTTGTCTTGAAAATTTAATGTAAGAATCTCATATGCTGGATTATTTTTAATTTTTAACTTTTTTAATGAAAATCTGGACTTGTAGTTTGTAAAACTTCTAAAATATTTTCCCCCTTTCAGACCATATGCGGGTGGGTTTGTAGCTGATGACCCACAAAGAAGGCTTGATCTTATAAAGCCAAGATTACCTAACGGGGAGTGTCCACCTGGGTTTCTTGGGTTTGCTGTGAATATGATCAATGTGGACAACGCAAACTTATTTTGTCTCACAGCCAGTGGGCATGGCCTCAGGGAGACGCTATTTTATAATCTCTTCTCTCGTCTGCAAATATATAGAACAAGGGCTGAAATGGTACTTGCTCTTCCTTGTATAAGTGATGGGGCCCTTTCTTTAGATGGAGGGATGGTTAGGAGTACTGGTGTTTTTTCCCTGGGAAATCGGTGAGAAGCTCTGCTATCACAAGTGAAATGCACATTTATTACCATTTATTCCATTGTTATTCTCTTTCTATTCAAAACTTAATGTTGTGCTTAATAAGATGTTTGCTGTATTTTTGTAGTGCAAATGACTTTATAATAAGGTTCTTCCCTTTAACCAGGTGGAATTTCAGTGAAATTAGTTAAATTGCAGGGTCAGCTGCTTGACTTAGACTTTCATTCATTCCTCTCTTGTGTTCGAGAAGTCAAAATAAACACTTTCTATACTTGGATATCTGCCCATCATAGGTTGCTCGTTTCTAGTTTTGCAGATTTTTTGAGTTTTTGTTCTTCTTTTTCTTCGGATTATGGGTTCTCTTGCATACTCCATAGGTATTAGGGTTGTGCACTATTGTGCTTAATTAGTGATAATAATATTACTTATAAAAAAAATTTCTTGTTTAGCCGCTGGTCTATGAATTGTGAAATCCTAAAATCTGGAACAATGATGTTATTTATTGTTAATATGAAAGTATGGTGGCTTTTTAGGGTGAAAAATATCAATACTCTCAAAAAAAACTCCTCTACTATGTAAGTTGATTTGACACAAATAGAAGAAAAATTCTTGTTATACTTTATAATGTTAAGGCTTTCGCAATATTTAATATGCTTGAACTTCATTAGCTTTTTAGGGTTTGTGAATTATTATAAATTATGGATAAAGAAAATCTGTAACTGGATTCTTTTTATAGGTAAGTTGTCATACACAGTTGTAAATTAAAAGATAAAATTTTGGACCTTATGAATGTGAATGTCATTGGTTAATCGGTTGGGATTTCCTATGCTGCTACATCTTAGTTTTGGAATCTATCTGATGTTAGGGAAGATGTAGATGTGAAATTCCCAAAGCCCTCAGTGACATCAACTCTACCTGAAAACTACATTGAAGCTGAGAAGCAGGTCAAGGAGACGAAATGGAAAAAAGAAAAGGTGCTGGAAGATCTGAAGAGACAAGAAGCATTGTTGCACGCTGCAAAGTTCAATTTTGATAAAAAGAAGCAAGAGTTTCTCAAGTTCCTTGCTGAAACCTCATCGTATGCAACTCAGGTAGTTGCCTTGAACTGGTCTAAACTAACAATAATTTGAATCTTGGGCTCCCCCTGCCGGCGGGTCATGGAGTATTGAATTAATTTGATGTTTGTGAAAAAAATGTATTGAAAGTCCCTAGGTTTTGAGCATGACTATATTTTCTCCAAAAAATATTAGATTGAAAAAATTATCTTGTATAATCTTGCTGTGCTGGAGACCTTACTGATGGGCAATAGTTTGTCAATGATGCTGTTACGACTGCAGAAGTATGTGAAATGTCTTGAAACGCAACAATATTTCAATCTTGTTGATACTTTATTAGATGATTCACTTGCTAGAATCAATTCTTATTTGGTTTCTAAGCCTTGTGGGTGTGCCCATTCTTTCAAGTGTTTCTCTTTTAGTCGCTTTGTATCGTTCTATATTTGTGGGGTGACTTCTAAATTGTCTCTTAATGTAAGCGCAGCATCAAATTCAAGGCAGCACCAGATAGGTTGGCCCCAAGATGATGTATAGGTTGAACAGCCAAGCTTAAATATAGTACAACCGGAGGAAAGGGAGGAGCTATTAGAGTCACTGTTTGTTAACTTGAGCTCTGACTGAAATCCATGCTCCATTTCTGGTTTTGGGTGCAAGAAGAATGTGGTGGGAATGGAAAGGGTAGCTTTTTCTCAATTCCAGTGAGCAGCCTTTGAGTGGAAATCCTTTGTTACTCAGTATGTTCATGGGCAAATTGTAATGCATGATTAAAACTCATTGGAAAAAGCTGTTGAGCATCATTTTGTTTTCATCTCTTTGGATATATGGGGCATTATGTTCACCATTATGTGTAATCTGATCATTTTACATGCTAGAGGCAGTTATGTTGTATAGTTTCTTGGTGCATCTAATTTATAGAAATGCTACAATAACCAAATTTTCTCCTCAAAAGTTAGTTCTCAAGTGATGTGTCACAATCTCATAAAATGGTGACACATTTTTCAAAATAATAGATCTCATGGGATTGTGACACATCACTTGAGAACTAACTTTTTTTTTTTTTAAAAAAAAAAAAGGGTAAGTGTAGCATTTTTCAATTATTTTTGGAGTGATATTAAGGGTTTTCACATTATTATTGACTCCTTAATAATTTGTTCCCATCAACTTTTTATAATAACTTTCGAAAATCCCATGCGCTATTATGGTGGATAGTTTTTAATTTTGCCGATGGGAATCAAGATTCATATCAGACTATTCAAGTTGACCTAATGTGATGTTTGTGCTATATTAGCAAACATGGGCAACACAATTAAGAAACATAAGTTGTGTTTGAGAAAATATAAAACTGGGTCAGCCGTGAATTATGGAACAAAGTTGCAGTTTTTTTTTTGTTTGGTAAATTTTTAGTGGTTGACGTGCTCCAATCATATGTTGACACGTGTTAGCAAGTTATAAAAGAATTGTAAGAAATTACTTGTTTTAAAAGCTTAAACTTATAAGGTGAATGTCAAAAATAAGACTCGAACTCATTATCTTTATTTTGATATCATGTTAACTTATTAATTGTCCTAAAAACTTAATGTTATAATAAATAAATAATTTTATAATTTAATTAATATTTCAATAGGTTTAATATTTTTCATTTGCCAAACAGAAATAAACCATTTCATTGTCTGGTCTACTGGTTCAAAATTAGATTGAAACAGTGTATTTGTTTGTCAACTATATGCTATATCCATAGAACATTCAAGTAAGTCTAAGATCATGTTCATTTTATTTATTTTATAAAGTGAGATTTACAGGAGGAATTGAACTTAAAAAAGCAAAAATAGAAAGGCAAAAACGTGCGTTTCAACTTTCAAAGAAAAAAAAAAAAAAAACTTTCAAAGATGGTCTTCGACTCTTCGTGGTGTCTTGGTGCTAGGGCCTCAGTTCTCTCAGACTCTCACGCCTCCATCTCCCTCTCACGACTCCTTCAGTTCTCTCACGAGTCACGCCTCCCTCTCCCTCAGCCTCACTCTGCGCCGCTCCTGCTCAGCCGTGCTTAGCATCAACCGGAGCTCCGATCACAAGGTTTGTTTCTTTCATTCTCTCTTTCTCTCTCTCTCAGCCAGTCAGCCATCGACCTAAGGCTGAGACACAGAGAGAGCGCTATTACAAAATGCCATTAACATAATACCCGAACCCGCCCCGCTCAACCGGTAAAACCCGCCACGCAGACCAGATACCCTGCGGATAAAATCCAATGTAGCCGGGTGCTACTACTCCGTCTATAGAGAGCTTCGTAGGGTATTAACGTATTGTGCGCTTCAAGCCTTGGAAAGCCAGCCTTTCACTGCGAATTCCATCATAGCATGCCTCTCTCTCTCTCTCTCTGACTGTTTGGTTGCCAAGAAAATGCAGGAAAGGAAATGACAACAAATTTTTGAATTTTATAAATCCTTCATTTCCTTCACTCACGTGACCCCGATACAACTTCTTCACTTACTCTGAGTTTCCTTTTTCTTTTCTGTTATTTTTTTGGTAATTTTTGAGAGATGGAAGCAACCTAAGAATCCAAGAGTCCAAGTTTGATTTATCTCTTCTTTTTCTTTAGTTTCTCAGTAACCAAACGGGGGTTTAAGGGTTTTTGATTATTTTTTTAAATATATCGTAAAATTTTTATTCTTGCTAGTTCTCCATGAAGCTCTATGCACAATAAATTCTTAATCTTTGGCTGTGCACCCTCATAAAATTGGATTTTGATTAGCTCCAGAGTTGATGTGGTTGCTTCACTTGTCTGTCAGTTAGGGTTTATCTGGTTAAGTACCTGAAAAACTAACCCAATTGAATTCTACCTGCTCTATGAATTGGAATGGAATTAAACTATTATATTTATTTGTTATAGTTCACTTCCCTTTTCGAATAATGCCAATAATTTCGCTTTTAGTCCATGTTTTTGAGATGTCAATTGGTATGTCCTCTGCTCCTGAATTTTATGCTGTATATTTGATTATCATTTTGATTTTAGTTGATATACCACTAATGCAGTCTGGTGAAACCAACAATCTTTTGTTGATTAATCTACTGGGGTTGTGAACTAAACCGAGGTTATCTAGATTTACGTACATGTTTTGTGGTTTTTAAAAAGTTCATAAATTTGTTAGAGAAGATAGAGAGAACAATCGTTCTTTTGAGGATCAGGGAATCAAAGAGACTGAAGGAGTAGCACTCCTCCAGGTAACCTGTTTTTTAGAAGGGTAAAAAAGGCTGATTTAGGTTACCTTCGTGTTTGTTCAATCAAATGTCAATTCATGGACATAAATGGGATACATTTTGTAATCTAGAGCTTTTGTGACTCTGATGCCTTGTGATTTGATTTGAGTCGTTCACTTGATCTTTTATATTGACTTGTGATCTCATATATATAAGGATAATTTCACCTCTGCTGGCTTTCATACTTATTTGGAACCCGAGCTATCTGTAATAAAATTGTGTACGGAAATGGTATGAAATTATTTATTGGTATTGTGCCCCAATTGTCTCGTGTCTTAGTTTTTGGTAGAGTTGCCATGTCGACGTGTTGGAAATGTATCTTACCTGCCTTGCATTTCTGGCACTTTATTTTTCAACAGCCTTAAGCATATTCAAACGATATGGTGCATTGTAACACTGATTCCTGTTTCCTCTGTTTAAACTTTCAAATAGAATCACATTTCCAGGCCTCTAGCCCATTTCCAATTACCCTCCTTCTACCACTGCGGTCTCTTTTTGTATTTGGTCACATGGTGTTGTTACTGGATTTTCTTTGTATCCCCCTTGATTTTCTTGTTTTTTTTTTTGCTTGCATCTTTATCTTACTCAAAAAGAAAAGGAACTGCCTTTGATGGTAACTATAGGATGGTTTTAGCATTTACATATAGAAAAATGGTTGTAAGGTTTAATTTCATTATAGATGGGTGTCACTTGGGCCTTCCACTTTTAGATTGAGTCAAGAATCTCACTTCTAAACAAGTTCATCTTATCCATCTCAATTTTATGCTTCTCTGATATGCATGGTGTGATGAAAGTCTAAACAGTACCAATATCTTGTTGAGTCCAAGTCCTACTTTTTTGAGTTATGGTTGTCTCGATGGAATTGTTGAGTGTTCATGGAAGTCTTAATGCAATTCATGAAAAGGCTTCTTAAACGCTGAAGAAGTAAAACTAATCCTATTGAATGTTGAACCATGGAGAAGGGGTGGGTTCTATCTGTTTTTCCCCCTATCAAGCATTCTTTTTTTATTATGCTTGATATTTTCTTCATTTTTCTTCCTTTGAAAGATTGTTATGGATATACTTATCTAATTAACATGCTGTGTACCTCTGTTGGTCTGTGACCTGGCAGAGAACCTGGGGAAGTGAGTTGATGGCAGGCAAAGCTGTAAAATCTGTGGCAAAGGTGGTTGGGGATTACCAGTACCCATGGCGAGAAAAGTTAGTGAAATACAAGGATGAACTATCCAAGGGTGTGTGGGGTTACTGGGAACTAGGGGCCTGGAAGCCCCTTGGCATTAGTGCTCGTCATAGAGCGAGACTCCGCAAGGAAGTCCTCCTTGCTGGGGAAGACTGGCCGTATGACCCGGCTAGGAAAGAGATGAGAACCAAGAGGAAAGGCCACAAATGTGACAGGATAGCTGCAGAAAAACGAGAAAACACTGCCAGGTTGATGCAGGAGATGCCAAAAATGTTGTTGGATCACAAGAAGCGCAGGTGGGAGAAGAAAATGAAGGAAGAAGACAAGAACAAGTGAATGGTTCCCTCTTGATCTTTCCTTTTCTTGTGACATGTTGCGGTAAGGTCTTTCTCATTGCAGCTTAATGCACTGGGCTCAATTTGCATAAACGCTAGGTTGTTTTGATCTATGTTCTTGAAAAGAATTTCATGGATAAATTCTTTATGCATTAGAGTTCACATTAAATTTGCTCATTTGATCAACTACTTCAATTTGTTATTCGCCAATAAATTTGAAATTTCATAAGCGAATTTTTCTTTTATTTTTTTTTCTCATATATTTTAAGTTGAATGTTGTGGATATCAATTAGATAACCCAGAGGACCTGGTAAACTCAAGCTTGGTTAGGTACAATTGAGAAGTGCAAACGCATCACTGATCCACTGTTCCAGAACAGGAATTCATAACTTAAATTTCAGTGGTTGTGGTTGGACGTTTATTATTGATTCAACCCTTCGAGACCACCAATAATGGACCTGAGGAAGTCTATGCTCATCCCTATTACTTTAACCAGGAATCATTTAATATAAATTCAATGATGGTTGCATTTCTAAACAGAGAGAATAGTATTTTACACATTTTAGTCAAACTCTAATACCTATATTTGTGTTCAGAAGGTTTTGTTAGTGCATTGCATCATTCAATTAAGGGAAAATTTTAATAATATCTTTTTTTTTTTTTTTTTTACGTGTCAACACAAGAGGGGGAGGTCGAACTAGTGACCTTCGCTTCATGAGATGTGGTTTCCAGTCAATTGAGCTACCTCTTAGTGACAAAATTTTAATAATATCTAATTCAGCATAAGAAGGAATTGAATGCATATAATTTTGCAAAATTCAAAAGAGATTGACGTAATTTTTTGTTGAAATTAATTTGAGTCCATTTGTAAATATAAACTCTTTCCACCGAAAATCCCAACTCGTTGATTTTGTGTATTTAAAACATATACATATTATGTCAAATTTTACATTTTCATTTTCATTTTACTAAAAATACAAGGAAATACTATTGCAATGACGATAATTATCTTATATCGTCTCACTAACGAATATATATATTTAGATTCAAAAAATTTTAAAATTCCTAAGATATATTATCATATGTACATTTTTAATTTACATTTTAACCATTATTTTAAAAGCAAAATCATTAAGATTTTATTCCATCAAAATTTATTATTTTTAAAAGGGGAAAATTCACTTTACCCCCGAAGTTTCAAGGGTTTCACAATTCGAATCCTAATGTTTAAAAATTGGTAATGTACCATCCTAATGTTTCAAAAAAATTTAATTCAGACCCTCTGGTACTAATTTTCGTCTAATTGGACGAAAATCATTCCACGTGCATCTCAAGTGAGATTTTGATGCATTTTATTCCAATTTTGTCTTCATTAAAACTTATGAAAGCACGTAATTACCTTCATTAAAATCTATGAAATTACATAATTACTCTTAATTTCATAGGTTTTCATGAGAGCAAAATTGGAATAGAGGACATCAAAATATTTTCATCAAATTAGATGGAAATTAGTAACGAAGAGTCTGAATTGAATTTTTTTGAAATATTATGAAAGAATATTGTCAATTTTTAAACATTGAAGTTCGAATTGAAAAACTCTTGAAACTTCAGGGGGTAAAGTGAATTTAACCATTTTTAAAAATATGATAAACATTGAGACGGTAAACTATTACATTGATAAAAATACTAAATACCCTATATAATAAAATATCTTTAAAATTTTAAAAGATATTAATTTTTTTTTTTTCAGCTACCCTTTCCAAATACTTACCAACGTACGATAACGTGAACACACGAGGTTAACTAGTTTATCGTGATCGAATGATGTTGAATATTTTTTAATTAGTGGCCGATGTCATTTTAAATATATATAAACACGTGTTACTAAGTTGTAAAAAGAGTTGTGTAGCATTACTATGTCGACTAACTTGAACACACAAAGCTAATTCTACATGTGGCTAGTCGGTGTAAAATAGGTACCGAGAATAGTGGTAAAAGTTATTTGTAATAGGAGTCCATTTTGAAGTAAAGGTAGAAGTTATCTTCAAGTAGTTTATTCGTAATAGAGGTTTGAGCTGTATTTGTAACTTTAAAACGTCCTTAAAAGATCGCAGAATTCTTGCCGTTTCGTTGTATACGAGGAATTGGGCCACGGACGGGTTATCGTGGACGAAGCACTCTTTCATGTTGACTCGGGGCAGGTGTAGAGTTGGAAGTCTGGAACAGTAATGTCCGAAATTAGTGAGGAGGAGGGATAGTGTCACAAACTCCCAACAAGTGGTCCCTTTAATCTCCCTCTATTACGTTGAAAGGTATGCGTGTAGAGCTGTCCCTTCGCTTTGAGGAAACCGAGTAGGCCAGACCAGACATTGTGGAATTGAATGCTGCAATAGGATACATCATCAAAAGAATCATCTTTGTGGTTCTCCAACAGTCAATGTCCCTGCATGATGAAAAGCTTGGTTGATTTTTAATTTGTGTTTGGTTTAAGAAATGAGGAATGGAGGGCAAATCCGGTCAGACCCATAAGAGGGACATCGAATTGGAGGTGTAGCGAGAGAGCCTTGGATGGTAAGGCTTTTTGTGAGAAGCACAAGCTCTATTGGGTGCCGAGGAACAAGAGGAGGAGGATGCAGAAGGTTTCTGGTGAAAATGGCGGTGGAGGGAAAGTGGGTGTCGGGAGGAGGGACATAAAAAGGCGAAGGATTGGAGAAGATTTGGAAAATGAAGATGTGGGTCTTGGAGGGGATGGAGTTCAAGGGTGGTTTGGCGGTGGGAACAGTAATGGTCTGACCGTAGGGGAAGAGATTGCACGGCTGTTTGGTGAGGTCAGTGATGGAAGTATGCAGCAGCTTTGGGCTTGTGGAGATGGTCCAGAATTTGGTGAAGCTGCGAGTGGAAAAAATGTTGACCGAGTTCTTGGTGGTGGTGGTGACGGTGGTGAGGGGATTCAAGGTGGGTATGGTGAAGTCATCGGTGGAATTGGTGCTCTGGGTCTTGATGGTGAAGCTAGTCAGCTATGGGGCAGTGAAGATGCTTGTGAAAATGGCGGTGGGGTTCCTGGCGGCCAAGGAAGTCACGTGGACGGGTTTGGTAGAACTGCATGTGAAGTAGATGGCCTAATTCTTGGTGGTGGTGAAGAAATTCAAAATGCGTATGGTGAGGGTCTTGATGATGGTAAAGCTGTTCAGCTTTGGAACAGTGGAAATGGTTATCCGAACAGTACTGGGGTTCTTGGCGGTCAAGGAATTCAGGCGGTTGGGTCAATCGAGAATGCTTTCAAAAATGATGGTCTGGGTTTTGATAGTGAAGGATTTCAAGACTTCTTTAGTAAGGTCAATGATCAAAACCTTGTTGATGTAAGAATTCAAGCCCTTTCTGGCGAAGGTAGCGTTGGAAATAGTGGTCTGAGTTTTGGTGGTGAAGGAATCCAATTTTGGTTCGGGGAAGTTGCGCGTTCAAATCTTGATGGTAAAGGAGTCCAGGGTCATTTTGGTGATAATGTATGTGGAGATGGAGGCGAAACTCTTGGAGTTGAAGCTATTCAATGTGAGTCTGGTGAAATTGGAGGAAGCAATGGTGACAGACAGGGGGTGGTAGGGTTAAAAGGAAAGCGTGGCCGGCCAAAGGGATCGAAGAATAAGAGTAAAACTTTTGCTGCTGATGCTAAAGAGGGTATTGAAAGGTTGGAAGGTGCTTCTGGTGAAAATGGAGTCAAAGATGAGGTTGTTAGGTCGAAGGGTAGGCCAAAGGGTTCAAAGAATAAAAAGAAAAGTCTTGAAATGGACACAAACAATGGAACGCCCGGTAACAATGTCGATGGAAATAGCAATGAGCAAGGGACCCTTTGTCTGACAGCTTTAGATAACGAGAGGCTCATTCTTGTGGGCGATAAAGATACAGGATCGGTTGTTGAAGTAGCCATTTCTTGTAATGAACTTAGGAATGAGATTGTCGGGCAAAAAAAAAAGCGTGGTCGACCAAAGGGTTCAAAGAGTAAGAAAAAAAATCTTGGGAGTCAAGAAAATAAGGGAATGTCAGGCGAAGTTGTGATTGATAATGGCGGTGATGAAATTGTTCGGCCTATCTGCTTAGAGTATGAGAGGCAGACTCTAGTAGGAGAGGAAGAGAGGAAATTGCCTTTTGATGCAACTCGTAGTGAAGGTGGGAATGAGATTACCCGCCCAAAGGGTAAGCGTGGCCGACCAAAGGGTTCAAAGAACAAGAAGGAAAGTTCTGCAGGTCAAGAAAATCAGGGAATGCCCGGGGATATTGGGGTTGCCAATGATGGTGGTGATAAAACTGTTTGTCGAACCATTGTGGAGAATGGGAAGCTTAATTCTGTAGGTCAGGAAGATAGGGGATTGCCTATTGATGATGTTGAAGGTGGGAATGGGATTGTCTGGCCAAAGGATAAGCGTGGACTACTAAAGGGTTCAAAGGATAAGAAGAAAAATTCAGCAGGTCAAGAAAATGGAGTACCTACAGATATTGTGGTTGTTAATAGTGGTGGTGATAAAACTCTTTGGCCAATGGCTGTGGAGAATGGGAGGCTGCGTAATGGTGATGAAGAAGGAAATGAGACTTTTCGGCAAACAAACGAGCACGGTGGACCAAAGGGTTCTAAAAATGTAAACAATACAGCAGGTCAAGAAAATAGAGAAATAGCTGCCAAAATTGTGGCTGTTAATGATGGCTACGATAAATCTGTTTGGCCAACGGAATTGGAAAATGAGAGACAAGCTTTTCTAGGTAAGGAAGGTAGGGGATTGCCTTCGAAAGACACTAATGACATCAAAGGTGGAAATGAGATTGTCGGGCCAAAGAATAAACGTGGTCGACCAAAGGGTTCAAAGAATAAGCAGAAAATTCTTCCTGGCAAAGAAAATCAGGGAATGCCCTGCAAACTCATGGGCAGAAATGATAGTAGTGGTGTTGAAACTTTTTGGCCAATGTGGTCTGAGAATGAGAGGCCTACTCTTGTAAGTGAAGAAGATCAGGAGATCGTGATTGAAGCCACGGGTGGTAATGGGAGTGCAGATAAGATTATCCAGCCAAAAGATAATCGTAAGCGTTCAAAGGACAACAAAAACCAACCCAAGGGTTCAAAGCATAAGAGAGTTATTATTGTTGGTGAAGCTTTGAATAAGATACTAGCGCAGAGACATCAAGATTACACATTTCCTTCCAAGCTAGTTCCAGTTGAGCAATTGAGGTATTCTGGTGAAATAGAGACTGAGTCTAATGAGTTAACATCTGAACCCGGCAAAGTTTGGAAAAGACCTAGAGGGAGGCCCCGGAAGTTCAACAACCAACAGAGTAATTCTGATGGCTTTAGGGAGGGAAGACCAACTTCAAATGGATTGGAAAATTCAGGATTATCAGTGAGTTACTTTGCATCCATCTCTTTTCTTTCTGGTCATGATTTATTTGAATTAGGATTTCACTTGTTAATGGTTAACAAATTAGAGGAAGCAAGAACATTAGGGCGGTTACCATCATGTAGAGCTGTTTTTCTACTATATCACTGCCAAACTACTGAGAGTTTTCATGCCATGAATTTTCCCGTAACTCGGCATTCATAGAATTTTTTACTGGATAAATGGATAAGTTTAACATCCTCACCTCAAATGTGTGTAACTGTTGGCTATCCTTCTCTGCAGTGCTGGTGCTGACCGGCATTTATGCTCTTAGTGAACTTAGAAATTGTGGCTTTGCTTTCGGAGGGCTTTCTTATCTGGAAACTGAAGAATACAAATATTTGTTTTTTTATAGCTATGGTCATAATTTAATTTCTACAGACGAAGTCCACTTTCTTCCATTTTTTCCCTTCTCTTCAGAAGAATACTGCATTTTAGCAATTTTGCAAAGATTTGTTGGTTTGAAGTAATGGTAAACTAAAAATTACGTTCCATGATACGAATGGAGATGGAAAATTGCAATGGTGACTTGGAATTTATCCATGAAGTACAGAAAACATGAAATAGAAGATTTCTGGTGGTAATTTCCATGACGTGAATGGTTAACAACACAGAGGTTTTGGTTGCTTTCATGGTCTTTACAGTGGAGTTCTGCAATCCGAGCTGACTGGCTTTGAAAGCAACCAATTTATTGGTAGTACCAGTATACCAATGTTACTCATTATTCAGCATTCTGATTAGGCAAGTACTACTATCCTAAGCACGCATGAAACAAGTGAATTTTAAAGTACCAATGACAATGAGTGTAGAAAATAGGACTAATATTTTTGCACCATTAACTGGTTTATCCAATTCTCTGACATGACTATTTCCCCCCTGCCCCACCCTCTTCTTTGCTTCTGATTTGCATCTGTAAAAGAAGTCATGACAGAATGCTGTATATGCTATGTACTATTCTAATTGTTTCATCAATTCATTGTCGTTGAGAAATTTTAGCATTAAATAGTTAAACATACAAATTTTCAACTGCATGCCAATCTAACTATGTGATTGTTTAGGGTGATACTAGCAAGAAAAGTCGAAGGAGTTTAATGTGCCATCAGTGCTGGAGGAATGATAGAAGCGGAGTTGTTGTTTGTTCTAATTGCAGAAAGAAATGTTATTGCTACAACTGCCTTGCAAAGTGGTAATAAGAACTCACAAAGCTCTTTTAACAACCCTAGCTTTTTTAGTTCAGCAGCTCCATTGAGACTAATAATGAACTTTTCAGCTTCTTATGTTTAATAAAGAGTAAATGGTTCATTTTGTTTGCAAAAAAAATTTGATTTTTATAAACTTGGGACATTTTTTGTAAACCTCAATTGTATTTCTTTGCCGATATAACATGGTTCTCATCCAATGGTTCTGATGATACTGTAAAATAAATAAATAGGTACCCAGAGAAAACAAGAGATGATATGGCGATTGCATGTCCATTTTGTCGCGGTAATTGCAATTGCAGAGTATGTCTCAAGGAGGACTTAAATGTGATGGTTTGTGCCTCTGTTCCTTTTTTTTTTTTTTTTTTTTTCCTTTTCTGTTTCATTTCCTGTGGTTCTGCATGACACATTTCACATGCCAAGCAAGTATTTGGTTTTAACAGGTTGGACATGAACAAGAAGATAAGGATAACAATGTCAAATTGCAAAAGTTGCTTTACATGCTATATAAAACTCTGCCTCTCCTCAGGCATATTCAACAGGAGCAGAGCTCTGAATTAGAGGCAGAAGCCAGCATACGTGGTATTGCACTTTGATATAATAATCACTCAGTAAGTTTAGTTTCCAACTAGATATTTTACTCAGAATGCCCAAAAATGTGTTTCATCTTCTCTTTCATAGGTGTCAAAGTTGTGGAAGAGGATATTTCAAGATCTGTACTTGACGATGATGATAGAGTATATTGGTACCATCTCTTGCTCCCTAATGGAATTGAAAAATCTGTTGTTCATGAATTCAACTTGTGGTATCTCTATTTGCATGCTATTTTGTTTTCATAGTTGACTATTATTTCTCTGTTCTTACACTGGTATCTTTATCCATCATAGTTGATTAAATTTATCCATCACAACGGCCAACGTGACTATCAGTGTTAGCTCAGAATCTGCATTTAAATGCACTGAAACTTCTGCATTTGTTATTACTTTGTTCTCAATGGTACAAGTTTGTAATTATGAGCACATACTTGTTTAACAGTGACAATTGCAATACATCCATTGTTAATTTCCTCCGAAGCTGCTCCAATCCTGATTGTTCTTATGATCTCTGTCTCACTTGTTGCCGAGAACTAAGAACTGGATTGCAGCGTGGAGGTGATGAAGCAGAATCTTCCCACCAACAGCTTTTTGAAGGACTAACCGGTCAAAATACAGAACTGAATGTTCAGACTGCAAATGGGAAGACATATGATTGGGAGAGCCATGTGGCCTTTCCTGTGAATGAGGGCATAGCTGACATGTCATGTAACTTTCCTAATTGGAAAGCAGAGGCTGATGGTAGGATTCCTTGCCCTCCAAAAGTGCGAGGAGGTTGTGGTAGTGAGATGCTTGCACTGAGACGTATATTTGAAGCTAATTGGGTCGACGATTTGATTAAGAGTGCAGAGGACCTCATTTTCAAGTATCAACCACCAGATAATGATTTTTCTCTAGGATGTTCTTTGTGTCATCCTACGAACATTGCAGGAAATGCAAAAATGGATTCTGAAGTAAGGCGAGCAGCTTATAGGGAGAGCAGTCATGATAACTTGCTCTATTGCCCAAATGCTGTTCACTTGGGGGACAATGAGTTTGAACATTTTCAAATGCATTGGATGCGAGGTGAACCTGTCATTGTTAGAAATGTACTGGAAAAGACTACTGGTCTTAGTTGGGAACCAATGGTCATGGGGAGGGCTTTTGTTGGGGCAAAAAAAATACTAAAGGAGGAGGTAGCCAGGTTTAAAGCCATTGATTGCTTCCATTGGTGTGAGGTATGTATTCCCTCTTCATGTTGAAATTTCATTTCACAATTTTCTAATGGCTCATTTTTCTCTCCCCCATCCTTCCCCCCCCCATCTTGTATAGTACTTTGGTGCATTTCTTGAGTGGCTAATGTGATTTCTTCAATTTGTCTTGATGACATGATCATTTCAAATCGCATTTAATTTCTCCAATGTGGATGATAGCTTCTGATCCAGTAACATCTTAGTGATCCATAGACCATGGTCCATAGCATGTAAATTTATTTTTATTTTTTCACCATTTAAGCTTATGTTATGTCTATTTCAACATGTACTCATGCAACCAAAAAGAGTACCTGCTGCAATACCTAGCTTCTGTCTACTTGCAATTATCATGAGCTGTGGGTTTGAGCGTGGCAATTCTGACCTAGCATACAATGAATAGCAAGGACTGGAATCTTCTTCTGATTGAGTGGGAACTCTGAAACTTGGCTGACACATTATCATACTGTACTTTATGCACGTCCTCTCAAGTTGAGAGGCTGAACAATCAACCACCTGTGATTTCATGATAATTTCAATGATTTTAGTACTTTTTTTTGTTGCTTGATGTGAATGGAACCCTAAAGCACAAACTTAAGTTTGAACATATAAGTTCACTCTTAACAATCAACCACTTGTGATTTCATGATAATTTCAATGATTGCAGTCTTTATTTTTGTTGCTTGTTGTGGATGGAACCCTAAAGCACAACTTATGAGTTTGAACATACATTTCTAAATTCGATGTTAAGTTTAGGGCAAAGTTTTGCATCAAACGATCATATAATTGTCATATGCACCAATTCTGACCATTTTAATTACAAACTCACCACATTGAAACACTTAGCATACTAGAAGGATTAATTGTTTTTGAAACTAGAGGGCCGCTTTAAAAATTTGGGTAAATTAAATTATTTTTGTGATGCATTTGAAAGTTGATTGAAGAGCCACTTGCGAATTGTGTATCTTACCTTAAAGATTTAAGTTAGAAATATTCCTTTTTGAACTTTGACAAAGTTTTTTATGTATTACTATAATGTGGTATATCTTACTATCTTTTAGTCTGTCAACCTTAGATTATCTCAGGGTTTTCCTATCTTGTCTTGACGTGCCTTAAGTGAAAAAGTTCTCTTCCTGGCTTTTGGAAATAAGAAAAACATAGAATTATAATAAATGCCTAGTTAATTAGATGAAGATTGGGGGTATTCAGCTTGTACCATGTAAGACAGTTTATCTTGCATATTGCACATGCATATATCAGGTTATCATCCAATGTATTACATGCAACTCTGGCATGCAGTTGTCTTATATATTTTGCTGCTTCTGCTGAAAATATTTTCTTGCTAATTTAAGCTGTGAACTTTGTGTTCTTTATTGTTGCTGCAGGTTGAGATTAATATCTTCCAGTTCTTCAAGGGCTATCTACAGGGCCGTAGTTATAGGAATGGGTGGCCAGCAATGTTGAAGCTGAAGGATTGGCCTGCTTCAAATTCTTTTGAGGAGTGTCTGCCAAGACATGGCGCTGAATTTGTTGCCATGCTTCCCTTTTGTGACTATACCAATCCTAGGTCTGGTCTTCTGAATCTAGCCACCAAGCTTCCTGCTGTTTTGAAGCCAGACCTGGGACCCAAAACATACGTTGCTTATGGATCTTTGAAAGAGCTTGGTAGAGGTGATTCAGTGACAAAATTACATTGTGACATTTCTGATGCGGTATGCAGCAACTTTGGGGATCTGTGCTTAGTTGTTATGTTAACATATGGTTGCTTTTTGGCTTTTCTGGCATGCACATCACCTTGTTATTGTGCTCTTTGCCTCTGTCACCTTCATCATAATTAACTAATTGATTTGTGATTTCCTTCAACTCAGTGTATTTCATCAATCATTTTTGTTTTTCCTGAAGCACAAACATAAATGTCTGAATTTGGATGCGGAATTGTCAGTGTTAGCCGTTAAAAGTATTTTCTTTTTCTTTTTTTTCCCCTATATGCTTCCCAGATTTCACTTTGTCTTACTTCTACTTCAACTCATAACATTTTCATTTCTTGTTTAGGTTAATGTACTGACCCACACAAATGAAGTAAAGATTCCTCCGGGCCAACAAAAAGTCATAAACAAATTAAAAAAGAAATATGAAGCTGAAGATTTCCATAAGCTTTGTGGTGGGACACATAAGTTTCCAAGGACATCTAAAAGAAAGCCACCAAAAAGATCTTGCAAAGATAAAAGCATGGCTCATAAATATCCTAAAAAAGCAGACATTACCGAGAGCGACTCTGCCTTACTGGAAAGGCTAATTGCAGAGGAAGGAACACTGGATGAACAACAAAATAAATCCTTGGATTTGTGTAAATTAGGATCAGGTAGAGCTTGGGCTTTTGGCAGTCCTGCTTCTCCAGAAAGCCAAGTGGTTGTTAAGTCTGATGGCGAGTCAGTGGGAGATTTTGATAAAATGGTTCAGAAATTGGATCTTCATACGTGTGATTCGAGCTCCTCTTTGTCGGGAAGGAATTTTGAGAGGACAAGTGATATGGTTAAGAAAGAGGTTGACTTGATAAGATGCTCGTCACCATGTAATGAACTTGCAAAAGATGGAACAGTTGAAAGAAATTCATGTGATCTAAATCATCAGCCTCCTAATATAACAGCTGAACTAAAGTCTGTCAGCGGGGAATATTCTTCGAGTGAAACAGTTTTAGGCAATGTAATTAACGATTTAGAGTCAACCCAACTGGATGCAAATTCGGCTAGAGATTCCCTTCAAAACAATGATATCTCGGAGATCGTATATGGAGGTGCTGTTTGGGACATTTTTCGCCGGCAGGATGTGCCCATGTTAATTGAGTACCTACAGAAGCATCAGAAAGAATTCTGCCACATCAATAATCTTCCTGTGAATTCTGTGAGCGTTATTTCCTAACAATGTTGCCTATATTATTTTGACTTGTTTGAGTTGATGTGCTTCACTTGCACTTGCTTCAGGTTATTCATCCTATTCACGACCAAACCTTTTATCTAAATGAGAGGCATAAAAATCAGCTGAAGGAAGAGTTCGGTAAAAACTTGTGCATTGTCAAATAATTTAAATTTGTGACATGGATAAAGGACACGGCATCGTGTAATCATGAATTATATTCAGGTGTTGAACCATGGACATTTGAGCAACACCTCGGTGAGGCTGTGTTCATTCCTGCGGGATGTCCTCATCAAGTGAGAAATAGACAGGTGCAGTTCTCTTCAAATCAAATATGCGTTTTTATCCTGAGCTTACCTTTTCGCAGTACTAGGAAATCTGCTTTTTCTCTTCTTTCATGATTTGTGCCAAAACCCCTCCCCACTCCTCCCCCCCTCCCACCCCAAAAAAAAAAAAAAAAAATCCCAAAAACATAAAGAATGTGACATAGCTCAATATGTTGGAGTCTTTGTTGGTTGCTTAGTTTTGCTGAAGTAGTTTTAACTGTCCTTATGGTCCCATTTGGCCTGAGCAACTGCAGTGAAGGCAATAATTGTGTATTAATACTACTCAAAATCCATGATTTTTTTTTTTTTTTTTTAAGAAAGGAGACGTTGAGATCCATATAAATAGCTTGAACGAGAAAAATAAAAGGGTGTGATTAAGGTTTGAAAGGATTTTAGTGGGGCTTCAAAAGACCTACCCTATTTTCACTAAAGAGTGAGGCATCCTTTACTTATTCGGTAACGGGTGGAAGAGGCATCTATAGTGAAATAATTGCTGCATGAGATGGAAGCTCAAAGTTTAGTAGGTAATAGTTTGACATTGGACAGATTTAGGGAATCTGTCTATATATGCTTGTGGCGAGTTTTGTTAAGTATTAATTAAATGATTAAATTCACAATTTCCTATTAACTTAAGCTTTTGAGATAATTAGTGATTTACCATGGTATTTATCTTATATTTCAATGAAAAAGTGTTTGAGCCCTAACTTGAGCGAGAGTGTTAAAGTATTAATTAAATGATTAAATTCACTATTTCCTATTAGTTTAAGCTTTTTAGATAACTTGGGATTTAACAAGTTTAGGGTTAAGAGAACTTATGGATCTAGGGTTGAGAATCTTAAAAGAAAGGGTTAGGATTCAAAAGTTGACTTGACTAGGGTTTAAAACGAGTGAGAATAAGGGGCAATCTTGAAGTAAACAGTAGCTGGAAATTCTGGACAGCAACTGTTTTTGGGAATTTAAGGCTAATTTGCTAGGTTACGTGGTAGCCATTTGGTAAAGTACGGTGGTTGTTATGGTTTTGATATCTAAGGAAAAGGGCTTGATTTAAGGTTGTAAAGAATGAGAAAAGAGATAGCTCCCTTGCTGTTCGAGGGCTGTGAACAGTGATTTGAAAATATCAACAATGTGTCAAAGAAGAAGAGAGAAGAAGAACGCTTTAAGCAAGCATTCATTCAATAAGGCAAGCCACTGATTACACCATTAGTCAGGTGTGAATTTTTTGAATATTTGAATATAGTAAAGTATCCTCGGAAAAAAGAGAGAATATAATTAAGAATATTTATATAAATCCATTGACTCTTACTTGACCTACAAGGATTAGAACTCTAATTTGGCTAGTAAACGAATTTCTAGTAAAACCCAATAAAAGACTTAAAGTAAAACTGTGCGCATGAAGAATTCTATGAAATTTCAGATCTACCCCTGCACATAAAAATACACTTAACTCATAAATTAGTGAGTCAAATCCTAAGACATTTATAATAAGCTTTGAAAGCATCTAGGTCTTGTTTCAATCGTGAAAAACTCTTAAGCTGCCAAAGCAAAAAATCAATTTAAAGATGGCAACGTGCTTCAATATGTTATTTATTACCTTGTGTTTTAGTTCAGAAGAAACCTTGGTGGATGGATTTTGTCTATCTGGATTAGTAGAGTTTGGCAGATTAAGTAAAATTGTATCAACAACATGGAAGTCATAAAGTCTCATAAGCCTTTTCAGACGGTATTCAAATATTTTTAGATTTTATCTTCAGTATGTGCCATATCAAGTTTAATACTTTCTCATGATCTATTCCAGTCATGCACCAAAGTGGCCCTCGACTTTGTTTCCCCTGAGAACGTTCAAGAATGCATTCGGTTGACAGAGGAGTTTCGTTTGCTACCAAAAGACCATAGATCTAAGGAAGATAAATTGGAGGTACATGTCATTTCAAGTCCTTACTGCAGCTCGTTACTTTGCTTTTGCATTACTCGTAATGTGCTTCTCTCAATAATTTAGAGCATCGAGCTAGATGTCATGGCTGTGTGATTGTATGGATTTCTTTTTTCATATGCCTAGCTTTAGAGTCAAAGAAGATTATGAACCTTTATCCAATGAAATAATGTCTGATTTTTCAAATGGTTACCAACAGGCTTACCAATACATGACTTTTTTCTGATTGGCACATTTTCCTATTTTTCAAGCTTATGTAGCATTTTCCTTTTTGAATCCGTAAAGGAAAGTGTCTCTGCTTTTTTATCTTGGAATCAGTACTTTCTAGTGCCATGCATATGAGGCTACTGCTTGCTGTATCTCTTGACTTTTCTGACACTCCAGAGATTTCTTTGTTCATAGGTAAAGAAAATGGCAGTATATGCTGTTT
Organism: Corylus avellana; assembly: GCF_901000735.1. Lineage (NCBI taxonomy): Eukaryota > Viridiplantae > Streptophyta > Magnoliopsida > Fagales > Betulaceae > Corylus > Corylus avellana. Next base: position 2,602,356 of record NC_081541.1, read on the forward strand.
GTGTTGCTGTTAGTGAAGCCAAAAGTCTGACGTCAAAAATTGTGTAAGTCCTCTTGACCTCATTACCTTCCGCTAACACATCTTACCTTTAGAGGGCCATGATTTATTGGATGTTTATAAAATTGGTAGATTTCTTTATTAGCAGCTGTAAGATATGACATCAAGTTGCAAGCTGACTACCATTGATATCCATAATGTACAGCATTTATTTGGCCATTATGGATATCGTCCTTAATGTATTAAAAGTAGCATTTGCTATTTGTGAAATTTGATTGAGATGAGCCACTTAAAGGATTATTATGAACTGAAGCAAACGTATAATGAGATTTACCCCGGATTTTTCTGTTTCACCCTTCCAAGAATTATAGAAGAAAAGAATCTTAAAATAAACTTAATTTGTTCAGTTCTATGGTATGGGTGAAATATAATTCTTATTCTTGGCATTCAGCCAATATATGACAACAATCATATGGGAAGAAGAAAGGCAATTAGAGTATTATCTTCAAGACCCAATTGACCTCAACTGAGTACAATTGAGGGCAACAGTACTGGTTCTGTTTCCAAGAAACATGAAAGATGTGACAAGATAACATCACATCAAGTACTTTCTCCAGACATGAATAACCACGTCATACAATCATAGGGATCAGGCTTAATCCGTAGTGAAGTTTTTTTGGTTCTTTCAAGCTGATATAGAGGAATCCTCATCAACTGCTGAGTACATTCCTTTTGATGAAGCTTGAGGTGAGCACAGGGTTTTCTTCTTTTGTTGGGGAATTTGGAGGGGCCAAAGTTGAAGTTTTGCAATAACAAGCACACATGATTCAGTGCTGCTTTTTCAATGGGTTTACATTTAGAAAGATAATTTGACTACCTCAGATGAAACATTAAACAAGAAATTCCAAGAGATGATCCAAAGTTTTAAAGGAAAATTTTGAGTTCTTCTTAATAAAATTTAAAAATTAAAAACTCAGCAAGGACATCTTGCAACAGTTCTCTTGAACACTACTCTCGTTAAAGGACAAAGGTTCCACCCCAAAATTCTAGGAGTGCGAGAAACAAAAAAGAGCTCAGAAAGTGTGTAGTTAGTTAATTTTGAATGAGTCCCACAAGAACACTACTCTCCATTTCCAGTTTTTTTTTGTTAAATGTTTTTACTGAGCCCTGTGTTGACTTTATTGGGGTGTTTGTTAGGGTCCCCCACCCCCTCGTTATGAACCTATTGTTGCTGTATTGAAATTTATCTTACCAAAAAAAAGTGAGCAAGGAAGATTTTAAATGGTATTTTTTTTTGAGGATCTTAAGATAAATGTCATCATAGGACTGATAGAATGGATAAGTGTTTGTTGTGATGCCAACTATTTTCTCAAGCATGTATATTATTCCATATACTCAAGATTGTTTAATGCATATATGCCCTTTTCTTAGCTTCTGATGGTTGTCAGTGGACCTTGCAGTTCATCACATGGAGACAAGAAAGCTTAGGGGCATCCATTTTAATTGATGGCTCCCCTTAGAAAAGTATAAAGGACTTAACTGTCAAGAAATTAGTTGCTGTTCAGCGTGTTGCACATCTTGGACACATTTTTGTTGGGAATGGTTAGTGACCATCAGTGATGTTTTCCTACCTCAAAACCCTGGACTGTTCAGAGCAAGTTTTTTGTATATTGTACTGGATCCATGCTGGACTCTTGTAAAGAACTACTTTTTGTCAATGATAGTTAAATGGGGTAATTATGGATGCCATATGGATGTTTGTGCTTGGAGCAAGTCTAGATGATATTTGCATATTGTCTTCCTTCACCCTACCCTCACTTTTCCTCAATTTTAATGACCTCATCTTTTGTTTTTTTGTTTTTTTTTTCCTTAATTTCTTGAGAAATGTTACATGCACTTCTAACCGTAAACTCCCCGACGTTGTATTGAAAATCACTATTAATCCATGTCATAGAGTGTACATTTGAGAATGTGTAGTTGAGAGTGCATGTTGCATTTCTCTTTATTGAATAAAAATAAAAAATAAATAAAATCACAAGATTTACTATATCATTGGTTCATGACCTATAGGGCCCAAACTTTGAAACTCAGAGTTTTGAAAATGGAATGCAATATTTGATTTGAAAACAAGAACATAAAAAATCATTCTGAATCAATGGAAGATAATATCTGATTATTCGTTTCGAAGTCACTTCAATAGAATCCTGCCTAACAGGATTTTTAAGCCACACTATTGTGGACCAAGATTTGGCTTCTAATACAAGTCACTGAAGAACAAAACAAAATAAAATCTACAACCAAAAAAAGGGAAACAAAATAGATTTTTGAAATGGGTCCCAGATGCTATGCTAAACCGACGACGTCGTTTTATAATAGTAGATTTTCTCGAAACCTCATAGACCCTTTTCTTTAATTAGATATTTTCTGCCGTCTTACAATTTTTAAGTTCTACGTCCTTTCCCTGATCCCTTTGTATCTACAAAATTCTCCCACCGTACATGATTAATCCCAAATTCTGACAAGCCCATTTTAGTTGGCGTCCGATTCTCTCAAACCCCTCTGAAAAAATCTCATTTGGACCCCTCTATGATTCCTAGAATTCTTTTTATCCCAGCCTAAAATTTTCCCTCCTTTCCTTCACTTTCCCGGGGAAAAAAGTATTATCACACCCACATCAACATGGCTGCCGCGCTCAGATCCAAATCTTCCAAGGATACGGCGTCGTTCACGGTCTCCCAGTTCCGCTACTTCGTATTCAACCACATGCACGACGGTCGCATGGCCAGCTCTCACTGTACGCACCGTTCCAAGTGGGATGACCTCTACATGAACACCCCCTACCACTTCACTTCCTTCAAACCCGTGTCTTTACGCGGCGAGTTCATCGAAAAGGGTACTCAATTCTCCGATAGTAATCGGAGAAACACTCAAAGTTGTGGTTTTGATAAGAATTGGAGCGAAAAGTTGAGCAGTAGGTTTACTACTGTGTTGAGCTCCGATGGGGACCCACGGGAGGTGTGGTCCGGGGACGGAATGGTGATAAAGACGGGCAGTTCGAGCTTGCATGTGGTTCGTGGTGGCGATACGAGCACCGGCTCGGGCGGTGGTGGGATTGGGTCGAATTCGAAGGATGGGTGCTGGGGAGGGTCCAATATGGGGAATAATTTTCCGACGCCGAAGGAGATTTGTATGGGGCTTGACAAGTTTGTAATTGGTCAGGAGAGGGCCAAGAAGGTGAATTTTGTTTACATTTAGTTCGTTTTGTATGGCTTTTTATGATTGCTTGCTTTTGTTATGGGATTAGTGCTGCATTTTCAAACGTGAGTGATGAGTCGCGTATGTCTATATTTTGGTGAATGATGTCCTTTGATATTGTTCGTCTATTTAATGTATAATAGTCAGAACTTATCTTTTTCACAGTTCTGAGTTCTCCTAATTTTATTGCTTGGATACAGGTGCTTGCTGTGTCTGTTTACAATCATTATAAGAGGATATATTATGAGTCCCTTCAAAAGTGGTTAGTATTGTACCTTCAATATACATATAACTTGTCTGAATATACATCCTTTTATTTTATTTTTTTCTTCATATTTACCTTCAATGTGCATCAGCTTATGGTTTCTACACCACATGGGTAACAGTTAAATCCTCAAATGCATTCATGACATTGGTGTACACTATGGCTGGAATGAATTAAATGCTTTACGCCGCATTTTCAACTATTGAATTGTTATGGAAGAGTGATACCCTCTCACCGTCATACCGAGCTTTTAGAAATTGATTGCTTGATCTCCCCCTTATGGGGAGTGCTGCATGAATACCTTTGGATTACAAGGCAAATACTTAGTGCGTGCAATCTTGTGTTCGCGTTTTGCTGGTCGCTACAATTAACCATGGTTATTAGGTTTAGATCACCATATCTAACATGTTACTACTATTTGGAAAGTTAGGCCAGCAGAAGAATCAAGTAACAAGAAAGCAGATGTAGTGGATGATGATCGAGTAGAACTTGAGAAAAGTAATATCCTTCTAATGGGGCCAACAGGATCAGGTAATTTATTGTAATCCTTGTATTTAAGTGCTTTTCAGTTCATGTTGGTACTGCTCTACTTATTCTTCTCAAATGCTATTTCAAGGACAGGGAAGACATTACTTGCCAAAACTTTGGCTCGGTTTGTGAATGTTCCTTTCGTTATTGCAGATGCAACTACGCTGACTCAGGCAAGTTGTTGACTCTTTGTTGCTTTGTAACTGGGTATCGTCACCCCTCAATTTATTCTTTATTGAGAATTTTGCAAATGCATAAATGCTATTTTGCTTTTGGGAAGACTGCATTTATGGTCAAAGAAATTTGGAAAAACTACATTTTCCAACCCAAACTATCACATGGTTTGTGATGTTCCCCACTAATGTTTCAATTTAGGTGATTGACCACCTAATTTGAAAGAATTGTTGCAAACCACCCCCTCAAACAATTTTTCCGACCCAAACTATTACCTGGTTTGGGAAATCTATGCATGTGATTTGCACGTGATAGTTGGGCTGTTTTACAGTTGGAAGACATCCCTGGCCTTATTAAATTGGTCAGAATGCCATTAGAGGGTTGCAACTGGTGTAAAAAGACCAACTTGCTACCCTTCTCTTCTTTTTGACCAGGTGCCTATCTTAGCTACAAGACAGAATCAACCCAAGCCGTGAAGGGCAATGCACCAATCACAGATTTAGTTTGTAGAAAACTTATGCATAGACATGTTAATTTTTAGTTAATGGGTAGTGATTTACTTTCTTGGTTTGAAGTGTAATTGCTGTCTGTTATGCACAGTTGAGTAGAATTAGTAATGGGTCTTGATTTTTGTGTGGCCATGATCTCATGTTGTTATTTGCAGGCAGGATATGTCGGGGAAGATGTGGAGTCTATATTGTACAAACTCCTTATGGTATTTCTGACAAGCCTACTCTATTTATATGCATCATAATTTTTTTGAAGCGCTAATATATTCTGAACATTCATGACTTCCCTTCAGTGGAATATGTGCATGTTATTCGGGAATTGCTATTTTCTACTTACAATCTTTATTATCTTTGCTTCCCTCTTTTTCTCCATCACCTTGTAGTGGATGATATTTTCAAGCTGAACATGTAAAATTTTATTGTCTTTTGGTTTTAGATTTCGATGAGAGTGCAAATGAGTTTTGTTTTTATGCCAGAGGCAGAGATAGTCAGAGAGAAGTATAGTTTTAGCAGTTTTCTGGAGGCAATCATGTCAAGGCAACCAGGCATTGTAATGTTTGGTTTGCAACTGAGATTTATCCATACTTTAAAACCGGTTACTGCTTGACCCCGGGTCATTAGTTTGTACAGGATGGTTGTCATGCCTTATTCACTTGTATGAGTTATTACCTTGTATAGTGCTTTCTGCATTGGACGTGTCAAACTGTTTGGTATTGGAAATACAAATCTTGAATCAATATCTTTGACTGTAGAACTCCAAGTGTATAGTTAAACTATGCATAGTCTTATCTCAGTTCTTACCAATATATACGTTTCATTCTCTACCTTATTCAAATTTTCAAGCCTTCATTTTGTACCTCAGCTTCTACTCAGTCATTATAATGTCCTTGTATTAAGCAAACCAATATTCCGACTATGTCATCTTCGACAATCACTTCTGCCTCTCTCGTTCTCTCTCTTGCACGGGCGGACATTCCTCTCTTATCCTAAGAGAGGAAAAATATGCATGCTGCAATAGAAACTTATTCATTAATAGAGGTGTTTTTCTGACTTGTAGTATTATTCTGAGGAATTTTACACTTCATATCAATTTCATCAATTAGAAGTATTTCGGAGATGTTTTTTTCTTCGTTTCCCTTAAATATAAGCATGAGCTTTTCTTTCCCTTAATATGCACTTCTATGCATATGGTGGATTATTGACTATAGGTGTTTTACTTGTGCATTTATATTTCAGGTTGCTGACTATAATGTGGCAGCTGCCCAGCAGGGCATTGTTTACATTGATGAAGTTGACAAAATTACCAAAAAGGTTCCCCTTACCTTTTTTTTTACTCAATTCTCTCTCCTCTTTATATTTTTGGAAAGAACTTCTTTTGTCCATTTTTAAAGGTTTCTACATCTTCCACTTTTCTACTTTACAGGCTGAGAGCCTTAACATTAGTAGAGATGTGTCTGGGGAGGGTGTTCAGCAGGCATTACTAAAGATGCTGGAAGGAACAGTAAGTGCACTTTTTATGTAAATTGGCGATGAAAGTTAATTAACAGTCCCTTGTAAGTTACCAGTTGGACACAATGGAGATGATGTGTTACTGTTGAGTCAGCCTCAGAACCCTTTATAGAATATTACAACCCTTGGTCATGGATAAACACATTAACTACAAGAATTATCTAAACTTTTATTTGGTAGAGTGGATATTTACTTCTTTACTATCTGATCTATGGGTTCCCTCTGTTCTAGGTTGTCAATGTTCCTGAGAAGGGAGCTCGAAAGCACCCTAGAGGTGAAAATATACAGGTACATGCACTGCGGTATTCTTTTCACAGATCAGGAAAAAAAGTCAGTTTTTAAATTATATGTGCTGTTATTGTATCTTCACAGATTGACACAAAGGACATTCTTTTCATCTGTGGAGGCGCCTTTAATGACTTGGAGAAAACAATCTCAGAAAGGTTGGCCAATATAGAGATAAAATTTTGTGGTATTAGTTGTGTAACTTGCTTTTTTTCTTAAAAAAAAAATTAATTGGTAGTGTTTTTTTTTTTTTTTTTTTCCATTCCAGGCGCCAAGATTCTTCTATCGGATTTGGTGCTCCTGTACGTGCCAACATGAGGGCTGGTGGTGTTACAGATGCTGCTGTTGCATCATCTTTATTGGAGACTGTAAGTGCACTCTTGTCTTCAATTAAAAAGTAACAGCTTATGGCCTTCTTTTTGTTAATTATAATTTATCTTAAATAAGAAACCCTAATTCACATAACTAATATTTTGCAGCAGTTTTGGATATTTGCTTTCTAATGCAAGTGTTCTTGTTGGCAGGTTGAAAGTAGTGACCTTATTTCGTACGGTTTAATACCCGAATTTGTTGGACGGTTTCCCATTCTTGTCAGTTTGTCGGCTCTAACTGAAAACCAACTCGTGCAGGTGATACGTCGTATCTTGTTTGTCTTGTTCTGAAAAAATAGAAAAAAGAAAAGAAAAAAAAGTGTGTGACAATGACATTTACACTTTTTATTTTTGTGCCTCTATGTCTTTTATGGTATGATAAAGAGGATTATGGATCAAGTAGAGATATTGACAGACATAGCTTGACAAACTCACTGAGCTAACAATTGTTTTATAGTCGTCTTCATGAATTAAGTTTTGACACATTTGGCCATATTTTTTTTTAATCTTACTTCTCGTTGTTTTTATTGGGTTGGATGTGGTGGGAAATTATTTGTTTCATGTTATTGGTCCCTTTTAATTGTACTTCTGACAAATGGCAGCATTGTAACCTTTTCAAAGCTTTTTATTCAGCACAAATATCGACATTATTAATTCAACTTATGTCAATAACGTTTTGTAGGTCCTTACAGAGCCAAAAAATGCCCTTGGGAAACAATACAAAAAGATGTTCCAGATGAATGGCGTAAGTTTTTCTTCTGAGACCACTCTTTCTTCTTATAGATCGTTTCAAACTCTAGCCGTTCTATTAAAAATGTTGATGTCTTGCATGTTCAATACTATCTTGCTTGTCCATGTTAGGCTTGCAGAATATATTGCTCATTCTGTTTTCACAAATGTTATAGGTCAAGCTGCATTCAACGGAAAATGCCTTGAGATTAATTGCTAGAAAAGCAATATCAAAGAACACGGGGGCTCGGGGCTTACGAGCAATATTGGAGGATATATTGATGGATGCTATGTATGAGGTAAGTAAAATTTCTCCAAGTTTTTACTTATCAAAAAAAAAATTCTCCTAGTATTTCTTACCTTTATTGCTGTGCATCATATTGCTCCATAAAATATTTGGAATTATCACTTTCAGACGATATGCCTTTTATTAGTTATCCAATCTTTTGCAGATTCCAGATGTTAGAACAGGTGATGATATAATAGATGCAGTGGTAGTTGATGAAGAGGCTGTTGGGTCCGACCGACGCGGACGCGGGCGCGGAGCTAAGATCCTCTATGGCAAGGGTGCATTGGATCGTTATCTTTCACACGAGGGAGAACCTGAGGTGGAAATAGAAGCTCGTATTGTTGCCAGCATGTAACCTCTGGTGAAATTTATTTGTACTCTCATCCTTTGTACATAATTAGTTATACATTTATTTAATGAGTATATAATTTGCAATTGTACTACATAGCACAATGCTCCAATGGTCTGCAGTGCTTGATTTAATAAATATATAATTTACCTCCATCATTCTAAACAGAAACTTCTCCTTTCCCTGATTTTTTTAGGGTTTCTGAATAGTGAACAGAAATTGCAGATCTATAATTGTGCAGTTGCTTGGCCTATTTGATAGGTGAAAACGTATGCTTATAATAGAATATCATACATACCCCAAGAATTCAACAGAATTTATTTACTTTTATCTTTTCCTTATTAGGTATATCTCTTATATTCTTCCTTTGTAATCGGGTTGCGCATTTCCACCCTTTAACGAATTTTCAATTATTTAAAAAAAAAAAAAAGGAAATCCCAGATTTTGGATTGGTTCACATATATTTAAGGTGTTTTACACCTAAATCGTGGATTAAAAGTTAAGGTTCCATAGAGCAATCATTCATGCATCACCATAGTGATGAGTCAGTAGACACTAAAATTGTGTGTTCTATTTCCTTTTTGGATTTCTAAACTGAGTTGTAGGAATCACATAAATTTTTAATTAGCATCTGAAAATTACATAATTTTTTTAAAGCATGTGAGAAGGGATACATGGTAGTTTTATAGATTGGGTTAGAAAAAATTTTGTCAACTCTCTTTGAAAGAAAAATTTGTCCTTTCCTTTATAAGTTGATTTAATTTGACTGCTCCTTTATCTACGTGGCAGGTTAGTGAGGTTTTCAAATATAGTGAGTTTAGTGAAAGCAATGAATTTAGATTTGAACTCTCACCTCTCTAAATAGAAATCTCTTTTAACTTCATGTTCAATCAAAGGGCAATGCACAATGAGGACTGTTGTGATTTCTTCCTAGTGAATCATGAGGCCATGAGGGTGATGGCCATATATTTTTTTATTTTATTATTGACTTTTCAACTGACAATTTTTTTTTTTTCAAATTAGATTTGAGAAAATTTCTTAAATTAGTTTCTTATTTTCACAGATGTCAGCATAATTATGCCTTTTTAAGTTGGACCTTTTTATAGCATACATGTTAGGTCAAGTCAAATAAAGGATATACAGCAATTAGTTCAATTTTGACAGTTAATGTGTGAGAGTTTATACTCAGTTGTCTAAATAAATTTTGAACTATTCAGCCACCTTCTCATAGAGCTTAATCTTACATGAGGTCTCTCACGCTCGCTGATAAATCCAAGCCAAATATGCTGAAGAAAAGGTTATGAATAGTCCCCCAAGAACTTTCATCATTTGTGCCATTTGCAATTGTACTTGAACGTTCCATGCACATCCAACAAAAAGATAATATAAAAACAATGTTACACGAACAAGTTTCTATCTTTATACAAAAATAAAAAATCCTAGTTAACATAATCATGGAAGTTTTATTTGTGAAGAGAAAAGGGTAGATATGAAAATTGCTATTTAATCTGTGTAAGTCATCTACAATGAAGAAAGCCATCTGGCATCATTCATTGCTCTGGCTGTGCTTGTACTAGCTATATATATAGAGAAATGCTAAAGGCCCAACTTTTTTGTCCAACAAAAGTCCAACTTTTACCTTTTATTTTTTTTCTAAAAAAACCAAAATGAAAAATGGAAAAAATGTCTTAAGCAACCCTATCTATTTTTGGCCTTTCTTTTATTTAGTATTTTTTTAAAAATGAAAAATAGTATTTTTCTTCATAATAATGGCATTTTCTTAAAAAAAATGACATTATTATGAAAAAAATACCATTTTTCATTTTTTTAAAAATACCAAATAAAAGAAAGACAAAAAATAGATAGGGTTGCTTTAAACATTTTTTTCATTTTTTATTTTATTTTATTTTTTAAAAATAAATAAGGCAAAAGTTGGACTTTTGTTGGGCAAATATACTCTCCATAATTATTGCCATCTGTAACCAATTTCTTTCTTATATTCTCTTTTTCTTTTTTGTTTTTCCTGAGCTTCTTTCTGGCAAAGACAAATATAGATGATTTATCATAGACCCTATGGTTTTCAAAATGCCTACAAGGAAAAAATAAAAAATTTAGAAAGTGTCGTGTTTGTTTAATACCATATTTTTTATCCTCCTAAAATTCAAAATCACCATTAGATCAAAATTCAAATATGATTTATCTAAAATTTAATGGTGATTTTAAAAGCCACATCAACTTTAAAAGGATAAAAAGAAAATAAAAAGATGATACTTAGCATTATTCTTCTTGTAATCGACAAGAAAAAGAAAAATTAAATTTAAAAAAACGCAGGTAAAATTGTGGTTTTAAAAACTGCTAAACCAAACCAAACGGTTGTAGCTAGAATTGTATGGAAAAATGTTTTCTCTTGCTGTCCTAATTATTCCTAAAAGTCCTGCACAAATCAGAAAGGAAAAACAGAAATTGAAGAGGATTTAGCAATCAAGGGATATACGGACACTGTATACCCAACTTCTTCGCTCGAATTAGGAAAATAAATTCTAGAACAAAAATTTTTACATTAAAAAAAGAAAAAAAGAAAAAGGGAAAAAGAAATAGCCAACCAAGAAAGAAAAGAACCTCTTCTTTCCCACAAAAAAAAAAGAAAAAAAAAAGAAACCCTCTTCTTTGTGAGGGAGAGAGAGAGGGAGGGGGTTGTTTTGGTTCCGCAGAATCCATCCATCTCCTTCCAATCTTCGCGCTCTCTCTCTTTCCCTTCTTCCTCTTCTTCTTCTTCTTCTTCTAAATTTCATTAATATTCTTAAAGAGAAGGTAAACCAAGGGAAGAGGAGACACTGAGTTTCCCTTTCTATTTTTGGGGGATTTTGATTCTGATTTTGGTTAATCTGTAGTGGGTGTCTCTGGGTTTGGGGGTTTGGTGGGTGAGAATGGACATGGACAACATAGAGTGCGTTTCAGTCTCGGATTTGGACGAGGATGAGATCCACCACCACCAACAACAGCACCAGCACCATGGTCTTCATCCACATCCTCACCACCACTCCGACTTCTCGTCCTCCAAGCCTCGCAATGGCAACAACGTTAATGGGGTTAACATTGTGGGTCCCACGGCGATCACACCGGCCACCAGCGTCCACGAGTTGCTGGAATGCCCCGTCTGCACCAATTCCATGTACCCACCAATCCATCAGGTCTCTTGTCTTCTCTATGTGCTTCTTCTTTCTTTAGAAAAAGGACATGTTTTTAATTGTTTTGGAGTTCTATGTGGTTTTGTATATGTTTTGTGCATATGGCCTTTTGTTTTGGTTGTTGGAAAACTGTTTGCTTGGATATGTTTGTGGGATTTTATGGGGATCTGAGTTGGGATCGAGTGAATTTGGAGAATTGGCTTTGAAAGAAATTGATTGGCATATTTCAGATTTAGTGTGTTTTGGGGATATTTTTGGAGATTGATTAGTGGGAATGGTTTGGGTAGATTTGTGGACCTGAGTTTTGAAGGATTTGTTGGACATAGAATAGTTGATCGACTGTTGGTTTTAATTTTCTGGGCGAGCATTTCTCTTAAGCAATAGATTGTTCAGGGATCAATGGAGCAGGTGATTTAAACAATTGCTGATTGGAGAATTCGTAATTAGTTATGGAATACGCTCAGAGGAGAATGTTTATTAAATTAAGGAATCAAACTTCTCTCAATATTATTTACCCCCTATATATTTCCTTTTAGGCAATCCTGGTTTTCCAACAAAAGGAGCGCCTAAAATCTGGTTGGTCATTGGGTGCCTTGATCATCTGATTCAGGCCACGGTAGGTCATAAAACACCTTTCTAGAGCTTCTATGTGATTTACAGAGTTGAGGGATGGAGACTGTAGAGTATTTACGTAGAATCAGTAAGTGGATTGTGAGATATTTGGCCTAGAAATTTGGCTAGCATAGCTGTGCATTAGAAAGGAACGCTGAAGTGGGGAGATTTGATATTTTAGTGCTAATGGCTTCAAATATCTAATATTTGACTAAGGGTGCAATGAATTCTTGATTTTGTTTGGAATGTACTGGCTGATGTGTGCCTGAAAAAAGAAAGACACAATAAATATATATTATAAAATGTAGATTTCTGAGAGATTGTTGCTTGTAGCTCCTCTTTTTAAAAGTAACAAATTACCTTTTTATGCAGTGCCACAATGGACATACACTGTGTTCTACCTGTAAAACAAGGGTACACAACCGGTGCCCCACTTGTAGACAAGAGCTTGGAGATATTAGGTGTTTAGCCTTGGAGAAGGTGGCTGAGTCACTTGAACTGCCCTGCAAATATTACTCGTTGGGATGCCCTGAAATATTTCCATACTACAGTAAGCTTAAGCATGAGTCAATATGTAATTTCAGACCATATAATTGTCCATACGCCGGATCAGAGTGCTCTGTTGTTGGGGATATACCTTTCCTGGTTGCCCATCTGAGAGATGATCACAAGGTGGACATGCACACAGGATGCACATTCAACCATCGCTATGTGAAGTCAAATCCCCGAGAAGTAGAGAATGCCACTTGGATGCTCACGGTAAGTGTGACAATTGCATTTAGATTCTTTGGTTGGATTTTACATAATAAGCAATATGTGATGTGCCTCCATAATTGTTTTTCAATGATGGCTTGAGCCAAATTTTTATATCTTTACAGATTGCAATGGACCTATATTCCATACTATAAAGGAGCTCATTGATGCGGCTATGTGATCTAGTCAGATATTTACACACACACACACACACACAAATTCACATATGCATTTTAGCATGGCTTCAGAACGTCCTCAAATAGTGCAAAATTGATAGTAACATTGAGACATTTCTAGAACTTGAAGGACTAATTGAAACAATTAATAATAGTTCAGGGATGAATTTAGAATCTAACAAATAGTTTAGGCCCACAACTAATTTTTTACCAAAGGAAATGTAATGGTTTTTTTGGTGGTTTCTATTTAGACCATTTATGGAACTGTATACTGTATGATATTTATCTTTTTGGTGATAATTACATCATCTGAAATGCACCACCACTGCCATCGCATTCAACGGAGTTTCCACCAATTCCTCTAGCCACCAAACCTCCTAGGCTCACTGGAACTCCATTCATTCTCGAATTTCCTCACAACGACGGAGGTGAACCATTGAGGTGGCTTGATCGAGCTGAGCAACTATTCTACTACCATAAAATGGCACCTCCCCAACAAGTTTGCATAGCCTCTTTTTATTTGGAAAGAGAGGCTTTCAAATGGTACCAATGGATTGAATTGACCGAATTTTCGCGAGAAGATATTCAAATTAATGTCAAAATGTTTCGACCAACTACTCTCAAGTCAGTCATTGGGTTAGCACGGTTACAAGAAGAAAAGTATAGCAACAAGATCTTATCGTCAGGTATGAAGGTGGCACCACAAAACAGGTGAAAACCACCTTGGGAATCTCGCACATGGCAATTGATACCTTTGTGGGTGTTAAACCAACGCACCATTCGCAAGAAGGGCAAAGACCATGAGCAATTTAGGTTATGGACAAGCCTGCCCAAAGAAGACGCCACATGGGAAGTTGCTCATTCACCTAAAGCCGGTTTCATTTTTTTGCTTTTTAATAAGTAATCAGGAACGTTAAGTCCATCCAAGGAAAAAGTTGATAATTAATGGCGTAACGCGCCCTTATGTACACAGGAAGTTGATTTTCAACCTTGAGGAGAAAGTTGATCTCAAGGGGGTGGGAATGTTAAGTCCATCCAACTCAACAACCAACTACCAAGCATGGAAATGGACTCGCAAGGAAAGTGTGGCATCCCACATCACTTGGATGTGAGAAAGGGGATGTGCTCATATAAAGCATGCTTTCTTTAAATGGTATGAGGCCTTTTAGGGTAAAGTAAATAATAAAACCATTCGGGTTAAAGCCCAAAGCGGACAATATCATACCACTTTGAGCAAGGTGTTACATATGGTATCAAAGTTGAAGCTCAGCCTAGGATGAGAGGAATATGCACAAGCCTATGAGGGTCGCCAGCAAGGACACTAGGTCCTAAGAGGGTTGCCAGCAAGGACACTAGGTCCTAAGAGGGGTGATTGTGGCGTCTTACATCACCTGGGTGTGAGAAAGAGGATCTGGTTATAACAGAGCATGCTCTCTCTAAATGGTATGAGGCATTTTAGGGTAAACCCAATAACAAACCATGCAGGTTGAGGCCCAAAGCAGACAATATTATACCACTTAAAGCGGGTGTTATAGAAAGCTTCCTTGTTTTGGCATGGACATGATTCCTTCCCTTAAATCACTCATGTTAATTTAGCAACTATAAATAAACATAGTCCTTCTCCGTTTGTAGCTCTATGGCGTTTATGGGGAATCCCTTATTTATGTAATAGCCCATCATGAGGAAGAATCTTAATCCAACCTAGTCAATTTTCAATTCAAAGTTATCTTATCAGATTGCTAGTGGTGTATTGTGTTGTTTGGTTGTGGTTAACAAGAGTGTAAAAGATGGCGAGCCAACCTTTGGTGGTTGCTGATGGTGAGTGTTTGTCAACGCTGGTGAATCTACGATGGTTGGGTGGTGGCCAGTAGTTGGTTGGGGTTGTCATTGTTGTGGTGGTCTGCTGACACTGTGTAGCTATCAATGGTGTCTATTCGTGTTCCTTTTGGCCCGTTTGGTATTTTCAGCATTGTTGCTGTCAGGCACCAAAGTTGTTTTGACCTGTGCCGGCCAATTTTGTTTCTTTTCGACAGGTTTTGTTGTGTTTTCGGCCAGTTCAGCTTGGTTTTCAGCTGGTTTGGTGATGTTCTTTGTTTTCAGCCATTTTCATCCGATTCGGTGATATGTTGGTCAGTTCATATTGTTTCCTCATCTAGTTTGATGATATTTCGCCAGTTCAGCATTGTTGCAGCCAATTCTGGCAGTCTTTTGTCCAGTTCAATTCGTTTTTGACCGATTTTGTGATTTTACAACCGGTTTTGTGGTGTTTTCTGCTGCTGCTTGTTTTTCAACCAATTTGATAGTATTTTCAGCCTACAGATGAGTTTTTACAAAGTCTGTGTGTTAATAAGAATTCATTTGTTACAAGCTAGGTTTACATGCTATATTCTTCTTCTTTTTTCCTTAAAAGGGGTTTTTTCTTTGTTCGTTTGTATACTAATGGTTTCACCCTTCTGCTCTTTGATAATGAGATTGAATTATGTATTTGTTAAAAAAACATCATATATAAACTCCGGTTTAAGGGGGAGTGTTATAGAGAAACAGACGAATACTCTGTCCCTGTTGTAGAAGGTGGTGAGATGTCCCTATGAGTTTTCTGTGCATATGAGGTGTCTCCTATGAATTGTCCTATGGTGAGGTGTTCATATTCCTATACATATCAATGGATTGTGAGAACCAAAAGATAGATCATGAAGCTCTCGCTTTTGTTAAATATACTAATCTTAGCATGTCACTGGACAACAGTAGCGCAGCCCACTAACAGTTTGTCTTGTTTTGATAAAGAACTCTTTATAACTAAACTATCAAAAAAAAAAAAAAAAAAAAAAAATGCTGTTTCAATGTGCTTCTAATACTGGCTTTGCTGCTCTTTTTTGTCAGGTCTTTCATTGTTTTGGTCAATACTTCTGCCTTCACTTTGAAGCCTTCCAGCTTGGCATGGCCCCTGTTTACATGGCATTTCTCCGTTTCATGGGTGACGAGAATGAGGCTCGGAACTATAGTTATAGCCTTGAAGTTGGGGCAAATGGGAGGAAACTCATATGGGAGGGTACCCCACGAAGTATCCGAGATAGTCACCGGAAGGTCAGGGACAGCCATGATGGTCTCATTATCCAACGAAACATGGCTCTCTTCTTCTCGGGTGGGGATAGAAAGGAGCTGAAGCTGAGAGTTACTGGGAGGATATGGAAAGAACAACAAAATCCAGACGCTGGGGTGTGCATACCGAATCTCTGTAGCTGAGAGATGATTCTGAAATCTGAAGGCATCTTGAATGTTTTATCTTTGGGATGTGTGTGTTGTAACTGATTCGATTTTTCTGGTATGTTGTAATGGATGAAAGTTTTTTGAGGACTTGCGGAAGTATCAGCTTGTTACAAATTGTATAATAAGCAACCTCTTCCTCCATCAACACCTGCTTCATAACATCACTAACTGCCTTCTGAATCTAAAGAGTAAGATTACAAGTGAATGGATGCCAGACGCGTTAGGTATTGGAGTTGCGTCCTGCTTGTCTCCAAGTGCTTTGGTATGATGCCGTTGAGCACACGTCACTAATTGTAAGAATGATGGCCTCCAGGACCAGTTTGTCTCGTGTCTCAACAAATAATAATAAGCCTGCTGGTTTTTGATGTTGTATGATCGCGTTATTCTGGCCGAATATGCTTCATTTTCAATTTATATTGGTCATCTGAGTCGATTTGAGAATAAAACTGGACTGTAAAAATTTGGCCATTTTCATTTGCATTTTAGGTGCTCAGTAGATATATTCCCAAAAGTAAAGGATATTTAGGAAAGGTACAAAATAAGTTTGGATTTTCTCTTGTCACTACAATAATGCAGAAGTCAGACACATGATGAAATGGGGAAACGCTGACCAAAGTCGCCACAAATTTGCAAATCAAGACCATGAGTAATGTCTGCCTGTAAATGAACAAGGTCAGCACTCTACCTTGGATACTGCAAAAGAAAAGAATGTTGAGACTGATGACTAAGGTTTGTGTCAAGCAGCCGCAATGGAACAGAAAAAAGTGAATGGTGTTGCCGACCAGCATCATTAGCATGAAGAGGTGCTAGCTAGCATCCGGGGTTCTAATTTTTATCAAATGTAATGACTGCCGCCTAGGCTAACCCTGCCACTTTTAAGCATCATGTGTCTTGCAGCATCTCGATGATACTAGCCTCCACGTCCAACTACCAAAATATATACATCATATCTATCCTGTTGCCGATGTTTGTTATCGGCTAGTATGTTGTATGCCTCACCATGCAATGTAGATATAATCATGTCATTTGGAGTGGCAAGATGACCATCTCTAGTAGTTCTCAGCCTTTTCTGCTTGCTTCAACATATATAGCATCTGCAGTGGGGTCTAATGGGAGTCCCTCCTTTAAATGGCAATTAGAGAGGATATAAATTGCAACAACAAAATTCCGAGATTCTCTGGGTTCAAAGGACACATTAAAGAAAAGAACACCCTTTATTATAACTGCAGTACTCGGCTTCAACAATTGAGTTTGATACACACTATGATACAGAGTCAAAGGGGGTGTCAATTTCAAAAATGTTCAAAACCATAAATCCACCAACACTAAGAGGAAATAAACTAATGAAGTAAATAAACCATCATCATTTCCAACAATATTAATTATATATAAATTTACTAAACTAGCAGATGACATTAGGTTCGTATTTCAAGTGTTTCAATGAAGAAAGGGAACACAAAAGACGGTCATTTTCCCCGTCAAAGTCATCGCCAATGAATTTGCACATTCAAGCTGTTACCTGCTCAGTTTGCACCATCACTTTTTGCCGCTATACCATCTGAACCCACATCTTCAGTAACTGTTTCGTCTGCCAATTCCCCAACAGCATCCACAGGAGCAATTTCACCAGAGCTCCCTTCTTGACCAGCTTGCCCTTCTTCATTCGCAAGAGTAGCCTCAACAACATTTCCATTGGCCTCAGCAGACTCTGCCTCAGTTTGCTTGGTCTCTGCAGACTCTGCGTCACTGTCCTTATTTCCAAACAACTTGGACGGAAGTAAAGAAGAAATGGCAGCTCTTGCACTTTTTTTGGCAGCTTCTGCAGCTTCAGCCTCCTTAGCCTTGGCTTCAGCCTTCTGCCTTTCCTTTTCCTCCATAAGCTTTCCCAAATCCTCCTCCCTTCCTTCCTTCCTCAACTCCGCTTTCACAAACTCCTGCAACTCCTCATTAAACTCAACCCCGTCATCATCCAACATTGTATCAACCACATTGAGCACCTCATCCAACTTTCCAACCTCACTCAATGCCTTCATTATAAACTCATAGCTCTCAACATCCATCTTCAGTTTCTTCACCATCAGATCGAAAAATGACTTCGCATCATCAACCTTCTCCACCTTAACCAACCCATCAACCAACCTATTATAAACCGCCAAGTTTGGCCTCAGCCCTGACTCAACCATCTTCCTAAAATACCCAGCTGCATCATCAGCCCTATCCTCCTTAAAACAAGTATCCATCAACAACCCATACGTAAACTCATCCGGATTCACCCCCTTCTCCCCCATCTCCCTACACATCTCCTCAGCCTCGCCTAACATTCCATTATTACACAACTGTTCAATCAAATTATTGAACGACAAAGTATCCGGACTACACCTATACTCCCCCATCTTCCTAAAAAGCTCAATGGCATCCTTAAACCTCCCTTGTGCGCAATACCCATCAACCATCACATTAAAACTCCCCAAATTCACTGCCAACCGCCTCGGCAAGCTATGCTCCTGAATCATCCTGTCAAACAACCTCAAGGCCTCATCGAACTTCCCATTCTTGCTCAAAGCATCCAACACCGAATTATACGCGACAGCACTCATCTTCACCCTCGAACCCGCCCCAACCGCCTCCTCATAACACTCCATGGCCTCCTTCTCCATTCCCCTCATGAAATACCCCTTCATCAACCCACCATACACCACCCCATCCTCCACAAACCCTGCCACTTTCTCCTTCAACTCCTCAAAAAGCCCAAAAACCCCATCTGAATCCCCACTCCTCACACACCCATTCATCAAATAATGGTACATAATGGGGTCTGCGGCAAACCCTTTGACCCCAAAAGCCTCCTCTTTCAATTCCATGGCTTTGGCAAGTTTTCCATTATCCACCAATCCTTTGATGAGAATCCGGTAGGTCGTCGGAGAGGGGTTGATGGGTGCGTCGTTGATGAACTGGCGGTAGTGTTCCAAGGCGGTGTCGGGTTTTCGACAATCGAGATAGGTCTGGAAAATGAGATTGTAGGTGATGATATTGGGGGCAATACCAGCCTGGGTGATGAAGCGGTGGAGGGAGAGGAGGTCAGCGTACTTGGACTGGCGAATGAGGGCGTTGAGGACGGAGTTGACGGTGAAGATGGTGGGGCGACAATTGGAGTAGACGGAGTGCCTCGTGAAGAGCGAAGCCTCGTCGAGGTCGTTCTCACGGATCAACTTGAGAATGCGGTTGTGGAGATTGAGTCGGTTGCCGGAGAGGGCCGAGACGGGCTCGGGGAGTTTTGGGGAGTTTGGGTTTTGTGGGATTTGAGAGTTTTGGGGTTTTGGAGATTGTTGTTGTTGTTGTTGGGTGCGGTTGAGGGAGGAGAGAGGGGGTTCGATGCGCAGGCGGCGCTTGCGGCGGCGGCGTTCTGCGGCGGCTTCTTCTGGGGAGGAGAATGAGAGGGAGCGGCGGAGGGAGATGAAGGAGGCGGCTGCTGGTGGTGGGTGGTGGTGCGGTTTGGCTAAGGTTTTGAGGTGGGTGAGGAAGGTGGGTTTGGAGAGTGCCATTTTCTGTGTGTGAGTTCAGAGAGAGCAATAGAGATATGAGGGTTTTGGGAGGAAGAGGGTTTACGGTAGAAAAAGAGAGAGGTTTTCAGGTTAATAATCTGCTGTAAATCATGTCACCCTTTATCATCATGTGTCAGTCCGTTATTGGCCACCTATCAAGCAAGCTGGTTTTATTAATGGGTGAAGGCAAATTTTTTTTAAAAAAAAAAATATTAAAAAATAAAATAAAAAATAGCCTGGCGTGCTTAGAATTACGGCCATTTATTAATCATTGAAATTATTAATAATTTAGACAAATAACACGATCAAAATGCGGTCATTTTGTTAATGTGCTTTTGATTTATTTGAAAAAAATACATTGATTTGAAATAAAAGGTGAAAACTGTTTGTGTTTTGATTTGTTTAATAATGTATTTATTTTGAGAACAAAAAACATAAACAAAACATTATGTTGATTGCGCCCGTGTGTTGCTCCAACTACGAGTAATACGCATTGGGCTCTAAAAGCACTCACACTAACTTATGTATATGTAAAATAGTTAATCAAATGCCTAAAAAAATGTATCTATCAAATTCTATAAAACTAAATGCATTTTGCATTTGAGTTAGGCTACTTTCCCAAATGCGAAGAAGCATTGTCCATCAATGTATAAGTATTTTGTTTTTTTCTCTCTCAATCTCTCTTTCTTTATGCTTTATGATGAATAAGAAAATATTAATAAATAATAGAAGATGAAAAATACATCTGAAAATCAGTTAGTTAAAATAAATAAATAAAGAAAAACGTGTGGTTATCTATTTCAAATAGAAATGTAGTTTTAGTTAACTACAGGCTACAGCACATATTTTCCCCAAGAAACCAAAGAGTTGAACAAACTTTCTTCCCATATTCTCAGCCCAGATCAGACTGGGCTCTCATTCTTATTCTAGTCCTATTTATGGGCCGCAGAAAATGAATAAAACTTGCAAGTTGTTTGGGTTCAATTGACTGGGATTGTGGGCCTCTAGGCCCATTATCTGCCTAGAGAAGCTGGGGCAGATTGATGGCAACGGCCTCTATGCGCGCGTACGCATCACGTCTCTTTATTAGATTTCATGTTTAGAGTCTGTAGACCATTCATACAATATTTGGCTATTTGCAATGGAACCAAAAACAAAAACAAAACAACGACATATGAATTGTTTTTTTTTTTTTTTTTTTAATCAAATAAGGGAAACGGTTACAACGGATCATACAATAACAAAAGGGTGGCCAACCCAACAACAAAGCCTAAATAAAAAATGCAGTACAAATACAGTAATAATAACAGACAATAGACAATGGTTTCATTCATGATCCCAAAAGAATCATAAACAAGCCGGGCCTTTCCAAGGGCCACACAAGGCAGTAACAAGTGACAAAAGGACTCCGTAAAGGGTCCCAAGCAATGAAGGCAACAACCACAGTGAAGGGGTTGTTATAGGAAAGGTACTGTAGTAAACCAATTGGAAGCCGTTGAAGGACAAACACTAGCCAAAAATTTTGTTTCCACAAGATCAAATCAGGAAAACAGTATCCCATATGAAACACAAAATACAACAAAAAATACAAAAATACAACAGAAAAACTACAAGCAAAAAACAACCACTACAACAACACTGGTGGAGGAGGGGTGGTTGGAGGTCCTTGAGAGGCGCGTGAGATACACTCGCCAGCGAGTGAGTGCCCGACAAAAAATAAAACGTAAAACGCACGTAAACTTAGTCATTCTGACACATCTCACATTTATATAAATTATATATGAAAATATAACCTTTAAAAAAAAAAATTAATATCCTCGGAAAGTGACACAATGTCCATGTCAATGGTAGGAAGGAAGCTGGTTGTTAATCACTAACTGAGGCAAGTAATTGAAAGATATATATAATTGTATGATATGTAAGAACAATTAATGGGAAGTCAACTCCTCGTTGCCTCATAAATTCCTTGATATATTTTACTTATTTACTTATTATATACTTTTATTTCCACAAATTCCTTGATATATTTTTTGTTGCCACGATTCACGAGTCAAGTGGACTCAACCCTATATTGTATATCGATCATATCCCTCTTGAGGATAATTTGAACTTGTCCTTATTACATGAAACGCAAGTGGAAAGATGAAGAAGAAAGAGACTTTGATAAAATTATTATATATTATATATTATTTATTTTTCTCAAATTCCATGGGATTTTTTTTGGTCACGTGTACTCAATCCCTTTTCCGGAAAATTTAAACTTGTCCTTATTACATGAGACAATAAGAATTAATTAAATTACGCAAGTGGAAAAGGTAGAGTAGGAGGTTGTGTTGAATTCATATATATATATATATATATATATATATATATATATATATTTTCTAAACTCAAAAGTCAATAAATTAAGCATTAAGCATGGCGTCTGAAAATGGTGACACAATCACAATGGCTACCTACTAGATTGACTTTGTTATAAAAAGCATGTAAAATTAATTGAAAGACTTTTGTTGTTATTATTTGTCACATGCAATATTACAACGATGATGACACAATATCGATTGTCTTTTGTCATCAGTATTCAACCCAAATATATTATCTAAGACTTGTTTGGTTAATTAATTCTTTCATTAATTCACTCTTTAATTGGTTAATCTTTATTTAATTATTTCAATGAATATCGTGGAAGAAGAAGAAGAAAGAAGAAAGAAGAGAGAGAAGAAAAAAGTGAAGGACTCTTATCACATGAAACAAAATTTTCAATGCTTTTTTATGTCACAGAAGCCATGCGGTGATGGACTTGGATCCTCTCTATTTCAAATAAAATATAGAGAAACAAGTTAGTTGTTTTTAGAGGACAATTTTATCATTTTTGGGTTCCTTATTTTTCATTTGGACAAAATTACTCTCTTAAAACAACTAAATAGATCCTCCGCCGGCCATGAAGTTATGTATAAAATAAACATAATTTGTACTATTTTTCATTGAAAATGAAAGACTAATTTTTTAAATATTTTTTCTCGTGCATTGACTATAATAGTTCCCTCAAGTCTAGAGCCTTCGGTTCGGTATAATAAGCACGAGATTGATTAAATCATAGCCACACATAATCTTTCAACGGTGCTGATGCATTGTTTTTCAATCGATCCAGTTCCACAACTATTTGTCAAAATTATTCGCAATTTGAGTAGTAGGCTATGTGCATTTTTTTAGTTATTTTATCAAATGTTACTTTGTCATACAAAATATTTTAATTATTTTTTTGGGTTTAGATCTATAACAATTGTTTGTTTAAATTATTAAAAATTTGACTAAAATGGTTTATATGAGACTTACTAGGACATCCCACCATGTTTTTAGCACACGTAATTGTTAGCTTTCTATATTATGCCGAGTCGAGATTTTCGGCAACCTGGGATTATCTTAGCCTCGGTCAAATTTGATGTGGCCAATTTTTATTATTTTTTTTAATTAAAGAAGATAAATATTAAAGAGAAATTCAAATTTGAAGTATTAACACTAAATTTGAGGTATTAGTACCAAATT
This sequence comes from Corylus avellana, assembly GCF_901000735.1. Classification (NCBI taxonomy): domain Eukaryota; kingdom Viridiplantae; phylum Streptophyta; class Magnoliopsida; order Fagales; family Betulaceae; genus Corylus; species Corylus avellana. The sequence goes on from NC_081541.1 coordinate 2,625,700, forward strand.
TAGGATGATCGAATCTTTTTTGGGTGATATAATCTTTGAAAAATTAATCTTTCACCCATAAATTTTAGTTTTAAATTCAAAAATAAGTTTTGAGGCATTAAAAATTAAATATTAACTCATAAAAATTTAATTAAAAAAAAAAAATTAACAAAATTGACAATTTTTTTTTTTTTTTTATTGTTACTTTTTAATTTATGTCCTACGCTAAGCAGCCTTTTGGCAGCCGCTTAACACGACTCATATTATGCCTTCTGTCACGCGTTGACCAAAAAAAGAGAAAAGGACAAAAGACTCCACACCCTTTTCTTTTTCTTTTTTTTTAGCATAAAGAGAAAGAAGGAGATGCATGTGCAGCCAAGGGGTACGTGTAAGAGTCGGTAGCCACGAGGATTGACGTGTCATATTCAATATCTAGCTTGGGAGCCACGAGGACCGAGGGTGGACATGGGGCTAGCGATCTCCACGGGGGAACAAACGTTACAAACCTATAGATAATACTAGATATTTTTAAAAATTATTATTATTATTAGACATTGTCACTTCAACTTTGTATAATATTCTTAAACAGTAAATTACACTTCCCTTAAAAATGGTTATGTAATTTGCCATTTGGAACGCTCATTTTTTACCTATTTAAATTCGTGTTATGATCTTAACCCTCAAGAGTTTAACCAAATTGTTTTCAAGAGGTAATTCAATCGGCTGAAGACCACATCTTATAAAGTGAAAGTCTCTAGCTCCAATCCCCCTCCCATCTTTTGCGTGGACATGTTAAAAAAAAAAAAAAAAAGTGTTTAACCAAATTAATATCTAATAATTTTAGAGCTTTTGAATTAATGGTTAGAACCTTAACAATTAGTATTACAGCAACCACCACATCCCGATTTGAGTAATAAAAAGGGAGACATATAAGCCGGATTTAAATGTTTTAGCATTATATATATATATATATATATATATAATTGTTAAGTTATTAAATATTAATAAGTAGACCCGTTAAAAGAAAAATTGCTACAATCGAGTTAGTGTCAATAAAGTAAGTCACCATAAACAATGAATTCTGAAGCATGATGAAATGTTACAATCCTAAAAGTTAAGAGTTTGATCAAATCAATATTTAATCGTACTAAAACTTTTAAGTGAAACTAGTAGACCCTTAACATTTTACACATTTTCCAGGGGACCCTTCTACAAATTGTTGAAGAGGGAGTCATGCTTACAGCCCTTATAATCACATATCACCTCTCATTTTTCTGAGTTAAAAGTGTCTCACAGCGACGAAGAAATTTGCCTTTAGAGTATCATTTATCAAAAGGATGGCGGCTTCCAACTCAAAGATTTATGCATTCCGTCACTGAAAAAGGACCAAGATGCTGCTCCTCTTGGAGAAGAAAAATGAAAAGTGATATTTGAACTAGTGACCACTACTTTATAAGACGTGGTTTCTAGTTCAAATACTCAAAGTCGGCAGTACTCAAAGTCGACAGTCATAGGTAAGGAAGAGTAGAAGTCTCCGTTTCAAGTCAAAGAATGTGAAAATGATTTTTTTTCCCCTTCTAAAGAAGAAAAAAAGAGGAGAATTATTGAAAATGTTTTCAAATAAAGCGGCTCGCTTTGGCAATGTGGTAGATCCTAATATCTTCGATGCAGTCTAATTATAGAAGGAATGGGGTTAATTAAAAGGGGAAAAAGGGTTAGAAAGGAGATCTTTTCCCACTATTAACTCTTGAAGAAGAAAATTGTAGGAGAATGATTGAGATGTTTTCAAAAAACACTGCCCGTTTTGTAATACCTTCAATGCAGTCCAATTATAGAAGGCCAGAATGGGGTTAATTAGAAGGGGAAAAAGGGTTAGAAGTGAGTTCTTTTTCCACTCATAGCTCTTGAAGAAGAAAAAAGGGGGGAATGATTAAGAATATTTTCAAACAGAGCTGCCCGTTCTGCAATATCTTCAATGCAATCCAATTATAAAAGGAATGGGGTTAATTAAAAGGGGGAAAATGGTTTAAAATGATCTCTTTTTTCACTCCTTGAAGAAGAAAAAAGGGGAGAATGATTGAGAATGTTTTCAAACAAAGCTGCCAATTTTGCAATATGGTACTAGATCTTAATATCTTCAATGCAGTATAATTATAGAAGGAATTGCTAGATTATCACTTATTCTAAAAATTATGTTCAATTTCTCTTTTAATAGGGTGATGGCCAACACGTGAAAGAAAGTAAATAAACTTGGCTTTGATACCATGCACTCGAGCCCACAATTGCTTCAACTGCCGGTTCCTTAACAGTTCAAAAGCTTAAACATTTTTTTTAAAAAAAAAAAAAAAAGAAAAAGAAAAAAGCTTAAACTTTTAGAATAAATGACAACCACTCTTTTTTACAAACAAAGCGGCTCATTTTGCAATATGGTAGATCCCAATATCTTCAATGCTACCAATTACATAAGGATGTCGGCGACTGAAAAAAAAAAAAAACAAAAAAAAGAAAAGAAAAGTTGATGTTGGCATGTATGGGGAGGATTAATAGAGAAGATGATTTAAAGCTGGCTAGAACAATAGAAGGGGTCCCAAAACCTTATCACTGTGCTTGGTGATGGTTTGAGAAAAGGGGTACAGAAAAAGTGGGGTCAGCTCAAGGGTAGGAAAGGTTCAAAGCCTTGAGGGAAGCTTTCATTGTCTCTCTTTCTTTTATAGTCAAATCAAAAGCCCTCCCTCTCCCTTTCTCTCTAATATAAATATATTTATGCATATACAAAATGCGGTCCATGTTATAATATTATCAGCAGAAGCCAGAAAGTGAGCTCAAAGCCATATTATAGCGGGAAGCTGAGAAAGCCACCATCTTTAACAATTGCAATACATATATATAAGTTAAAGAAAATAGTTTGGGCAATCAAAGGTATCAAACCAAATCTCAGCCAACCCCACTTCCGTGCTCGCAGGTAATCTCTCTCTCTCTCATACAGTCATACACATGCACATAGTAGGGGGTACAGATGTTTTTTGGGGTGTGCTCTATTCTGCTTCTTGGATTATTTTCTTGAGGCATTTATGTGGTTAATAGAATTGGGTTTGGTTCTCTCTTTTTTTTTTCTTTTTTTTTTTTTTTTTTTCTGGGTTTTGTCCAATTATCCATTTGGTTTCTGAGAACAGGGAAGACAAAGAAGGAAACTTTTGAATCCTCTGTTTGATATTGGGTCTCGGTTTTGGAAAATCTCTCGAGATTTTGAATATTGTAATTTCATTCTGAGCGGATAGACTTCTGGGTTTCAAGGTCGTTTCAGAAGTCAAACTTATTAAAGTCTCTCTCTGTGTTTACCACCTGCCCCTGTAAATTCATTATTCAAACAGGCTTGTGAAGGATATATATCATCAATCACGTTGTCAGCTGTATTTTATCTGTTTGGTTGCCATGAAACCTGGGGAGAAGTGGAAAATGGAAGTCTTGAATCTTTCTTTTCTTGTTTTTTTAATATAATATTTATGATTTTCTTATAAAAGATATAATATTTATAACTCTAAAATTTCTGTTCTTTTCCTACATTATGTCAAGAACAAATGGTAATGTTTCTGCATTTCTTCTTCTAGCATGAACTATTGTGATTTTTAACGTCCATAAAATTTTTAATGTCCATAAAATTTATGTTCTTAGCTACAAATTATTTATATTTGTTCATACATACATACGTAACATATATGCATATTTATATTTATATTATTTATATATGTATGTGTGTAGACGGAGCAACAAGCATGTCAGCCACTAGTTGCGTTTGGTATTAAAACGATAAATACAAAGATGTGGTGGAAATTTCAGAAACTCTAAGAAACACAAGGAAAACACTTGTAAGCAGATGTATTTAAACCTTAAAACCAGGAAAACACTTGTAAGCAGATGTGACCTCCCCTGATCAACCCCAAATTTCCACCACATAAACACTTGTATTTATGCGTTTTTATATCAGAAACAACTGGTGGTGACATGGTTTTTGCTAAGTCCCACGTGGATGTGGATGTGACTGAACTTGAGAGCATATGTTAGTTGCTTTTGGGTTTCTCCATTTCATGAGGCCATAAACTATGTCCCTTGTTTCTTGACTAGTCCTTTGATTTCTATAATTCTTCTTTCTTTTCCATTTGATATCATTAAACAATTTGTGTTTGTTATCACCTAATACACTTGAAAAAGAATAAGAAAAAACTGCAAGTGTCTATAGAAAAAGAGATCGCCTATCTTGAGATGTGCATCCTTGATGAATATGTTTCAGAGACGTTCTGTCTCTGTTTCTGCACTGGATTCAAGCTACGTGGAGTGGAGAAATCTAATAGATTCAAACTGGATATTTCAGAAGCAAGATTAATCATATATGTGATGTATACTGTAGAATTTACAGTGTCAAGTGCGATCTGATGCAGTGAAGATAGCTTATATTTTGAATGAATTTCTCCTTGCATGATAGGCTGGTTTATCAGAGAGGCCATAGAAGGAAAACATTTTATCTATGGTGCTTGGAGCTTCTAATGCATACATTTTTCTTGGTCAAAACCAGATGGGTCTACCTTATTTCTGATGGTGTGGATTTCAATTGTTAGAGTCTGTGCTATCATGGTAATTGCAGTGGAAACCCTGGCCCATGATGATTTGGTCATAGAAGGCCCTGAATTATATTAGCTAACACTTCTCAGCACAGATGTCAGCAAAATGCTTCATAGAATTTCAATTCACTTGTATGTGGCGGTTTATGATAGACTAGTTCTTATTTCTGTTGGATGTTGGCAGGTGGGGCTTTTCGTAGTGGTATGCATCATTGGCAAGAGTCTGCGGATTTTCAAGCTATCTGAAAGTGAACTGTATTTGTGTGTTTAATGGGCTGCTATTGCTCTAAGAAAGCTAAAAGCCCAGGGCATGAGGATCCTACCATTCTTGCTGCTGAAACACCTTGTGAGTATGCATCTTGACACTGGTATACTCTTGCAACTTGCTGTTTGCATCTGCTTAACTTCAGTTATGAATCATCCTAGTCATTTTTTCCAACAATGTTGCTCATGAACCTGTGTATGGTCTCATCATCTTTTTCTGGGCTTCCATTCTTATGTGTTTCAAAACTGATATAAGACGTTAAGCTCTGGGAATTTAATATTGTGTGGTTCGGTTGGTAGATAATTGGGCTTCTAGCCTAATCATAGCAGGCTCAAGTCCTCTAATGAGTTACAGATCTGTATATTACATAGAACTGCATGAACCACTGAATGATTCAAGTTTTGGCATACGGCATGTGCTGGAAGTCTTGTGTAATGAAAATTGATTTGATAATTGATACAATTGAAGGGGCTATGCCATAGTTTTGCTGAAAGACTTAGAGAATGTCATAGGTTGGGCAATTGAAATTTTCAAGCCAGATCAAATATAATTATAACAATATTAAAAATAAAGAGGCATTACAAGGTGCAAAAAGGAGCATTCAAGTCATCTATGGTATGATTAGGTTAGAAAGAGAATAGTGTTCCTAGTCTAGTTGCAGCTAGATGAAGTTCTTCCAGTTTCAATCCATCAAGCATGCTGCTAAAGATATAGCCGCACCTGCCGACTCCTTACTGTCATGATTTAGATATGACCCAAGATTTTATAGGTTGATTTCTGCTTCCTTTCCATCATTGCAGTTACTGTCAGTGAAGTAGACGCCTTATATGAGCTTTTTAAGAAATTGAGCAGTTCAATAATTGATGATGGCCTCATTCACAAGGTGAGTTTGCTAGGCTTATTGAAATTCAATTGAGCTTCATTATTGGCTACTTTTAGGAATCCAATTTATGTTAGGTATATAATGTTATAACTCCATCAAATTTTGTATCTAGTTACTCTGATGGTTTTGGTTTTTTAGTTTCTAAAAAATAATAAGTTATAAGCTTTCTTGTCAGCAGGAAGAATTCCAGTTTGCACTTTTCAGGAATAAAAATAAAAGAAATCTCTTTGCAGACAGGGTACGTAATACTCACTCCTCGTCTCTAGTTTTGTGATTCTTTGATTTCATCCTTGTGCTGGAGATTCAAGCTATTACAAATACTGAACAAATAATATCCAAGTAGCAATTGCCGATATTGTTGAGATTCTAAATTGCTAATGGTGGTTTGAAATTCTAAGCTTCTTCAATTTTTCTTTTTTGCATATATGAAGATCAACTTTTTTTTTGGACAAATTAGAATGTGAAATTTTGGTCTTTTTCTTATCTTATTTCTAAATAAATCAGCTTGGTATTTTCTTGTAGATTTTTGATGTATTTGATGTGAAGCGCAATGGGGTTATCGAGTTTGGAGAATTTGTTCGATCATTGGGTGTCTTTCATCCGAATGCGCCTATAGAGGACAAAATCACATGTAGGTCTGATTTTTCCTTTATATATTTAGACTCATGTTTCAGTTTCAAATTTCTGTTGTAAGTTAAACTGGAGTAGCTATGCCTATATATTTTTTCACGTGAATATTCTCCAGTGATTCTACTAATCACATTATCCTCTACCAAAATGGTGGAATCTTTTTGCAGTTGCTTTTAAACTGTATGACCTGAGGCAAACGGGATATATTGAGCGAGAGGAGGTGAGTATTGCAAATTCCTTTCCTTCCGTCGCACGTAAACCCTGCAGATTCCACTTTCTATTAATTAAATTCATTCTTACGTATTACTGAAATTTCTTTTACAACGCGAAGGCTATAATCCAAACCTACTTAGAAATGAGTTATATTGCAAACCCCAGCATTTAGCTTTAATCTCTGGCCAGTGTTTCAGTGATTCTTACCTGTTGAATATCATTGATCAACGAATGTGGTAGTGAAAATTTCAAGGTTGATGGTGGTAAAGATGTGTTTCTGAATCTGCCTTGAGCAACCTAAGCTTACAATATTTTACCATTATCTGACAGTTGAAGGAGATGGTATTGGCACTTTTGCATGAATCAGATTTGGTACTTTCTGATGATGTCGTTGAAACAATCGTGGATAAGGTGCAGATTACTACCTTTCCCCTACACTTTTTCATACTCATTCTGAATAAATACTCTAAAGTTCTTGTCTATTGTCATAGACATTTGGTGAAGCGGATGCAAAAGGTGATGGAAGAATTGATCAAGAAGAGTGGAAGGATTTTGTCTTGAAGAATCCATCTCTGATTAAAAACATGACCCTGCCATATTTAAAGTAAGTTCTGCATAGTGTTTCTCAATTTTTCGATCACCCAAGAACTTGGGATTTTCTTGTTTTGACAAACAAGTCACTCAGCTTGCTGCAGTCATTTGGTGGATATTTCGAGTTTTATATTAGTGGTTATGTATACAACTAGTTGCCTGAGCTGACTCCCTGACATCTCATTTTTTTCCCTATTTTCCAGGGATATAACCCTAACATTTCCAAGCTTTGTGGTAAGTTCTGAAGTTGAAGATTCAGAACTATAAGACCTAGAACTCCATAAAAAATGTATCAAAGATGGCATGTCCCATGATGGTGAAATATTTTGGATTAACTTTTCTACAATGGAATGCGGATTTTTGGAACGTTATCGTCTTTAACCACAGTTCAAGAACTAGAAGAAGAAGAAGAGTTTGCAATCCCATGAAGGACAGCCAACAACTAAGACTCCCTTTGCCATCTTCAAATACCAACATAATGGTACCTGGCATATTATGCATAGGTTTCATGTATGTTGATGGCATGTTGTGCATACCTTTTATAATTTTATATAAATTCAGTAAAGAGAGTGTACTAATATGCTTGTTATTGTTTTGATCAAAGTGTAGTTTGTCCAGGCACTCATGAGCTCTTTCTTGATATATGCTGCTGTCTGCATTATAAAACTCATCTTCTAATACTTGGCTCCACCCAAATCATTGGAGATTCTCCAAACGAATAAATGGTAGAGAGATGGCCTCTGGTGAAAAAAATAACTTCAATTCTCTCCCAATCATCCCATTTCTACTGTTTAATTTTTAACCAAAGGCAAATCTTTCCATTTTTCAAGAATTAGACCCAACTTTTATGAAGAAAAGTCCTATATTTTCAAAACTAACAAGTAAATTCAAATTCAACTGATAAAAGTATCAAAATGAACTAATTATAAGTGAATTAGAGGTATACTTAGGCACTCACATAAGTCGAATAACATTTGAGATAATAGACAGTGAAACACAATGAGAAAAGAAAAGGAAGTAAGAATAGTTTTACTTAGTTTTATTGTTTACTTACAACATCATCTCTCCCATGAAATACAAAATACTATATTTACATGATAATTTAAAATAAATGACAAGAAATGTATTAAGTGCCAGCAAGGCATTGACATTACTTATCTTGTAGTTATCTACTAATCAGCTAAATGATAGCATTGATTGATGCTAATTGCACTAACAGTCTCCAATGTATGTGACGTGTCAAATCAACAGTTTTAATACCCGCACAATCCACCTCACATATATGAGCAGTGAATTGCTAGCCGTCGATCTAAATTTTTTTTTAAAAAAAAATAATAAATAAATAAAATTATTCCATGCAAACAAGCGCAACAAAATTTCTAAATTTAGAAAAAATCTAAAATCTAACAGATAAATATAAAAGTAGTCAATCCCGTTTCCGTTTCCTTGTTATTCAACGCATTTCAGGTCTCGTCCGCTCTGTTGTAAACTCTAAGAAAGCCCAAAAATAGATCTCCCTCTCTCTCTCTCTCTGAAACTCCAATTCCTAAGAATCCGATTCCTGTTCCAATTCCGATTCCGATTCCGATTCCGATTCGTTTCTCCCAGGAATCCAAAATCCGTTAACATAGCTCTTTCTTTGCTTTCATGGACGATCCTTTTCAGCTCTTTCTAAGGTTTTGATTCCAAACTAATTATCCTATTTAAAATTAAAGAAAAAAGTATCAAAGAGTTTATCTTTATTTTAATATTGCTTATGCTTAGTTCTTTTCTTTCTTGGGTTTTTACGGAGAAAAGTTTTGGTTCGGTGCAGATTCATATTTTGTGATCCGATCCAGTGGATAATTTCCGAGAGCTTTGTTAGAGAAGTGATTTGTGGAGTTTCTTAACAGGTTAGAATCTTTGCAAATGTATATAATGTAATTATTATTTATTTCCGCATGGTCATCGCGTTCTTATTTGAGACGGGTTTTTAGTTTTTTATGTTGAATAATTTAATCACTATGGAAGAAAATTACAGAGTGAGGATTCGAGGGCAGAACTGCTCTCATATCTTCAATTAGCGGTTGTCCCAAAAGTTTAAATCGGTTAAAAAATGATGAATTTAATTATTCAATTAATATTCTAACAGAATTACTAAAACTTTGTTTTTTTGTTGCTGAGTAAAAAAAAAAAAGAATTTCGTGCTGATTCTACTTTGTTGCCTAGAGCTCGCAACTCTTATATTTTGCTATTTTTGCTGTACGATCGTTATCAGAAGTTCATGCTGAACTAAGCTATCAGTCTCAATTAAGTAAACTTTTTTTTTTTCCTGTCTGGATTTAATGAAGAATCTTAGCCTCATTCAGTGATGAATCTAAGATGTAGGAATAAGTTTATATTCCCTCATAGTTGTTCTCAGTAATTAAAGATTTTTGTTATTAATTCACGGTTTGTGATATTGGTGGCCATAAACACTTTTAAGTATTTTGGCATTTTTGGGTTCTGATCAATGTGTGTGTGTATGTATCTGATGCACTACATTTTCTTAATAATGAAACAGAGGTGGACCATAATTGGATAACTGCTTTTGTGATCTATTATTCATTAGGTTCCTGTTCTGTTTCAGTTTGTTCAACACTTGTTAGTGCATTGGTAATGCAATCAGTTGACGAGGACCATAAGAAGAAAAAGAAGAATCTGAAGCGTTCAAGATCGACCAATTGCGATATGCCTGTGACTGACTCAAACGTTGCACCTACTCTTGATAACTGTACTTTTTTCCCGGTTGAAGAGATTGTGCAACACCCGTTGCCTGGTTATGTTGCGCCTACTTCAATCAGTTTCAGTCCTGATGATAGTATAATAACTTATTTGTTTAGTCCAGATCAGACTTTGAACAGAAAGGTCTTTTCATTTGATCTCAAGACTGGCAAACAAGAATTGTTCTTTAGTCCCCCAGATGGTGGGCTGGACGAGAGTAATATATCACCAGAAGAGAAGTTGAGGAGGGAAAGACTGAGGGAGCGTGGGTTGGGAGTGACACGGTATGAATGGGTGAAGATGGGCTCAAAAAAGAAATCAATTATGGTGCCTTTGCCAGCTGGGGTTTGTTCCTTTATCCTTTAGATTAGTAGTATTATATTATGTCGTTATTGAATTATATAGTAAGTGATATTCTTCCGTTTTTTGAATCGCTGTACCTTCTTCTAGCACCTTTTTTGATATTTTTTCTTAGGCCAATGATATTATGTATTATGTCCTCAATGGTTTTTTTGTACCATTAATATCACAAATCTAAGAGGATAAGTCCTTTGATTCATTTCTCTTGTTTGGGTTTTGGGTTATAGCAACAAATGTAGAAATTGACTATTATTTTTTTTTTTTGATAAGTAATGTTTATATATCAAAAGCGCAGAGGGGCGCAACCCTAGTACGTAGGGGGTATACAAGGGAAACGACTAGCTAGAAGAAGAAAAAAGAACAAGAAAATCAAGATAGCTAATAACTATAGGAGCAAGCCAAGCCGCTGTCCAGGTGTAAAGTGTATGGAAAAAGAAGGCCGTGAGCTCCTCCAATGATCTCTTAGAATCCTCAAAGCATCTCTCGTTCCTTTCTAATGGACTATTATTAATAAGTTGCAAATTAGAAGTGAGTTAAGAAAATGTATGTCAGTACATTTTTTTGAATTCCTAAGGATGTCGTCGATTCTGCCACCAACACCACCATTGCTGACACCATTTATCCAACCATTCATCTCCTCTATGATGGCCTACTTTAATACCATTACTGTCACCACCTCCACTTTTGGAATTATCGATACCATCTTCACATGCCATGTTTTCAACTATACGCTGATTTTAAAACCATCACCAATATCTCGTCTCACTGTCATCGCCACCTCTAACTCGTTTAGTAGTTCCTCTGATATAGCTTTCTTCAGCTTTATGATCCCAGCACATTTACACCTCCTCTTATTCCACAGATCTTAATGTACTGATCAACATTTAACTAGTATGGATTTTAGCTCCACCGAGTTTCACTAATACAGTTCTCCATTAGAATTTTTTTACCAAATTTGTTGTATGCTTATTACCTATTTTTCATCTTTTTTGATTCTAGAGACTGGAGGATAGTTGTATTAGGTGGACGCCCAATGTAATATTTTTTTAGCCAATCCTATGTGCACAGATAGTTGAAAACTTATGAAGCTAATCCTGGCAATGACCAGAAGGGAAAAAATAAGTCTGGCATGAAATATTTGGGGTGGCTGTTATATGCATTTTATTACTGTTATTTGACAGAGTTGGAACATGCTAGTTGAATCTGTGAACATGTTCTGTTTTTTATGAACTGAATTTCTCTCCAACTATTAGTGATTTGTGTCCCATCAATGCAATCAGTGCTTATCGACCTTATACCTCCAGAGATCACTTCTGTTATTACCATGTTTGATGTTGTATCTATGTATTGGGGCTGCTCTATTGATGTTCTATGAACTTGAAATAATTGGGTTTCTACTGATGATTCAGTCTCTCTATGGACAGATTTATTTCCAGGAGTTTTCTTGTTCAAAACCAGAGCTCAAGCTTCCAAGTGCATCGTGTTCACCTATTATTGATCCGCATTTATCCCCAGATGGCACAATGGTTGCGTATGTAAGAGATTGGGAGTTGCATGTTCTCGATCTCATGCACAATGAATCAATACAGTTGACTTATGGTGCCAATGGAAACTCTTTGGTATGTAAAATGTAGGTTTGGATCTTTATGATATAATTGATACTGGAAGCTAGTAATGGTTCCACTTTTTTTTCTGTATCGTATATGAAGTTTTACATCCATACTTCTTTATTTGCTTTACAACTGATCCATCATCCATCTATCTTAGTCTCACTATTTAAATTTCTGAATTTTTGGGCTGATGGGCATTTTAAGGTGGGATAATTAAAACCTATTCTTGTGTATGCAATACATTGTTGTGTGAATGCAAAAGGGCGGATAATGAAGTTTCCCTCTGATTTGTTGAAGATGCAATAAATTTCCAATCTCTTGGCATTCTATCATTTTTTTTCTTCTTAAATATGACACTTGATTCTTGTGTATTGCAGACTCATGGCCTTGCTGAATATATAGCTCAGGTGAGAATTTCATTTGATCTTCATTCCCACTTTATATATATGTAAAGTTAGGCAACGAGTTGGTTTCCTTCTTGTAAGTAATTCCTGCTTTTAAGTGTTTAAGTGTAAAAATTACTTTGCTTTCAGAAGCAAAAAAAGTGATTCAAAACACTGCCAAATTATTTATTTTTTGTTTCTTTATTCATATTGTTAGCTTTTGTTTAGTTGTAAATATTTCTGATTGCAGGAGGAGATGGATCGGAAGAATGGGTACTGGTGGTCGTTAGACAGCAAGTATATTGCATTCACACAAGTTGATTCTTCTGAGATACCTCTTTTCAGAATTATGCACCAAGGTAAAAGCTCAGTTGGTTCAGAGGCACAGGAAGACCACGCATATCCTTTTGCCGGAGCGTCAAATGTCAAAGTTTGCCTTGGGATAGTTTCTGCTGCTGGTGGTCCTATTACTTGGATGGATCTTTTCTGTGGAAGAACAGATCAGGCAAACAGTGAGGAGGAATATTTGGCTAGAGTCCACTGGATGCATGGAAATATTCTCATAGCTCAGGTTTTGAACAGGTCTCACTCCAAGCTAAAGATCCTTAAGTTTGATATTAAAACAGGCCAAGGGAAAATCATATTGGTAGAAGAACAAGGTGCATGGGTTAATTTACATGACTGCTTCACACCTCTAGACAAAGGAGTCACCAGATTTTCTGGGGGATTTATCTGGGCGAGTGAAAAAACAGGATTTAGACATCTTTATCTGCATGATGCAAATGGGACTTGCTTAGGACCTATAACTGAAGGCGATTGGATGGTTGAGCAAATTGCTGGTGTAAATGAGGCTGCGGGGCTTTTGTATTTCACTGGAACTTTAGATGGGCCTTTGGAATCTAACCTTTACTGTGCTAAACTATTCATAGATGGAAACAAACCCCTAGAGCCGCCAGTGAGATTGACTCGTAGCAAAGGAAAACATGTGGTTGTGCTTGATCATCATATGCGTACTTTTGTTGATGTCCATGATTCTCTTGATTCTCCCCCTAGGATTTTGATTTGCTCATTGGAAGATGGAAGCCTAATCATGCCTCTGTATGAGCAGCCATTTACCATTCCAAGATTCAAAAGGCTTCAACTTGACCCTCCAGAGATAGTTGAAATACAGGCAAATGATGGGACTACATTGTATGGGGCTTTATATAAGCCTGATGAAACACGATTTGGACCTCCACCATACAAAACCTTGATCAGCGTGTATGGCGGTCCGAGTGTACAGCTTGTTTGTGATTCTTGGATAAATACAGTTGACATGAGAGCACAGTATCTTCGAAGCCAAGGCATCTTAGTATGGAAGGTTAGTATTGTCCGTTTAAATATCTTAATTGTTTGCCTGATTTTTCATTTGCAAAACTCTTAGAAGTAGTGAAAAAAGATAATATGGATACGAAGGAAAGCAGAGTATGACCTTAGAAATGGTAGAAATTAAAAAAGATACATGTAGCTGAATCCAATTAGCTGATATGGGATGCATAGAGCTACTCTCAATTAGTTTGGATTAAGGCTTAGCTGACCAGCGTTGAGTTAAACTTCTGATCTGACAGTCATTAGTGAAATATTCTGATTCCCATACATTAGGATGTTGAGTCATTGCTCATCTTTGAGTGCTTTATTTTTCTTTACTCTCTTTTGGTAGATGGGGCTTATGGTAATCTGTTATACATGGGTAATACATTTATTAGACGTGGGTACTACATGTACTTATAAAAACCAGAGAGATAAAAGCGCATGAAGTTTTATTGAACAAGGTGTTTTTTCACCTGTCCGTGCTCTGTTGACCTGTCCAACACTGGGGGTATTAGCTAGGCGTTTCAAATCCCACTCATTTTTTGGTCAAGTCTGGAATGCCTACTCCACATGCTTTGATGTGTCAAACATATAGATAAAAGCTATCCCCTGCCTGCTTCTCTGATATGTCTTGTCCAACATCATGCTACTCATTTGAAAAAATGGAAGTTTCATTGCTCTGATTCTTCTATGCTTTACAGTTAGATAATAGAGGAACTGCGCGACGTGGACTCAAGTTTGAAGGCTCTCTAAAATACAAGGTTGGTCAGATTGATGCTGATGATCAGCTCACTGGTGCTGAATGGCTTATCAAACAAGGGCTAGCTAAAGCTGGCCATATTGGGTTGTATGGATGGAGCTATGGCGGATATCTCTCGGCTATGACCTTGGCCAGGTTTCCTGATGTCTTCCGGTGTGCCATTTCTGGTGCCCCTGTAACAGCCTGGGATGGGTACGACACATTTTACACTGAAAAGTACATGGGATTGCCTTCCGAGAATTCGTCAGGTTATGAGAACAGCTCTGTGATGCACCATGTGCACAAGATGAAAGGGAGGTTGTTACTTGTGCATGGCATGATTGATGAGAATGTACACTTTAGGCACACTGCGAGGCTGTTGAATGCTCTTGCGATGGCTGGGAAGCCTTACGAACTCTTAATTTTCCCAGACGAACGACACATGCCACGCCGGCATCGGGATCGAATTTATATGGAAGAGAGAATTTGGGATTTCATAGAGAGGAGTCTGTGAAGTTACAAGTTTTTGTTAATATCTTTGTTGTTGAAATGGAGAAAATTCTGGGGGCCTTTTTACTGTTTCAAAATTTATTTTCTTGGTTCTTTCCAACTGAGTTTGTGTTTCATTTCCTTCTATAGCCCTTGTAAAGAATGGAAGAGCTCTTTGGCATATTTCAGTCCTTTGTAATAAGTCATATGGTGGAATTTGTGTATCGAATCCCCACATAATGGAAATATTCTGTAGGAGTCATTACTCTCTGGAACTGATGGTGTTCAACTTTTCCATATAAACTCGACTTCTTCCAAAAGGTTCACACGCATAAGTTTTTATTTTTTTATTTTTTGAAAAGAGTAGTGGATGATGTCAATGAGGCCTAGTCCCAAACTCATCACTGGGTCATCATATATCAATGGGTGAAAACTGAAAAGCCTCATTACAACTAGTTAATATCCCACCACTCAAATAAAATAGCATACCTTTTGGACTTGATTCGTTCATATCTCACTGCAAGAAATGTGTCTGCTGGCAAAGGGCCCTTGGTCATATAAACTATGATGGCGCTTGGCCCCATGGATTCGATACTCGGTCCATCAATCAACTGGCCGAGAATAGTTGCATGGTACCACACTAGATTTCCTTTTTTGGCATGTCAATATCTATCTCCATGATTCTCGGAATAAAACGTGGCATAAAGTTACAGCAAAATCTGCTATAAAGAGTGGCAAACATCAAGTAAAAAGAGACTATGTCTCTTTCTTTTGCACACTATCTTTGCTTTCTTGAAGATTAATTCCTTTGATATATATTAACATAAGCATCAGAACTATCCATGTCGACTCACTTTGGCATACTCTTTTGCTAAATTCTTCTCTCATTGTAGGTACTTCCGATTATTATCTCGGCACGCAGTTAACTTTTCTAACAATGCTAGGTTCACTTGATGACATAAGTGTCATTGGAACCCTACAATTTAGTGCATGCATGTGCTGTGCCCCCCTCCCCCCAAAGCATTTTTTATGGATGCTAGGGTTCGTTTGATGATACTTTGACCATTCTCTCTCCCTCTCCCTCTCTCTCTCTGCACGTTTGTGAGAAAAAGACATACCAAAAATTGTTCTCAATCCACTAAAATGGAACAAAAATTAATAGTAATTGTTATTAATTATAATATCAAACTAGGGTCAAACAAAGCTAAAAAGTATTAGCGATCCGAGATGTGCCTCTAAAACTCCAATTCTTGGTAATTTATGTTCAGGGATATGTACCCCATATTGGTTGATTGGCTAAAAGCTTTACACTTTAATGAACCCAAGGGTTTTGTTCAACAAGGACCCAGTGAACGTGCTAATGTGTTGATATAATACATGCTAATTAACTGCTGATCAATTACCACAAACAAGTTTGAATATTTAAAGTCCAGGGTTTTCTTACCTTTCTTCAGTACCTTTTGGTTTGTATCAATGGTTGTTCCTTTTTTTTTTTCTTTTTTTTTTTGGTGGTCTTTCGGATACTATCTTGATTTCAACAAAAGGATCAACACAAAGGATTTTATTTTAATGAGAAAATGAGTAGTTCATATAAATTCAGTAAATTAAAAAACACGCATGAATAATAAGTTTTGTATTAATTTCTTATTATGTGAGACTGAAATTTATAAGTAATTTTAGTTAAAATTTGACTAAATCTTTTTTAGCGTAATAGCGCAAATATACCTACCATTTTGCCTGTCGTTTAAAAGAAAATAAACATTTATGTGAAATATCTTGATGCGTACTAAATCAAAACAAAAACGGTGACTCATTACACAAAATCTCAAAAATGATTTGATTTCAACAACATGTGACCACCATAATGACCATTTAATTTAATTAATTAGCCTAGATTGGATGACGTGGCAAGTATCTTTTGCTGCTTTCCACGTTGAGAAGCATTGAAAAATTCTTGGAAGGCCAAGTTTTAGAAGTGGATTTGTCATTTCCGTCAAGTTTAACGTCCGTTGATGTTAAGTACAGAAGTTTCTAGTGTCTATGATATGTATTTTTGTTACTCCCATGGAAATATCTTTGTTAAGCATATTTTGTAGGCATGATGATATTGCTGTAATCTTGTATATGAAGGCAAAAAGGAATCAATTGCGGCTTTGATTATTATTATTATTATTATTTTTTTTGTTTCCCTTTAGAGTTTATCTTAAAAGTTGTTAATTTTGGTGAAATATCCTTACTCAAAGTTGAATATCAAATTCATATTTGAAAAATATATTGATTTGGAGGAGAGAAAGAGAATTTCCCCTTTCATTTTTTTACTCATACTAAATAAAATAAATCTTGAAAAGCCATTTCACTTTATTTATTTAGTATTTAGTCAGCTTTACATAAGAAGCCACTCCAACACCTTTCTAATATCATATAATATTGGTGTTATTTTACCAATTAGGTGAAGCAAGAGGTGTTGTAGCACAAGAAACTTTAATGAACTTTCCATTACTAAATTCCAGAACCCAATAGGGCACTAATTAAATTACCCAGCCTATCATGCATTCAAGGGGGAAAAAACAAAATCATTCATTAAATTTTGTTGAGTTTGAAATAGTTCATTGGGTTACAAAAAGTGACCCCAAAAAAATATTCTATGTTGTATGTAAAATTAACAAATAGATTTTTGTACCAAACTTTCGTCTAAAATTTTGATAGTAGCATCATCACCAATTATTCTGCTTCCTTATAAATGAGCGATAGTAGCATCGTCACCAATTTTGACGTTACTTTCTGAGAGTAGCATCGTCTCTTTCTTTTGCACACTATAGTTTTTGGCTCGGCCACCACCCCCTTGGAGCCAAGAGCCACCTCCAATTTATATATATATATTTTAAATAAAAATTTTAATTAGGTGTGATGACGTGGTCACTTATGCCAAGTGTCAACTTTTAATTGGTTCACGTGGACTTCCGTTAAGTCAACTAACTGTCAACTGACAGAATGACTAATTTGGTCTATTATCAAAACTATAAGGACTTCATATGATAAAAATCAAACCCTAGGAGAGAGAAAAATAAAAAAGGGAAACTCATGGGATATTAGGTATTTAACCTCCTCTTTTTTTTTTTTTTTTCCAAACTCATTCTCTCACCATTTAGCAGATTTCTAAACCAACCCAACCCTAAAATATAACGTCCGTTTACTCCACAAAGGCACAAACGCTGTCGTTAAATTATGATCACCTAATATTTTAATTATTATTTTTTAATTAATTAGTTTAATATGTTAAAAACTTGTAAATGAGTCATTAGGTCCACCTCTATAAATAACCAATTTTCATTCGACACTGTTAACTGCTAAGCGTTATCTCTACTCTCTCTCTCACTTTCTCTGACAGTAAAATTTTCTCTGAAGAAAGTTCGAGAAAATTTCGGATTCTCGGAGAAGTTGGGAAGGAACCAATGGAGAGAGTAAAATTTCGAAAATCGTTTTAGATTTCTCGTTTCGTCGCCATCGTACCTGAATTGCCTTTCCGATTTTCGCTTCTCCAGGTATTTTTGAAATAATTTTCTGTTCGATTTTACTTTGTCGATATTTACTGTTTTGTTACTGAGAAAATTGCGAAGGAAAAGAGTTTAACTGAGATTTAATTAGAGAATTCTGTTCTTTTTCTGTGCGCGTAAATTTAAATTTAGCATTTATTTTTTGAAAATGGTTTCGAGGGAAAGAAAGGAAATTTGAAATCTGTGCTTCGAGAGCTCTAGTTAACTGAGATTATTTGTTTTACTTGTGATGAATTTACATTCTTTTTTGAGAAATATAAAGCAATGGAGAAAATGAAGAATGAGTACTATGCAATTTAATTTCTTTTGGTTTCCTTCGGTGTTTCTGGAATCTAAAAGCATTTTAGAATTTAGTCTCTAATTGCAATGATTCACAAAGACGTAGTCTTTTTAATTTTTTTTTTCTTTTGTGAGTAGATTCTTTCTTGAATCTGATTGCACAAATTTTTGGCTATTGGTAATGGATTCTATTTGGAATTCGAATTTGCAGGGAAGGGTTGCAAGTTATCAGCAATACGAGGAGTGACATAAACCCTAATTTTGGCGGACGAAAGAAAGAAAACCACTGATCTAACATAAACCCTAATTCTCATGAAGGAAGCCATTGAAGGCGTGACATAAGTCCTAATTTGGCCGAACGGATCTTGGGATATCTTTAGGGTTCTAGTTTGGTTCTGATCAAACTTTAGGAAGAAGAAAATCGTATTATATGCGTTAGGTGATAATTCTTGGGTATTAGAGGCTTTTTCGGATATCGACTGATTTTGGAGTATTGGTATGCAAAAAGAAAAAGAAAAAAAAAGAAAAAAGAAAAAAAAGAGAGTGAGAATGTAAAGGAATATTTCTTTTGGTTTTAGGCTCTCTTACCTATTAAATGGGTCTTCTCATGAGTACACGAGTTGTTTTTGATGAGTTTTAGGGTTACAGCTTCTATGTGACACACATCAAAGGGGATTTTGATTCTGTCAGATAAACAATGTCGATTGCCAGTGTAGCACTTAGTCCAGTGTTGGAAGAGTCTTTAAGTTTCCCAGGTACTTTCACCGGCTGGCACGGCCCTCGTTTAAGTGTCTCAATCTTGATTTTTCTCACTGTTTCTGGGTCTGTGATTCCCATGCATGTTATGGAGTCGGATTCGATTGCTTCAGTGAAGCTGAGAATCCAGACCTGCAAGGGATTTTTTGTGAAGAACCAGAAACTGGTTTTTGAAGGGAGGGAATTGGCTCGGAATAATTCTCGTGTTGGTGACTATGGGTTAACTGATGGGAATATATTGCATTTGGTGCTAAGACTCTCAGATCTCCAAGCTATTACGGTTAGGACTGTATGTGGGAAGGAGTTTGAGTTCCATATTGAGAGGAATAGAAACGTGGGTTATGTGAAGCAGCAGATTTCTAAGAAAGGGAAGGGGTTTTTTGATCTCAAGGATCAAGAACTGATATGTGATGGTGAAGAGCTGGAAGATCAGAGATTGATTAATGAAATATGCAAAGATAATGATGCTGTGATTCACTTGCTGGTTAGGAAATCTGCCAAAGTAAGTGCTAAACCTGTTGAGAAATATTTAGAAGTGTCTATTGAAGCACGAAATCTTAATGAGAAGGGTTCTGGTGTAGGAGAATACCAGTGGAGGACGCTGTCTGTGGGACATCCGGTCATAGAGAGGAAGCAATTGCGAAGAAGTTTTATTTTAGAACCTGTAATTGTTGATGCTAAGATTGAGCTGCCATTAGTAGTTAGAGAGCTTATTAACTCTACTTTTGATGGGTTAGAGAGGGGCCATGAGCCAATTCAGTCTTCAGAGGGATCGGGAGGGGCTTATTTCATGCAGGATTCATCCGGTATGAAGTATGTTTCTGTTTTTAAGCCAATTGATGAGGAGCCGATGGCTGTGAATAACCCTCGGGGGCTACCCTTGTCACTTGATGGTGAAGGCTTGAAGAAGGGGACACGAGTAGGAGAAGGTGCATTGAGGGAAGTTGCAGCGTACATTTTGGATTATCCAAGGAGTGGGACTCGCTCATTTTATGATGAGGAGAAAGGCTTTGCTGGGGTTTCCCCCACGGTTATGGTCAAGTGCTTGCACAGAGGATTCAATCATCCTGAAGGTTATGAATGTGTGTCCAAGAATGTTAAGATTGGGTCGCTGCAGATGTTTGTGAAGAATAATGGAAGTTGTGAGGATATGGGCCCTCATGCTTTCCCAGTGCATGAGGTACACAAGATATCGGTGTTGGACATAAGGTTGGCAAATGCAGATAGGCATGCTGGGAATATATTGATTAGCAAAGACAGTGAAGATGGTCAGATTGTGCTTATTCCCATTGATCATGGCTACTGCTTGCCTGAGAATGTAAGTCTTTTTTGTTCTTGTCATTTTTTGAATATTATACTGGATATTAGTTTGTTTGTGTTATTATGTTCAAAGTGTTTATCTTTGTTGTTTATTTAATCCTCATATGTCACTGATTTTCATGAAACGAGTTTACCACTGTTCTCAAGTTCCTCTCTGGATTGCTTAGAATTGACTCTAATACATCATAGATGTGTTTGTCCATATAATATACTTCAAAATCCTAAGCAATGTCTGTCATTAATAAACTGGAGAAACTTTTGGTGCTTGGCCGGCTGAAGTGCTTATTGTAACTCGGCCGTTGCATGATATGTTTTCATTTGCTCTTTCTAGTTTCGTAGGGTCTTAAGCATTTCAACATTAGTATGATCTTCTTTCTTGTAGAATTCTCATTATTTTAATTGAATTTCTGCAATGTTACGCTTTCCATGAAAATTGCATTGTACATAATTCATATTTTTCCAAGATCATCGCATTCTTGTCTCCAAAACTTGTTTTTGTAACATATTAAGTTTTCATTTTTCTTGCTGAGCGACATTGAAATTGATTGGTGAACCATTGTTTCTATAATTTTAGACTTCAGCATTTATGTCCATTATTTTCCTCTCATTTTTACTTCTCCTCATTGCAGTTCGAAGATTGCACATTTGACTGGCTCTACTGGCCTCAAGCTCAAGAACCGTACTCCACTGATACAATTGATTACATCAAATTGCTAGATGCTGAACAAGATATTGAACTTCTGAAGTTCCATGGGTGGGACATACCGCCTGAATGTGCCCGCACCCTTCGCATTTCTACCATGCTTCTGAAAAAGGGTGCAGAGAGAGGACTCACTCCCTTTGCCATTGGAAGCATCATGTGCAGAGAAACCCTAAAGGACTCTGTGATTGAGCAGATCGTACAAGAAGCACAAGAAGCCGCACTCCCAGGTACAAGCGAAGCTGCATTTCTTGAATGTGTGTCGATGATCATGGATCGTCACCTTGATGAACTTGTTACTACATAGTGAATGTTTAGGTATATCATAAATGTGCATATATGTGTGTAAGAAGAGTGATAGCGGGTCCACTCTATCTTTTCACGGACTGCCCGTTTCATGTACTGTTTCCTTGTTACCGGAACTCTTTTCCCCCGTCCTGTTTTGTTCATAGATCTACAGGCTAGTTCAGCAATAACCCCCCCTTTCTTTCCTTGTGTGTATTTCTCCTCTTGTACCCAAAAAATATATTCAAACATTGACCAAAAAGAATTAATACTGGGATGTCTTATCTCAATGTTATCGTACTTATGTAAAATATCATTAAAAAAAAAATCATGGTTAGTTTCATCTTTTTCCCTTTAGTACCTTTCTTTAATTCATTACATTCTTTAATGTCTCTTCTCAAAGCAGCTTAAAGTTTGGCATATATTTTACAACTGTTTTTTTTTTTTTTTTTTTTTTTATTAAAAATAATTTTGTGAATGCAACATTTCTTTGAAGTTAGAATCATTCTCTGTGGCATCTTAATATATATATATTGAAGTGGTCCTACTCCCCATCAAGATAGTTGTGGTCCTGGGTTGCTAAATTCTACTGAATCACAATTGGCATAATCTTTTGATCAAAAAGGTTTTGGGGTTTTGAGGGATTGGAGTAGGCCATGGTTGGTAAATGAGAAGGACGAGTGCATCCAAAGCAAAATTATGGATATCCCATACGCAGAAGACCCATACAGGGATGCTGAACCAAAATTGAGTAGCGGCATGTGAGAGTTTGGTGTTTGGTGGCACAGAAATGGATAATGGTTTCTG
Organism: Corylus avellana; assembly: GCF_901000735.1. Classification (NCBI taxonomy): domain Eukaryota; kingdom Viridiplantae; phylum Streptophyta; class Magnoliopsida; order Fagales; family Betulaceae; genus Corylus; species Corylus avellana. The sequence continues at coordinate 2,648,251 of NC_081541.1, forward strand.
AATCATTTGCAGCTTGACTCGACATTGCCGCCTCACCAGAGCAGCAGCAGGTGCTTTGCAGACATGGCCCAAGTAGTTTTGCACCGTCTTTACCCAAGTATATGGAACCAAAACTAGTTGCACCTTAAAAAGTTATATATATGCTGACTTTGGTAGCCTGATGAGGGAAAGTTTTATTTGTGATTTTCGTTTTTTTTTTTCTTCGAATAATTGGAATTAAATAAAACAAAATTTCCTCAATATAATTGTATCAATTTCGTAAATATAATTTGATGCTCAGAACTTTTTTCTATAATCTCTTTATAATTGCTCTTATCAACCCTCTCTTTAAAAACTCTAATTAAAAGGCCATATCTTAGTTTGGTCCTAAGAAAAATTTGTTGCCCAATAATTCATAAATCAAAGGATCCGAGTAGAGGGGGGCTGAATTCAATTCAATTGAGCTGAAGATTTAATGGCCAGCTACATTGTGCGGCAGATCTGAGTTGGGCCCTACGATTTTCTTTTTTCAACCGCCACCGACACCATTAAACAAGAATAAATCTCGGCCTCATATTTTTTGAAAGTGAAAGCCAACCCCACCAAAGTCAATTAACAAAATGCCACTACTGCCCTCCTACTATCACTTTCTTTTTCTCTTTCTTATCTCTTTTTTGGAAATATATATATATATATATATATATATATATAAGACATTGTTGACATTGTTAAACTGACCTTTACAAGACAAGAACTCAATTAATCTTGCTACTTATAGAAGATAAAAAGCTATTCATTAATTCTTAGCCTCTATTACATCTTTGAGTTAAATCAACAGAATGAACAAGAAGAACAATTACAGTTGCATAATAATTAATGCAATACATATAAAATTAAATTAAAAAAAAAAAAACTAGAAAAAACCTATATACTGCATTCAATTGCAAAGAAAAGGACCCCATCCCGATCCTTCCATTTATGGGTTTAAGCCAACACCTTAGATCACCTAATATTACCTAACATAAGGATGAGGATTTACTGTTATTAGACTGTTAGGTTATTTGAATTCGTGTAAAATTTGGACAGCTTTCAAAAAGAGGAAGTTGTAAAATCAACCCGCTATTAATTTCCTCTTTCAAGCCGTCTGAATTTTTATAAAATTCAACCAGTCTAATAACAGGAAATCCAATTCCCTAATATATATATATATATATATATATATATGGTACAGTTGTGTAATTTACTCAGACAGCCCCGCTAAGAATGCGACCTGAGTAGAGGGTAGCCACGAAGAGCCATCAATGAACTGTGAAACGGTGAACTTGCTTGCCTCCACCGTCGCCGTGATGACTCGGTATCCCGGCCAATGGACACGTTGCCCTAAAGCTGCTCCGGGACCAGAATTCATGTATTCGCCGTAATAAAGTTTATCCACGGGAGCCGTTGCATTCCACTCTAGCCACCCCCGTGGGCTTATGTGATCACTCATGTAGGACAACATGTACACGACCCTAGAGTAAGTCTTCCATGGACGGCCCAGATACGTTGGGAAGCTACCTTTGACTGGCTGGAGATCGGAGGCGGGGAGGATCCGGCAAGCGTGGATGGAAATGCCTGTGTTTTGGGTCGGCTCTTTTCGGTTTTGGGCGGTGATGGTGTTCTTCTGTGACGGCCCTGGCTTCCGAGCGTAGATGCTGCAGTTTTGGAATACCACGGCGGCGTTGCCAAATATGAAGTCGACGGTGCCGTAGATGTCACATTCCCGGAAGAATTGGCGATTGGAGTGAACGTAGAGTGTGTCTTGGTATCCGATGATGTTGCACCGGTACACCACGCCGTGGTCGGCGCCAACTCTGAGCGCCACTGCTTGGTGCTTGTCTGGTCCAGCCGAATTCTCAAAAGTCATGTCCCGAGCAATGAAACCTTCTCCGGTTGCCGCTGCATGCATATATGTAGAGTAATAAATTAAGCTAAATGGAAATTAATAACAACTTAGATTAAAGCTAGGGGATTAAACTTTTGATTAGCAGCTAAAGTAAGCTATGTTCATTTGTAGTAATAATTCAGATAGTAAATAAAACGGAAAATGCTAGGTATTCTTCTAGTGTTCTTTTGGTATTCTTTTAACTATGATGTAGTTTTTAAAATCGCATTGAATATGAGATTATCATTATTAACTTTTAATTTATTAGTAATTTTAAAAATCACATCACAATTAAGACGACACAAGGAGAACATTAAAAGAACACTTAGCATTATTGTCTTTTCACTTTTTTAAGAGACAAAAATACCCATCAAGAGAGAATCCAAATTCATAAAAACTCCATCCACCCTCCAATAATGTCATTTCTCTTTCTTTTAAGTTATGGCCACCACTCACCAGTTAAGTTTGGACAATGTTGTCCAATTCATGTTGATAAGAAAGAGTAAGATACATTATTTGATGTACGTACGACAACAATTGCATAGTTGGCATAAGATGTGCACTGAAAACAAGAACCTAATTCACGAATATTGATTAGAAAAACCAAAAAAAAAAAAAAAAGGAAAAAGAAAGAAACACGATGCACGTCTGATGGACATTTCATGCATGCGACCAAATATATATATATATAATTCGAAAAATAGATTATATGAATAAAAATAACAAAATTGTTAATGAAAAAAAAAAATGATGTTTTCATTATTTGATCACAAAGATGTAGTGAATGATGAGCAAATAATATTGTTTATACGTGATGGGATAACAGGAATCTAGTAAAGCATGCAAAGTATAAAAAAAAAAAAAAAAAGACAGGCCACGTGCAACTGATCCTACTACGTCGTCATCATGCAATAAGTGACGGCCCATAGACTTTACTCCAAACAAACAACCATAACAGACACGCAACCACACAACTTGCCAAACTTACCGAAGGACGCCGTGTGGAATGTCGTCATATTCTCGTGAACATTTTTGCTACCGGATATCACCGTTTTGCCCTTCCCATCTCCGATGAACATCAAGTTCTTCTTCTTCCTTCCCACCTTCAAATTCGGCTCCTCGTACCTAAATTAAATTTATCACAAAAAAAATTCGAAAATTTCAAATTACAATAAGGGGTATTTTTGTAAATTAGCAAATCATTCACATATATATATATATATAGTGTTTCATCATTATTGCAGTGAAGTCAATGCCTCAATCACTCCCCAAAAAGAAGGACAGAAAGCTTGAGAGATTTTTTGTTTTTTTTGTTCACGTAATTATTACTATTAAACCACCGCCTTTCAATTTTAACGCAAAGTGACGAAAGATGAAAAAGGAAAAAGTCAAAAAGTAAAAAAGAAAAAAGAAAGTGTGCACCGAATTTACCTTCCTGCCCTCACGTAAATAATCGTCCGCCGATTACTGTACTCTGGCGCTTTCTTAATCGCCTCCGTAATCGTCTTGTACGTGCCGTTCCCATCCTTGGACACCACTATATCGGCCTGTAATCCCGATACGGGCAAGTCCAGCAACTCCCTGTCCCTCTTGCTCAACCATCGCGGCAAACCGCCTGCATTCTCCTCCGAAATATCGGATTCCATTAACCGACGCCGGTTCTGTATCGGAACCCCCGAGAAGTCGTCGGTAGTGCTCCCAGAGAATATCGCCAGGCAATTGCTCATAAGCTCCTCCAGGTCCTTCAGCCTCCCGGCCATCTGATTCTTCACCGGTCCGCTCACGTCCGCCAGTCCCTCCATACAAGTGTCCTGGTTCGTGAGCGCCGCGCTCAGCCACGTCAGCACGTCGCTCGTGGAAGTGGCCGCACCGGATTGCTGCGCGACTCCGACGTTGAGCAGCGCGCGAGAGAATGCGTCGACAGAGTCATCGAGGAGCTCCAGGCAGTCGTCGAAGGCGGACCGTACACGTGGCTCCATCTGAAGGAATGAGATCCCGGAGGTGCTGTACAGGGCCTTGGTCAGATGCTGCAGCGTCATGTTAAAGGAAATGTGGACGAGGTCCCGCTCCGACGCCGTGAGCGAGCCCGGAAAATCCAGCAGCGAGTTCACGCAAAGGTCCGGGTACCGGGTCTTGCTGCAGGTCCGGGATATAGCCTGGGTCGGTTTCCGGTGAATCGCTGAACCGGGTCCACCCGACGCCCGGGTCCGGAGCCCGATCAGTACGGCCGCCGAGGCGGCGGACGCAACGAGCAACGCAATTGAGATCAGGGAGAGGAGGATTACCTTGTTCCTCCTGCTTCGCGATGGAGCAGATAACGCGGCGTCGTCTTGTTGGCTGGTGGACCCGCCAACCGGGTCGGACGGTTCGAGCCTACCGTAGCCCATGTGTGTTGCCGGGTTGAGAAAGAGAGTTGGGTAAATAAATTAACGAGAGAGGGAGAGACAGAGAGTTGATTGAGGTGTAGGTGTGAGTGTGTGGGATTATATACGATGTGGCGAAGAGAAGAGTAAAGGTGGTTGGTGTGAAGTCGACGTCTGGGAGAGGGGATGAGCTGGCGGCTACTTCAATAGGTGCCCACTGTCCAGTGATGTGTTAGAAAGGCAGAGAGAGTGAATTTTAGTAAAAGTGAGTGTGAGTGAGTGATTCTCTTAGCTATTAAGCTAACTTCAATTCCTTAGTCATTCGGAGTCCTGAGCTTTTTTGGTTTAGTCTCGAGTGGATATTGGAATTTAACGCATCTTTCTTCAATTGGGGGTTAATTGGGCGGATTGATTCAATGTGCATTACACTTTTGTCACATCATTTTTATGTGACATTTGATAAAATACTATATTCCACATTTTAAATATATATATATATAGCCAGGATTCGTGAAGTCAGTCTCCTCACAGTTTTACTTCCTTTTCTTTTATGAATGATATATTAATGTATTGCTCCAGTCTTTTTCTTTGTACTTATATTTAAGGGTGAAATGGTTCCATCAGCAAAGATGTGAGTTTTGTCAAACAATAAATTAATTATGTTCTTTTTAGTTCAAGAGGCTAACAACTACTTTGTGTTATGGTTAACCAGAAGCCGCAGGAATCATTATATTATACTTTACATTGGGTTTTTTAAATCCCATTTTAATGTATTTTAACCAAGTTTATGTGTTTCTATATATCAAAATCATATGACATTAAGTTTTTGCTCATATTAATTGTCTCACCTAATTTTTCCTACTCTGTTATGCTGTCCTTTCAATTCATATGATATGTATTCCGTCCAAAACAGGTGTTCCACATTCTCATGAGCTTGAGAAAAGCCTATTTTATATAATTAATAAAATAGGTAGCTACCTTTCGGCTAAGACCCTCTTCATTTCATGGTCTCTTTTGTTTTGATATAAACTATTTTCCATATTTTTCTATGTTTAGTAGTATGTCTGAAAATAATGGTTAAACCAAAAATATATTCGGTACATTGACCATAAAAATCTTCTTTAATTTTTGTATTTTATGAGTTTGAACTTTTCATTCTTGCACGTTGTTGCAATTCTAGGGTTTCGCATAGGTTAAGTTTAATCTTAACTATGTGTATACAAGTTCTTTGACATTTTTCTCTTGCAAGCTGGTTTTTAAATCAAGGTTTATATCACACACACACTCTTTGTCACAGTTCCTTCTCTGCCCTCGTCGAAGGTTGCCACCAGAATTCACCTGAAGTCATCAACCGCCAACAAAACAAAATCTTGACTATAAAATAGATATCTTAATCCGCAATTACATTCGTATAGAAGTTGTCCAATCGTTCCAATAAGATAGGGTTCCGGATTAATTTATAGACTTAAAAGGTGGTCCAATGTATTACAAATATTCCATGAAAGACATTAAATTAATTCTTTTATGACTTCTAAAAAAAAAAAAAACTTTTATGACTTAGGCTTAAAGGAATCTTCGAAGTAAGTTTTGTCAAACAATAAATTATATATTTATTTCTTTCTTTCTTTTTTGGCTCCAAATTTCTTTTCAAAAGGCTAACCAAAAGCCAGGAATCATTATATTATACTTTATATAGGATTTTTAAATCCCATTATAATGTATTTTAACGAGGTTTATGTGTTTCTATATATCAAAATCATATAACATTAATGTTTTCGAACTGAATTTTAGTAGTTTTCTCATATTAATTGTCTCACCTAATTTTTCCGCTGTCCTTTGGGTTATCTTTCAAGGTTCTTGATAATCATAAGAGGATTTTCAAACATTTTATCATTTAACTGAAAAGAAATATATATATATATATATATGAAGAGGATATAGATGCTCATAAATATTTCAATTTCAGTAAAACTTCATCTTCAAAAACAGATGTGTTCCACATTCTAATGAGCTTGAGAAAATCCTATTATATATAATTAATAAAATTACCCTACCTTTTCGGCTACAGGAGCGAGACTCTCTCCATATATATCATGGTCTAAATTAAGGCTTCTTTCTTGTTCTTTTCAACGTAAAATATTTTTTGAAATACATTTTTACTATTTTTGATGTTTTGTATGACCGAAAATGATAATCAATATATTCGGTTGACCATAAAAATTTTCTTTAATTTTTGTATTTTATGAGTTTGAATTTATCCATCTCACATGTTGTTATGATTTTGGGGTCTTACATGGGTTAACTATAATCTTAATCATATGTATATTAGCTTTGGACACCATTCCTTTACCAGCCGATTTTCAAACCAAAGTTTGTATCACACGCACACTCTTTGTTGCAGTTTCTTCTTTGTCCTTGTCAGAGATCGCCACCAAAATTAAAAGGTGGTCCAATGTATTAAAAATATGCCATGAAAGGCATTCAATTAATTCTTTTATGAATTCTTAAAAAAAAAAGACAAACTTTTATGACTTCGTCAAGATACTGCAAGGAAAACTATGTTATTATTATTATAATTATTATTTTTTTGAGTATACAACTTTATTATTAGACTTCGAAATGTCGTGGCACGTGTAAACTAAGCCCATCTTGTGATTTTCTATTTTTCTGATGTTAACCCAAGAAATCAACTAGCTAGGGCTATGTTATGCCATGGTGCTCTAAGCCTAAGGGAGGTAATATGGGCAGGTTAATTATTTTTTATTTTTTAATTAGAATCAGAGACTTTTTTTTGGAAGTGTTTCCGATAATCCAAGTTCGGATGTTCAATCATCCATAATAAATAATTGAAAAAATTACAGTTTACCCTCTCAAAGTTGACATCGTTTTTCAATTAGAATACCAAAGTTTCAATTTATGCAATCTACCCCCCAAAGTTTCAAATTTTTACAATTTGACCAATTATATCCAAAAATTTTCATATTGCTAATAATTTTTATTTTTTAAAAAAAATTTGGGCCAACTGGCCATTTTTGTAGCCTCAAATTTATTTATTTTTTCATATAAAATAATAATAAAAATTAGGGGCAATATGAGAATTTTGAAATAATATTGGTCGAATTGAAAAAAAATTGGAACTTTGTGGGGGTTGATTACAAAAATTGAAACTTTGGTGTTCGAATTGAAAAACGTTGTCAACTTTAAGGTGGTAAACTGTAATTTTTCCTAAATAATTATAAGGGGAAAGTTCACTAAGGACCCCCAAACTTCCACCCGTTTTGAAATACCCCCCTGAACTTCAAAATCTCTCAATTTAGTCCCCTGAACTTTCAATTGCTTTCAATTTGAACCCCTCCGTCAGATTTTAAACATCACATGACGTTTATACCCCTAATTTTTGTATAAAATTCAAACTTCTAAAACGTTTTTTTATTTTTTTAAAAAAAAATCAGGGATATTTTGGTCTTTTTTTGAATTTTTAACGGCTAAAATTAACGGAAGTGTTCAAATTTAGAGCAATTGAAAGTTCGGGAGACTAAATTGAGAGATTTTGAAGTTCAGGGAGGGTATTTCAAAACGGATGAAAATTTGAGGATCCTTAATGAAGTTTTCCCTAATTATAAGCTTCTGCTGCGTATGTCCGTACTATACTTGAGTTGTCATCTCCTTTTCATTATTTATTTTTTGTTTTTTTTAAAGTGATTTATTTTGAGAGATGGACCTTGTTTGTTAAACAATACCAACATTTTTAAATACTATTTATTTCATTCTTAAAAAAAAAAAAATTAGGAGAAATATCACTTTGGCCCCCTGATCTTCCACTCGATTTTACAAACGTCTCATGAACTTTCAAATTTCTCATTTTAGACTCCTGAACTTTCAATTACTCTAAATGTGGACTCTTCCGTTAAATTTTAAACGTTATATGACATTTATACTCATGACTTTTGTATAAAATTTCAATTTCCAAAAGAAAATCAAGGACATTTTGGTCTTTTTCGTATTTTTAACGGTTAAAATTAACGAAAGGGTTCTAATTGAGAGTAATTGAAAGTTTATGGGTCCAAAATGAGAGATTTAGAAGTTCAAGGGGGATTTATAAAATTGGGTGAAAGTTCAAGGGGCCAAAGTGAAGTTTCTTCAAAAAATTAACATCAAAACATTCTCACTTTTATATCATATAATTCACTTTTTTTATCATATCATTTACTTTTTACTACTATTTAAATAAAAAAATTACTACAAAACAAAATTTTTTTATTTTTCAATAATACTTTTTTATTTTTCTATACTAATTATTACACTTTTTTTTTTCTCACCAAACATAAATAGTAAAGTATTGTTTGCCAAACACACTCATTGTCTTGCGAGTAGTGTGGACTATCCATTCAATTTTCAATGGAGTAATCTTATAAACTTAGTAAACTTATATATATATATATATATATATATGGATCAGGCTTACATGCAGTAGTTCAAAACTACCGCATAGTGCTGTAGTCGTTTTGGACAATAAAATATATATAGAAAAAGAAAAATATTAAAAACCTAAAAAAAATGGAAGAAAAAAGAAAAGAAAAACCAAAAGGTAGCTAGACAAAATGGGGTGGTTGGGGCCGGTCTGAGGTGGATGAACCACCCAATGGCCAAGGTGGAGAGGAATTTCCAATCATCGGATTGAATTAAAAGGTACGAAAATCCGACAAACTTGTTTTTTTTTTTTTTTTTTTTTGAGTTTTGAATTTGATCAATTTTTGTTTGTTGTGTTCGGTTAACAAACAGATCCAATTGTTTGGATGTGAAAAGTGAAAACGTTTGAAATTTCGGTTCCATTTTTGGGTCTCTGTTTCGTCGCCGGCGGAAATCTCAGGGAACACCAAAACCAGTTTTTCATTTCAGCCGTTCGATCATTGTAGAATAATGATTCAGGCAATCCAGATCAAAACCAATAAGTCGACGCGCCTTGGTGCTGTAGTCCAAAACAACCGCATGGGGGTTTCTTACTTTGAAAGATACTGAGATTGACATCGCTGTGAAGGAGCTGCAGAAAGGCATTGAAAAAACAGATAAGGAATTTGCAACAGAGCTGCCGAAAGGCATTGAAAAAAGGGCTGGAGCACCCCTTTGATTTTTCTTTTCCTTTTTCTTTTATTTCTTTTATTTCTTTTTTATTTTTTTAATATTTTTCTTTTTCTTTAAAAAAAAAAAAAGTTTATTGTCCAAAACGACCCAATTTTGGGTCGTTTTGGACTACAACACCATGTGGTAGTTTTGAACTACCGCATGTAAGCCTGGTCCTATATAATAACGACAAAATTATGGGAAAATTTGAAAACTCAAAGAGCCATGGCCCTTTGCCTATATGTAAATAAAAAAGGGATAGTTGCAAAATTAAGGTGATTAATTAATAGAGGAAAATGCTAGGTGTTTTCTGTGTGTTCTCTCAATGTTCGATCTCTTGGTCCTAATTGAATATTATTTTTTTAAAATAAGGTGAGAGAAATAAATGTCAATTTTTTTTTTGTATTTTTAAAAAATAATATCTACTACCAGGAGAATACCAAGAAAACACAAAAACAACACGTAGCATTCCCTATTACCTAATGAGGATTTATGCTGTAAATAAAAAAGGAAATAAATTTCTTCGAAGTTGGGTTGAAAGAAAAATGGACACAGTTTTTAAAAGTTGGTTTCCTCTAAGAGCGGCATATGTTTTCTATGCTATTAAATTTGTACGAAAATAACATGTTATTTTTAGAGACTTGTTTATATCAAATAATAATAATAATAATAATAATAAATTATTTATTAAAAATTACGCTCAAAAACCACAATTTGAAAAGATATTTTTACTACCCAATTTAAAAGAGATTTATGTCTAACAAATAATATCAGTAAAAAAAAAAATCAGAAAAAGCAATTTCGATTTGAGGCTTTTTGAACGTATTAAATAGAAGTTTTGGATATATAACCCGTCGGTAAATTGAGCGTTTAAAAGTGCCAAAATTGCAGAAGCTCGGAAGAGGCGAGGCGCATTGCTGGTAGAAATTGACTTTACTTGGAGTTTTGGAATACTGGAGATTGAATAGGCCGCTAAGATCGTGCCATCTCAGCATGGAGGCCCATGAGATGACGCTGGTCTCATCATCCCCATGTGCATGTGCCCGGCTTCAACTGTGTTCAGATAAACATGGGGGCCCTACGGAAAATGAAAATCCACCGACACACTTCAGCGGAACAATGTTGGTTCAAAATCTGTCAGAAAGACCGGGAGAAAAGTCCAACCAACATTGAAATATGTAATGTTGTTGTATGTCAGAGTCAGAGTAACTTGTGTCCATTCGCCCAATCATGAATTCGTACCCAATGTTATTTTCATATAATTCATTTCTCCATTTATACTAAGTTTTTTTTTACGTTAAAACATTAATTAAATTTATTAATTTAAATTTTTGTGATAAGTAATAATTTAACATATATACTAATAAAAAATATCTTTAATGCTCAACTATCTCTTCCTTACATACGGAGCACCTTCCTCCTTGAATGACTCAAGCTATATGTTGCTTAATCACTAGGCTAAACCTTGTTCGAACCCTACATTCGGGTAGTGACACCACATTCTTACCTCTTAGTGCAAGTATTGACTTCTGGTTACGTGAATGACATTGCTTGATTCATTGCCAATAATATACAAATGGTATGCTAAAGTGGCGGGAAGGGTAATTCTCTACTACACGCTCTTCCTCGCTTCTTGATTTGAAGATTGGCCGAAATATCGAGTCCAAGTGTTAGGTTTCAATGGGTCCAAACCCAATCAAGTGAATATTGGTACATCACATGATATACTTACATGCATGAAAAGCTAAATTATTATTTTTTGCCTTTTACTAAGAAAAAAAAGAAGCCTTATTCGGCATTTATATAAAAGTCAATTATCCATACATACATACAAACAATTGAATTATCATCATCATATATAGTCTGGAGCAGTTCAAGCAAGTTGACGGTTTCTGTAAAAGGGTTTTTGTCATCAATATCAAAGAGAAAATGGCAATTGTGATATTAGTACAAAAGATGTTATATCATGTTCATGTTTCATCCAAGTAAATATTCCAATAATTAATAATTGGACGTGAATTTCCTCTAAAATAGTTTGAAATAAATATTTTCTAACTTATTTAAAATAGTATCAATTATTTATAAATATTTGAAATTTACATTAAATTCTTAATATCATTAATAACAATTTACTAACTTAAACTAAATTTAATATGTATTTTAAATATTTATAGACACTTGACACTATTAATGATCCAAAATGCCAAGTTAAAGTTGAATAACTTGGTGAACTAGAGGGTGGAACATGTACCCCATGAAGCAAATAAAGTAGCGCATAGCCTTGCTAGATTAGCACTATTCTTATAGGGGAAGACTCTTTCTGTGGACGAATATCCATCGTGTATACGACTCAAGTTTCATTTGAGCAATTTTCTTTATAATCAATGAAGTTGATTGATTTTCAAAAAAAAAAAAAAATTAAATGGGTTAGAAGAGATTTTCTTCAAACCAGTTTAAGGAAAATTTCTATCCTTAATAATTTAAATTTTTTCTAATAATTATTTAAAGGCATATAGTCTCAACATATTGAAGAGAATTATTGATAAAATGATTGTGTACATTATTAATTTGGATTTGTATGATGTTGATTCATGAAGAAAAAGGGAGGAAGGAAACTACTAGGAAATTGCATGTCAAATGATTAAACGGGTAGTGGTGTTTAGCTAATATAACACTAGCCCGTTGTTGTTTACTAGCCCACCTTGCTCACGTTCAACCGCTCTGATTGGTTACCGAGAAAATGGACGCCCAGATCGATGAAGATGAAAATGGAGGGGGAATTTTGGTTTCAGAGGCCTAAACAAAGGAAGAAAAGCGACGTGTACACTGTACACCATCTAGTCCAACTTTTTTCTGTTGTCTCCGTACTGAAAAGAGCCTCTCTTGGCCTTTTTCTGCCACGTTTACTTCGAATTGTCCAATCCGGGCGTGCGATAGCAATTGACTAATCAAAATCAAATTCAAAGATTAGCCTGGATGGACGTGGATCCAGCTATTTGTCTTTATAATTATTAGCGATATATAGGCAATAAATGTAATTTTTTTAAACAAGAAAGTATAAGCTATTTGAGACTGTTCGAACAGATAAATCTTATCCCACTGAATTATTAGAAAAAAAGTAAGTGGAATGACAATCTCTACATTTAGTTGCCTAAATTTCAGTAAAATTTGTAGACTCTATTGAGAAGACTGACAGATTCTGAGGCAGACAAGTTGAATATCACTACTGTTATTGTTGGAGATCGCTCAAATTTCAATGCAATTCCGACACTCCAATCCTTACTAGTGGTAAATGTTTATTTTAGGATAATGTGTAGGGAATTTCTTGTCAGCTTTTACCTTTTAAATTATATTTTTTTAATTGAAAAAAATGTAAAATTAGTCATTATAATTTATTTGATTTATAATTATCTTATTGTGGCATTAAAATGAGTTTATATGTTTTTGAGATACGTTAAAAAAATAATTTAGTCTCTATAGTAAAATTTCGTTCATAAATTTAAATGATTCTATTAATGTAATATTGACTTAAATAGAATAAGAGTCATTTTTATTAACTATGATGTTTCATGTTATCAGAATTTGTTAACTCAGTGAATGAAAGTTTTCTCCGGGTGTCATATGTTCATTGATAAGTAGACCTTGTGAATTGGTGGAACAATTTACTTTAGGGCGCGAGCGGCCCTCAGACCAGGATGAGTTGTCTGAAGAAAAGATTCAAAATAATTAGTTCGTCCTGTTTCACACCTAAGCCCACTGACATTTGTAGGGAGTACCGTAAGCATAGGGAAGAGCACTACAAAAAATCCCCAACCACGTTATTGTAACGGTTCACTAAAAGACAAGGCCGACAGCTACTCTTAAGGGGAACCGTTATTGCTTGCCCACTACTCGTGCCCATGTGCATTGTAGGAATTCCGTATTGTTAGCTGATTGTGCTAACCCTTGGAGACGTGGTTAAATCAATTCTAAAACATAAGGAATGAGATTAAAAGAATTAAATTACTCTTTGATAATTAATTGTCATTAAAAGAAGAATGAAACTTGGAACCGTGTCCATTTCTATGTTTTCTTCACGTACCATTTGAGTGTTCTATATTATCTAGAGCAAGATCTATTAATTGGATTTGATTATTCTATATTATCTAGAGCGAGATCTGTTAATTGGATTTGATTATTCTATATTATCTAGAGCGAGATCTGTTAATTGGATTTATAATTTTAATTAACGGATATAAATTGTCTGCTTTAACAAGGAAAGACATGGTTTTGTCTTAATCTTTCGCTAATTGGAAGAAGTTTGACCAAATTGGAAAGAAGAGGGGCCACAGGTTACGAATGAATGGCCAAGCTAAAAAGGAAATTAATTAAAAGCATGTGACCACTTCAATGGTGGTAGGGGACATATATAGGGCCAAAATTGCAAGTCAATCACGTGATTTGTTGTATGTTTTGTAAGAAATGTGTAAGATTAAATACCCACTTATTATTACAGGATGATTTGGTTTCAATTATGAAGGCAGTGGGACAAAATCAACGTACTATAGACTATATTTATGACTTGATGTAGATGTCACCACTGCATAAGCAAAGAAAGGTTCCATGATCTATATATTTCATTAAAATAATACCATATCTCAGCACCTCATCTAATTAAAAAGCTTTATAATTCAATTAATTAACACATTAAACTCTTTTTTTTTTTTTTTGGGGGGGGGTGGTTAAAATAAAAAAGTATGAAAAATCCTAGATAAATTTTCAATTTATTTGTAATTTGTTGATACATGTTAGCATGTGATTTGAAGGTGCATATTACAATTTTATTTAGTGGCTGCTTTCAATGGGCTAATGTGGCAGATGATTTTTTATTTTAACAATGATTTATTCAATGAATGAGATGTAGTATGTAGCGTTATTACTCTACTCATGAAGTATGAATAATGCTACCACACTTTTATCTCATAACTATCTCACCGTCCTAACAAGCTAGGCAGTTGATTTTTGTTTTTTTTTTTTTAAATGGAGACTGATCCAATGATTGATTGGTTAGCCAGGATATGATAATGACATAATAGAAGTGTGATTTCTGCATACTCATAAAATATAGAGTGATACTACTCTTTATACTTATTTATAACACTTATTTTATACGTGCTGACGTGATATATTTTAAGTAACTTTCTAATTTCTATATCAGCAACTTAAAAAAAAAAAATTAAAAAAAAAAAAATCATATATATATCCAGGAAAGGAAACGGCTGCTCCATCAATTTTGATCTATTTTTATAATTGGGGAAACTCATGCTTCACAGTCACACCACCAGTGATTGCATATATAATTTTGCATGGATAATTGAGTTGATATAAAATGGATAATTAATTTAATTATGTATGTGCACCTGACGAACTCGATCGACGTGTCCTGAACAATGGCCCGGATAAGTCACCATTTATTCTAGCTCCCAATTTTTATTTTTATTTTATTTTTTTTATATTTTTTGTATGCATGGATTCCCCATCTCCATCTCTTTTTGGAGGTTGGTTTCGAGACAGCTCTAAAATGCCATATATATATATATATATATATATATATATATATATATATGGTATGCATGGATTCCCCATCTCCATCTCTTTTTGGAGGTTGGTTTCGAATAATTTTATTTTTTATTTTTATTCCCTCCCCACATCCACTTAGATTTTCAGAAACTTAAATATCATGATATAAAGTCGTCAATGGTGGTTAAAGTGACATGAAGATGATGCCCAATCCATCCACAGAAGAAAGGAAAGGACAATCGCCACGTACATCCATACAACGGCTAAAATGTTTCTATCAAAGGCCTCACTGGTCACACCCCCGTGCCACGTCTTCATCTACCACTTTCCGTATTTAATATACATGTACACGTACACATTGTATATGGTGGGATTTAATAGATGCATATATATTTTTTTTTAGTTGAAGTATGAAAAATGTTATAAGATCTTGATCGGAAAGGAAGAGAAAATGGGAAACCTAAGCCTCCATATCAACGAATCTTTTGACGTTTTTACTATTTTGTGGATAACTCGTTGCGGGATACACTCAAGGTGTACCAAAAAATGTTCCTATTTCACGTTTGAGCTTTAATTTTGTTGCCTTTTCAACCCATCTTCTTTCCAATGCCATTATTTGTGTAGCACGTGATACTGTGGGAACAAAGTGAAAGAGGCATGGATTCCGCTTGGGCCTGGCTGGCATTTTTGACTTTTCCTCATATTTCTCAATCAAAGACAGCCGAGCTTCACCTTTTGATGCCCCGACATTCATGATTGTCTGTACATTACATCTAATTGTATGTACAATGAAGCACAGAAGCATGTTCCAAAATATGAAATTCAATCTTGATTCATCAATTTTGGAGTGTGTAAACCATGTGTTAATCGTGATGGACAAATATCTCCATACAAAGTAAACGTCAACTTTCCTTCCTTGTGGAAACAATATTGCTCAATTCTTCTCTCAAAAAAAAAAAATATTGCTCAATTCTCATTATATTGATTATTATTTTTATTATTTTTTTATTATTTTTTTTTTTGTATGTGGTGTGTGTGATATAAATATATCTTAAGAATTCTAAAGGATCCTCATCCTGATTTTCACATTTTTTTTACAAATTAATCCAATTAATTCAACATAAATAAGCCATCAATTTGATTTTCATTGAAAGAAAATCTACACTGTTCAAATGGTCTTTTAGGCTTCCTCTCTCACCTGCTTTTCTATTGGAAAAATGCTAGAGCTAGGCAATTTTGTCACTGACGTTTAACACTTTTTTTTTTTTTAAGGAATCAGTTCAGTCTCATTAATTGATAAACGAGAATAAAAATCAAATAACACAAAGCAAAAGCTCTGAAGCAACCATATCTGAAGCTACGAGGTTAAAAGAGTCAAATATGACGTATTACATTCCAGACTCAGACAAAATATGCTAACCTATGATTAATTTTCAAATTAAACAACAGATCTGTACCAGATAGACTCAAACCAATGCATAAATAGCTCTTATTTCTCGG
>NC_081541.1:2664796-2708213 GCF_901000735.1 Corylus avellana
GACGAAATTACCCTTAGTAAAATTAAAAAAAGAAAAGAAAAAAAAAAACTAAAACTTCTAGAAAAAACCTAAAACTAACAAAAAAGAAAAGAAAAAAAAATCCAAACGATGGCCAATTTTTTTTTTTTTTTTTTTTTAAAAAATCAATTTTATAAGAAAAAAATTAAAAAAAATTCGATTTTTTTTTTTATAAAAATTGAAAATTTTCGTTTTTTTTTTTTTTTTTTTTTTAATTTTTGTTTTATAATTTTATTTAAATAAAAATTTACGTTTAAAAAAATAAAATTTTCGTTTAATAAAATGAAATTTTTTGTTTTTTAAAACTAAATAAAAAAATTAGTTTTTTTTTTTAAGAATAAAAATTTCCGTTTAAAAAAAAAATAAAAAATTTTGTTTAAAAAAAATTGTTTTTTTTTTAAATATTATCTTTCAATTAAAATTTTTTGTTTTTTAAAAAATCAATTTTTTTTTTGACTTTATAGGGGTATTTTTGTCTTATTGAGAAATCTATAGGGGCATTTTTGTCCTATGGCTAGTCTTGGGGGGGACATTGACAATGTTTTGGTACTTTGGGGGGGACATTGTCACAATTGAAAGTTTAGGGGGGACATTGTCAATTGAGTGGTAGTTTGAGGGGGTATGTGGACTTTACCCAAAAAAAAAAGACAAAATTACATTTTAACACGTCATGTTAACATATGTTTGAAAGACGGTGATCACTTTTGTTATTGTGAAGTTTTATTAAAAAAAAGGAAAGATAAGATGTAAAAATAGAAAAGAAGGAATAATTTTGTCTTTGTTAAATCGTCCAAAGAGCCATCCATTTAAATGGATACTCTGGATCTTTTAGGTCCTAAAAAAGCAAGCATTAACATCACCGACCCACCGTCACGATAACATAAAATCGTGATTAATTAACAAGTTATCATCATATTAATCCACATCCCTCGCTACAACAGTCAATCATCCAACTCTAATCTATCATTGCTTTAAGGAAATGAACAAACACTTGACTTTTGCGTCTCTTATTATGGTGGTGAATCTTGGGTCATATATAAATTTTATACCTTTTTACCCCTACCTTTTTCCAAACCCTTCAACTATAATTGCGGTTGTTTTCGGAATCAGCACCAATCAAACATTCCAACCAGTATATTCAATGTCGTTATTATTTGATTATTACAAAATTGCTTTTCACTCTTTTGTCCCGGCAGTCAGACACGTGTTTCAATCCAAACACTACATATCAAAAGTGGATGGCAATGGGATGCAGTATCGAAAATTTGCAGCCGCCTAGGTACCCGTCTTGTTTGGCAAAAGACTAGGGCTTTGTTTGGTAGTGGGGATGAGGTTGGCCCAAACACTATTTATCATCATTTTTTAAAAAAATTAACATCAAAACATTTTAATTTTTTCACTTTTAATATCAAATCATTCACTTTTTATTATTATTCAAATAAAAAAATCACTACAAAACAAAACTTTTTCACTTTTTCATACCACTTTTTCATTTTTTTTTAATACCAAATATTCTTACTTTTTTCACATCAGTCTACATCAACTACAGTGTTTAGGCCATCCCATTTGCCAAACACCCCTAGTAGAGAAAGTTTTAATTTGGTTGATGTCTTATAAAGTAAATGGATATTTTGAATTTTTTGTATAAAAAATTAAAAAAAAAAAATTGTTTTATAAAAGTTTTTGCATTTAAATAGTAATAAAAAAACAATTAATATAATATAAAAATAAGAATGTGGAGCAATTAGACCTTTACCAAACAAGGCTCGAGTCTTACAAACTTACTCGAAGAAGTGTCCGGTCAAGCCGTCGGAACTCCACATCTGCCGGAACAAGAAAGGCAAGAATGCCTCATTACGTGGGATTCCCATCTATAGGCTCTAAACCAACCGGCTTGCATGGTGTTGTTTCTCTAAAGATACTTTTTTTTTTTTTTCTCCTTTTTAGGGTTTGGGCTTGTAATAAGTGTGAGATTTGTGGAAATTGGTGAGATTAATTTAATAGGATATACTCCTATCAATTACAAGAAAAAAAAAGGACATAATATGGCCATCCCAAAAAGTAAACATGTTAAATAAATTATAGAAAATTATGATGGCAATTAAGATGCAACCTATACGTCGATCATATTAACTTTTCATCTCATAATTTGATTGGACAATCCATCATCGACCTTCACATCATCTACAGAAAAGTAGTTCACAAAGTCTAATTGATATATTGAATTCACCAATTGGAGTGAATCTATGTTCTTTTCTTTTTCTTTTTCTCTATCTCTTCATTTCTTAAGGTCCAGCTTCTTTGCTAAGGTTTTAAAATTCTATGACATTTTTATCATGTATTTATTATCATATTTAGTTAATTGTTTAGTACCTTTATAATGCTTTGTGTCTTTGAGAGAATTTGTTAACAAACCTAACTTTTATGCTCTAGTTAAATAGGCCGTTTCTAATTTTGTTTTTGGAAGAATTTCCACGAAATCTCCTATTCTTTCTTCTATTCGGATTAGGAATGGGAAAGATCATCCTCTATAGTTCTTTCTTCCTTATTCAATTAAAAAAAAAAAAAAAAAAAAACTCTAATGGGCTGGGACATTATAGTTTTGTAAGGAGTGTCTCAAAAAAAATTCTAAAGTGGTTGATAAATATTAAGGCGAGAATTTTGTAGTTTTAAACCTGATTAGTATTAGCTATTTAAGTTTGAAACCTCATTAGAATTTTGCCTTTTTGTTTAGGAAAGAAAAGAGGTTCATTGTGAAGGTGTTTAAAGGGAAAAGACAGCAGGTACATGATCCAACACATATGCTAGTTGTTTGACAGAACAATCATCCTTGATAGCAAAACCACTGAGGAAAAGGAAAAGCAGAGAAAAGATTAGTGGTTACAGGAACATGGGATGCTAGATTAGTGGTGGTTCATGCATCAAAATGTGGACCTCTTGATTTTGAAGAAACAGCTTGCAAACATGATCAGGAGTATTATTATTGATTCCAAGCCCTCCTTTTTAACATAATAGACAAACCCAACTTCTCTTTCATACTCTTGTCTAGTATCTAAACATGATCTTAGTGCCCATTACATCTGTCCATTTTTCCTCATCCAAGGCTCTTTGAGAGGGAGATGTCAGAAAGAGAGAGGTCCCCTGAAAATTGGGTATATGTCATCCAAGCATCACTTAATTTATTATAGAAACCTTAGCCTTTCCAATTTTGTTTATTTCAAGTTGCCGACAAAGTAAATTCTAAGTTTGAATCTTGATTTCATAATTTATCTCATTTTTAGTTAAAATTATTGATTTAATAATAAGAAAAGAAAAAAAAGGTACGTAGATTGAAAGCGCATGAGAACTTCACAATATATATATATATATAGCTCGGAGTTGGTTGTGGAGACATGGTGAAAGTCATAATGCAAATTATTTAGTACACCTTTTCTAAATGAAAGACGAATTTAAATACCAAATAAATTGCATGGGTTAAGCACTTTCTTGAGACAGTACTCTAAACAGTTAATCTCACATTAAAAAGATGAATTATTTATATAATTAATGCTCCGTTTGTTTCACCGTAAAATGATTTACGGAAAATGTTTTTGTATTTTCAGGTGTTTGGTGCAACGTAAAATAATAGTCAACGAAAAATATTTTCTGTTTGACCAAAAATTATTCTTTAATTTTTTGAAAAATGATTTCTATTTTTAAAAACAGTAAACCATTTTCGGAAAATGGTTTATATTTTTAAAAACCTAAACCATTTTTCGAGTTTGAGCATCTCATTCTCATATCCATGGATCCCGCCAAGACACACTCGGGACCTTGCCGGCACTTGACTGGGGCCCACTCAAACCTGCCTGGGACTCAACCAGACTTGCTCGGGATCCCATCGAGACATTCAAAGGACCCCGCCGGGACTTGACCGAAACTCGCCCAAAACCCGATCGGACCTGTTTGGCACCCCACGGGAACCTGCCCGGTGTTATGTCCAATGTTGGGAGATAAAACGATTATGAAGTTTTTACCAAGAGTACATTAATATACATAATTGAACACAACTCTAGCCCAAAAATCTAAGCTAATGGGCTAAGGTTCACTTAGGTATATTAAGCACTATTTTCTTTTATATTTTCTCAATGTGGGAAACAACACTCACAAGTACATTAATATATATAATTGAACACAACTCTAGCCCAAAAGCCTAAGCTCATAGGTTAAGGTCCACTTAGGTAAATTAAGTACTATTTTCTTTTATATTTTCTCAATGTGGGACACAACACTTACAAGTGCACTCACATCATCCAACATTGATTCTCAATGGGTAAGACCGAGCAGCTCATCTTTTGTTTGTAAATTAATCCATTTTTAGATTTCTGAAGGCACGGTTTCTGTCCAATTTTGAAGCTAGGGTTGGGCTTGAGACGTAGAAGATGGGCAAGAGGGTCGGCCGTGGATGAGTTTGGGCCAGTTCAGTGTGACATGTTTATTGCTTCAAAGATAGCTCTACCGATGTAGCGAAGGAGAATGAGCTCATATCCATTATCCAACAATGCTGAAAAGGCTTTCGGTTCTAAAGCCTATGAGAACTTCACAATATATAGCTCGTAGTTGGTTGTGGAGACGTGTGAAAGTCATAATGCAAATTATTGAGTACACCTTTTTCTAATTGAAAGACGAATTTAAATACTAAATAAATTGCATGGTTAAGCACTTTCTTGAGACACTCTAAAAAGTTAATTTCACAATTAAAAAGATGAATTATTCATATAATTAATGTTTTGTTTGTTTCGTTGTAAAATGATTTGCGAAAAATGTTTTTGTATTTTCGGGTGTTTGGTGCGGCGTAAAATAATAGTCAGCGAAAAATATTTTCTGTTTGACCGAAAATTATTCTTTAATTTTCGGAAAATGGTTTATATTTTTAAAAACCATAAACCATTTTCGGAAAATAATTTCCATTTAAAACCGTAAACCATTTTCGAGTTTGAGCATCTCATTCTCATAACGATGGATCTCGCAAAGACCCACCCACTTGGGACCTTGCTGGGACTTGACTGGGACCCGCCCGAACCTGCTCGGGATCCCGCCGGGACATTTACAAGACCCCGCTGGGACTCACCCAAGACCTCGCTGGGACTTGACTGGGACTCGCCCAGAACCCGACTGGACCTGTTTGAGACCCCACGGGGACCTGCCCGGTGTTATGTCCAACATTGATTCTCAATGGGTAAGACTGAGCAACTCATCTTTAGTTTGTAAATTAATCAAGTATTATATTTCTGAAGGCACGGTTTCTGTCCAATTTTGAGGCTAGGGTTGGGCTTGAGATGTAGAAGACGGGCAAGAGGGTCAGCCATGGATGAGTTTGGGCCACTTCAGTGTGACCTTGTTTATTGCTTCAAAGCTGGCTCAGTGGCTCTAGCTGTAGCTAAAGGAGAATGAGCTCATATCCAATATTATCCAACATTGCTGAAAAGGCTTTCGGTTCTAATGCCGCCGCAGAGAAGTTCGATTTGATTAAATGATTGAAGCCAATATTCATAAACAACTTGGACCCAATTAATTAAAAGGACAAAAAGTTTGATTAGTTTTAAATCTAACCAAGTTCATAACAACACGTTAATTTGTCACATAAACACATACACACACATATATATAGATATATATAGAACTTGTTGGTTGGTGCAGATTTTTGCAAGGTTGGACTCCTGAGATTCAATGGGGGTGATACTGATAGAGCATGGATTCACTGATAAGAAAACGATCCCACCACTGATCAATTCCATGAGCTTGCTCGACATCTGGCGTTGAACCCGTATTAGTAGTTACATGCGCCGAGGGAAGAAGATGCGATGCTTCTAAATCTCCTCCGAACACTGCGCTTGAGAATAGACTCACAATGGAGCTCTTTTCTGCAATCCTTTCAGTTTCAGCTCCACTCTGCTTCATTTCCTCTCTTTTTCGAAAGTAATCAATATACCCTGCGCAAATTGGATCATTTTTGTTCACGAACAAGTAAGGTTGCCAGCGAGATACCGCAGCAAAAGAGTCATGATCATGTCTTTGTTGGTGATGGAGATCACCTGCTAGTGCTACAGCATTGATGAGAATTGCCTTGACGCCGGTGCTTGCAAAGCGGATGCCCTGCTTCAATTTCTCATCGTTGATCAGCGAATCAATGGGGATGCCTACAAATGGTGGATTGAAAAGATATGTTTTAAGCAAACAATTCTTCTTGATCACCATGTTCTTTCCGACAACCATTGCAATTGCTGCCCCCAGAGAGTGTCCGGCCAACCACACATTTTGAGCTCCGGCAACAGCAACCCTCTGCTGGACCTCGTGCATTGCGCAATGAAAGCGGCTGGAGCGCCGTTGAAGCTCGTTAAGGACCCACCCGAGGCCTGACGTCAGGTCCTTCAAAATGATGCGCCTTTTCCTGATTATGCCCCGAAAGGCAATGACATATCTTGGGACGTCTGGATTTTGGGGAGAAGGTGGATGCTCATGCTCGTACTCATAAATGGCGCCGATTATGGAGCCGTCAACATCTTCGAGAACACGAAACAATCGGAAATGGATGGATTCCCACCAGGGTGGAGCAAGAGCTTGAGCTCCATGGCGATGGCGCTTCCCCTGGAGTACTCGCAGGCGATCGTACTCTAGACAGTAGACTCCCTGAACCAAGCTGGCAATGATACATCTTCCCTGATCTGGATTTGTCCTGCAACAAGTAATTCCTAAATTACTGATTGTCTCAAAAACTTAAAGTCAGTAAGAAAAAGTAAATTTAATCATTTAATCATTACTTTAATGCTACTACTCACGTATGAGCTAAAACTCTCATTTAATAGATGATGCCTAATACCTATAATATTTAACTTAAATTTAGTGAATTGACAGAATTAAGATTTGGTTTCAAATCCTTCGATTCTGTTATTACATTAAATTACTAATTATCCAAAAAACTTAATTAAGCCGATAAAAATAGATAAGTTTAATTACTTAATTATTGTTTTAACAACAATATCAATTGCAGGATTGATGATCATGACAGCCCATTGGCAAAGTTTTTTTTGTTAAAATGCTCTTACCAGGCAGCAGCACGTGTGAGATGTACAGGTCCCGAAATGTGGAAATCTTGCTCCTCAATCTTCTTAATCTTCTTACGAGAAGGCATTATTATTCCGTATGGTATCCTCTAAAATAAACTGCCACGGTAGAATTGCAGAGGCCCATGATTGAATGGAATATGGAGACAAGACGACTGAAGCTCAACATAATTTGATATACATATATATGATTCACATACTTTCTAAATGAATATAACATTCTTAATATGTTGTATTAATGTAACAAATAAACTTATAAACTATATTAATTAGTCCAAGTCATCAACATTAATTAAACCAAGTAATAGTCCACCAAAATATAATAAAATATTCAAATAAACATTTTAACAATTCCTCATTATATATGGAGCAACCAAAAAAAAAAAAAGAAAAAAATCCTCAATTGCTCCAAGTGCGCATGATCCTCAATACTTCCAAGATCTTTTATCTAGAAGACCAGAAAGATTCGTTGAGCCATCTGAAAATGTCAATAAAAGTTTAATGAATTTTATCTCAGTAATTAGAGGTAATTTTTGTTTTTTTTTTAGGGAAAGCAATATATTTTGAAAACTCTCCTTTTCCCTAATTTCCACAGATAAAATTCTTTTCACTATATTTAGAAAGTTGACATTATTATAGGGACATAAAAGATAAAAATATTCCATAATTTTCAGAAACGATTCATTTTTTTTTTTTGCAAAATAGTACATTCGGTATTTTAGAAATTAAATAAACGTAGATTATATATATATATATATATATATATAAGCTATAAATTTGGGGTTATATTAATCAAGTCTACAAAATACCCAAATTGTAGCCATATTAAAACTTTAATAGCCTATAATCTTCAAATTAAGCATAAACAACTTAAATTAAACATTCACTTAATTAATAATTTAAACCTCCAAAATCCCCAATTTCGTGTATAAATAACCTTAAATTCGTAATTACCCACTAAATTAAAATAATCAAACATGTTACATAACACAAGTTACGACCATTAGTTTTCATCAGTCAATCAAAGCCGTATTATAAAAACCTCAAATTTTAAACTTATTGAAACCCTAACTTCAAAGTTGTTCAATTAATAATAACTCAACTCATATTACCTCAGATTAACTCCTTGGAATGAAAGAAACGTCAAGAAGACGTACTCCAACGCTATCAATCAGAGAAAAATCTCGAGTATTAACCGGGCTGGGCCGGGTCGTCTGGATTCCGGCGGATTTGACCAGAATTCGAAGTCTCCGGCGACTATTTGGGGAGGTTAACGTTGGATTTAGAGCCAGAGAAGGCTGGCCAAGGTGGGTTTCTGTCTCTTCCTCTCTTCCTCCCACGTACTTGTTCTAATTAATATGAAATGGCCCGATTGCTTCTCTTATTAAAATGTGGGTTCTATCTGGTTATATATATATATATATATATTATCATTGGTGCATTGCAGTTGATCAGACCCTGCCAAAATGCTTTTACTAGTCAACACGTCTCAAAGACGACTCAAGGATTAAGTCTTCTTTGCATTATGATCAGTTCAAGAAATCATATGGTTCATACATACAAACAACCTTAAATGCTAATGGAATTCTCGAAATATGTTGACATATACAATCAATGATGGGTCCTCATTGAAGAAAGTCTTGTTTGCATCAGTTGAACAAGTCTTGTTTGCGGCTGTTGAAGAAGTCATGTGGTGTATACAACCTAATGCTAGTGGTATTCATCGTACATGTTGATATATAATCAATGATGGGTGATAAGAGTTGATCAAGAACCGGGTCAAATTGAGAGAGGGGGCTCCGATGGGGCCACGGGTCTAGAGTTTTTTGAGTACTTGTTCAACATGTAGGAGCAAAGAAGAGTCTAATAAAAGTTTAATGATTTTTATCTCAGTATAATTAGAAGTAGTTAAACCCGGAATGAAAGCAGCTAGATATTTTGAAATTAAAACTCTCCTTTTCCTTTCCACAGATAAAATTCTTTGCACTATATTTTAAAATTTAACATTATAATAGGACATAAAGGATAAAAATATTCCATAATTTTGAGTAACAATTTTTTCTTTTTCTTTTTGCAAAATAGCACATTCGGTATTTTAGAAAAATCTATATTAACAACGAAGAATTTTCATCACGTTCTTTAACCTATTCAACTCAAATCTACCAAAAATAAATAAATTTAAACCATATTGTAAGAACCCCTATTTTCTCCGCCAAAATATTAAAGCAGACCTTTTTCCTCTTCCTCTGATTCCCACTGGATCACTCCTCTTTTTATTTATCTGAGTACGTTCTCTTTGTTATTTATTAGAAAAGTTGAGGCATCAGTTTTTTATTGAGAAATGATTGGTATTAATATTTTATCCATATTTTTCTCATATTATCTTACAAATTTAATGATTGATTTATTGAATTTTAAATTTACTTATAAATATACATAAGTAAGAAAAAAAATTCTTAATCAAGCATATATTGATACTGCAAAGATTCACACGTAAAAGAAGGATCCCACCATTGATGAATTCCATGAGCTCGCTTGAAACCTGGCGTTGAACCCTTATTAATAGTTAGATATGCCGAGGCCCGAGGGAAGAAGATGCAATGCTTCTGACTGACCTCCCACTGCGCTTGAGATTAGACTCGTAATGGAACTATTTCCTGCAACCCTCTCAATCTTTTTAGCTCCACTCTGCTTCGTATCCTCCCTGTTTCGAAAGTAACCAATGTACTCTGCGCAAAAAGGATCATCTTAATTGGTTCACCAACAGCTGAGGAAACCAGCAGGATAACGCAGCAAAAGGCTCATGATCAGAATGTTCTACAGCAATGGCAAGGCCGGACTTGTTGGCTTGTAGTTTTGCTTTTCCTTGTTTTAATCTGTAAGGGGTGTAAGGGGCTGTATTGGTGTTGAGTAGTTGCTTGTTTGAAGGTTTTGTTTTCCCCTGTTTTGCTTTGTAAGGGGTTGTATTTGTGTTTTGGTGTTACTCTGTTTTGAGCTTTGGTTTTAATGAAATGCTTATTCATATAAAAAAAAATGGCAAGTCCGGACTTGACGACGGTGGTTGCGTAGCGGATCTCTTTCTTCAGTTTCTCATCCTTGATCAGCTCAATGGGGAGACCTACGAATGGTGGATTGAAAAGAAATGTTTCAAGAAGATAACCCATCTTCACCATCTTCTTTCCCACAAGCAATGCAATTGCTGACCCCATTGAATGTCCAGCCAACAATACATTTGCAGCTCCGGCGGAATCAACTATCTGCTGAACAGCTGGCATTGCGCGTTGAAAGCGGGAGCTCCGGTGAAGATCGTTAAGGATGCACCGGAAGCCTGACTTCAGGTCCCGCAATATCGTGCTAGTTAGTTTCTTGATTATGCCCCGGAAGGCATTGACATAAATTGGTAGGTTTGGGGCAGACGAAGCTGGATACTCATAAATGGAGCCGATTATGGAGCCGTCAAAATCTGTGAAGACACGGTACAAATATAAGTAACAAGATCCTCTCCGGTCCATTATAGCCTATTCTCTTCAAATTAATCAAAAACCAGTTCAATTAAACATTCACATAATTCATAATTTAAACGTCTCCAAAATCCCCAATTTCGTGTATAAATAACCTTAAATTCACAATGACCCACAAAATTGAAACAATGAAACATCAAATTACATAACACAACCATTAGTTTTCATCAATCAATCAATCAATCAAAGCCGTATTATAAAAGCTCCAATTTTAAACCTATTGGAAACCTAACTTCAAAGTTCTTCAATTAACAATAATTAACTCCGTAGAATGAAAGAAACGTCAGAAAACGTATTCCAACGCGACCAATCAGAGAAAAATCTCGCGTATTATACGCGTCGGGTCGGGCTGTCTGGATTCCGACGGATTTTGACCGGGATTCGATGTTTTCGGCGACTATTGAGGAGGTGAAGGTTGGCTTAATTTAGAGCCAGAGAAGGCTGGCCAAGGTGTTCCGGTCAGGCTAGTGTGTTTCCTTCTCTCTCCCCCATTTGTTTTAAGATGAAATGCCCGATTGCTAGTACTCTTTCTAAATGTGGGTTTATTGACATACAATCAATGATGGGTGATAAGAGTTGAAGAGCCAGGTCAAATTGAGCGAGAGAGAGAAAGAGTGGCCTCCGATGGGGCCACGGGTTTCAAGTTGCTTGAGCACCTGCTCAGAAGTCTCTCTCAATTCTCTACAATCCGAGCAGGGAATTACAACCAATTCCGATCCCCATTGTAAAAAATAAAAATCTTCCCTCTAAAAGGAGAGTATCAACACAAGTAGTTTTTATGCTGTTCATACCAATGAAATGCATACCAAGTGAAATCTCAAATGACCATTTTCTTCTCTTTCTATGAAATCTCAAATGAAATGGATCTATAAGTATGTATTTTCAAGTTAGTTTCATGCGGGGACGGAATTAGGAATTTTTATCGACATAGGTCAAAACATGAATTAGAAATATATTTAAATAGGGGATCAAATAATTGATAAGAAATATATTAAGATTAAAGACTAAATTAATATATATAAAAAAATGAAATTATTATTTATTCAATGTTAAGAAAATATAAACAAAATAAAAAATAAAAAATAAAAAAATAATTATTTTTTTAATATAATTCGATTTTCAATTTAATCCATGAATGTAAAGTATATTAAAACTTATCAGAGATAAATATCACACGGTCTCGTAAACAAATGTAAAGCGTATTAAAATTTAAATTTTTGGACTATTTTTCTATGGTCCTAGACCAAACTTTGGACTGCCTTTTCAATGGGCTCGGATTTGAACTAATTTGTAAAATGTGGGTTCTATGACTTCTATCTGTTTCTCTATATACTAGTTTTAGGTTAAGTGAAGATTCAACGAAATTTCCCAAGTCTACTTTTTGCTCATGGCAGATCTGCTCCTTGTGAACAGGTTAGAGTGTGTCATGCATGCTTGAAAAAATCTTCCCTTTAAAAGATAGACGATGATCTCAATATATTCAAATACGGCTAGTTTTGATCATATGCAATGAAATGCATACCAAATGAAATCTCAAATGACCATTTTCATTTCTTTTAGATAAAAATCTGTATTGCAAAAAGCTCGGTGGTTTACACAATGAGTGGTGCATATATGGCAAATCACCATTTATCCAATAGGAAGAGGTAAATTTAATCATCTAATCAACAGTACTTAAACGTATATACATTAAAGTGAAAAACAACAATAAAGGAATAAGTACGTGGGGTTATAAGATTGAATTGGTCAAAAATCTCGTATGGAAAATGGTTTCCTTAATTTTGGAATGTCAATCCCTGCAGCGGAATGAATTCGGTGATTGGTCAAAAAGAGAAGAAGAAAAGGGCACAAAAGATTGATGGAAGAAATAGACTTACGTGTTTTTTGTCCAAACAGTAGACAACAGACAGGACACGACCAAGATGAAGATTTGTCGTAAGTGGCGGTAAGTCTATAATTTTACCCAAGATTTAGCTATCTGAAAAAGCTTTGGCACCTTATTGAATCTAGCTCATCGTTAATACTGTAGAGTCAACTGTCATGCATAGATCATGTATGTCCTTAAAAGTAATGATTAAGTAATTAAATTTACATATTCTTATTAGCGTAAGATTTTGAGATAACTGATGATTTAACACATGTATTTTCTTCCTCTTCTTCTTTTTCTAAATCACTAACTATCGTATTCTAAACCATTGAGATAATACAGCAAAAGGCTTAGAATGTTGGTGATCGGCGTGGGTGATGCCTGCCTTGACGACGGTGCTTGTCGCTGGTTACAAGTTTCATGGGATTTCTTATAGCTTTTAGAGTAATGTTACAAATTTTTCATAGCTATTTTTTCACACTAACAGATGAACTTTGAAAGTTGACATGCTAAAAGCAATAAAAGAAATACATAAAAACTTATATTCCTATCTTGTAGGGATTTAAAACCAATTAATACAATAAAATGTGTCATCCTTTATAGCCTTTGCTTCAATTGAGGCTTTCAAAATCAAATCATAGAAATAAAATAAATAAATAAAAAGGATTTCCGTTTTTAAGTAATTAAAACTAAAGTGAAAATAAAATTTTATTAATTCATTCATGACCCTTTAATTTATTTGGTGACAACACATGAATGAATTGAAGAAATTTGTTTAATTGAAATGAAATCGAATTTGAACCAAATTTTCTAAAATACCCTAGCTCTAAAAATTATTTTCCAAAAAAACTGTTATTTTTCTTTTCTAGGCACAAAATGCGAAGGTTTAAAAAATTAAAACTCCATATATATAAGAATATGTGAAAGAAGTGCTACAAAAACAGTCATATAACTATATTAATTAGTCTAAATCATCAACATTAATTAAACCAAGTAATAGTCCACCAAAATATAATAAAATATTCAAATAAACATTTTAACAATCCTCATTATGGAGCAACCAAAAAAGAACAATTCTCATTTGTTTTAGGCTCATTGTGCCTATTTTTTGGGCTTATTTTAAATAGTTTTGGGTTAAAGTGTTTTTAAAGACAATGAATATAATGAAATTATATCCTTAACTCATATTTAAAATGACACTGTTTTGTTTTGTTTTTTTTTTTTTTGACATGTCCGCACAAGAGGGAGGATGATGATTCGAACTAGTGACCTCTACTTCATTAAGTGTGGTCCCAGACGATTGAGCCACCTCTTGAAAATGACACCGTTTTGGTGTTAACACCAAATTAAAACAACGTCGTTTTAATGTTATATTTTTAATATAAAATATATATTTATATTATTGTATATAAGGGTATGCGGTTAGCGGTTATTAACCGTTTTTCTTTACCCCTAAAATTGGAGTAATTCTAAAAGGCCTACTTATGTCCTACTAAGAATGATGTGGCTATTAAAATCACCCTTTAATTAAAATTCAATAATGATCAATCACAAGCACAATGATGATTTTAATAACCACATCATTCTTAGTAGAACACAAGTAGGCCTTCTAAAATTATTCCTAAAATTGCCTACCAAGGCAGTTATATATGCAATTAGTAGTTAACGGTTATAAATGATTAGTAGTTCCTTAATTTTAATGGATTCCCACCGGGGTGGAGCAGGCGATCGTGTTCTAGACAGTAGACTCCCTGAACCAAGCTGGCAAGGATACATTGATGTGGCGTAGGAAGAAGCAAGCAGGAATACAAGGGAATTTCAGAAGAATAGTAACGTAAACAGTCATATACATTTGTTGGAGGAGTCTCATCTCACAAGGATAGGATCGAGAAATTCAATACCGAAATAAAGATCACGTACGGTTACATTCCTGCTTATTGAAGATAAATATAAAACTAGATAAACAAAATATAACAATCGATAAACAAGTATAAAACCTTTATTTTTTTTTTCTTTTTTTTTACATGTTCACATATGAGGAGAGGGAGATTCGAACTAGTGATATTTACTTCATAAAGTGTAGTCCTACCCAATTGAACTACCCATCGAGAATGGCTCGTGTTTTATTAAATAAGAAATGGTTTTAACAACTGTTTTACCAGTTGTTTTAACTTTTTTGTAGTACCGCTTTATGCCTTTGGGTTGCTTCACCAAGTCATCAGGTGGTTCCACCCCCGACACCTCGTGTTCTTCACCGCTAAAATCAGGATCCCACCATTGTATAGTTGAATGAGCTTGCTTCAAATCTGTTGAACCCTTATTAATAATTAGATGTGCGGAGGGAAGAAGAGACAATGCTTCTGAATCACCTCCGGTCACTATACTTGAGAGTATACTCGGGACGGAAATATTTCTTGCCATCCTCTCAATCTTTCCAGCTCCAATTAGCTTCATATTTTTCCTGTTTTGAAGGTGACCGATATACTCTGCGCAAATAGGATCGCGTCTGTTCACGAACAGGTGAGGAAACCAGTCAGATAACTTAGCAAGAGACTCAGAATATTGCTGGTGATGATGGGCTTTTGCAGCACGGGCGACGGCCGCCTTTAAGAAGACGATTCCAAGGCGGATGGCTCGCTTCGGTCTCTCACCCTTGATCAGCTCTACAGGGAGACCTATGAATGGTGGATTAAAAAGATACGTTTCAAGAAGAACACCCTTCTCCATTACCATTTTCTTTCCCACAACCAATGCAACTGCTGAACCCAGAGAATGTCCGGCCAGCCACACATTTCGAGCTTCGACAGAATCAACTATGTTCCGAACAGCATCCATTGCAGATCGAAAGCGGGTAACCCCTTCAACGTCGTTAAGGATATACGCAATGGTTGATTTCAGGTCCTGTGATATCGTGGGTGATTCCGGGATTATGCCCCGAAAGGCAATGATGTATTTTGGTACGTTTGGGTTTGGGAAAGAAGAATCTGGGTACTTCTTGTACTCATAAATGGCGGTGGTTATGGAGTAGTTGTTAATATCTTCGACAACATTAACCAATTCAAAATGGAAGTAGTCCCACCAGGGTCCTTTGCGATTCCCCAGGTTGTCGTGTGCTAGACTGTAGACTCCCTCAACCAAGCTGGCAACCACGGATCTTCGGTGATCTGGATTTGTCCTGCAACAAGATCAGGGGTTTTCTTTGTTAATAATGTTCAAAAACACATGAAATTATTGCTAGGTACTGATCAAATGATCTTTAATGAGTCCAAGGCAACTCGTATAAGACATTTGATTCCAGTTGCCATTTCAGCTGAAAAGGCAGTTTTGTTGGACAAAGAAGTTACAGAAGAAGAGATCAAGGACACTTTGTTTCAGATGAAAGCCAATAAGGCCCCTGGTCCTGATGAATTTTCTATTGATTTTTTCAAGACTGCTTGGCCTATTGTTGGGAAGGAGGTGGTAGTTGCGATTCAGAGTTTTTTTCTCTCTGGTTTGTTACTAAAAGAAGTTAATGCCACTATCCTCACTTTGGTTCCTAAGAAGATTAACCATTTTGCTATGGGGGATTTCAGACCAATAGCTTGCTGTAATGTCATTTTCAAATGCATTTCAAAGATTATTGCAAATAGGATGCTGCCCCTTTTGGGAGAGTTGGTAAGCATGAATCAATCAGCCTTTATTCCATCTAGAAGTATTTATGAAAATGTCTTGTTGGCTCAGGAACTTATTAGAAATTATCATAAGGGTAAGGGGAAGCCTAGATGCACCTTGAAGGTTGACCTCATGAAAGCTTACGATTCAGTCAATTGGGAGTTCATGATCCACTGTCTTCATTGTTTTGGTTTTCCAGAAAAGTTTCTGAGTTTGATCAGGGAATGCATTACCTCTCCTAGGTTTTCGGTTTGTTTGAATGGGACTTTGGTTGGCTATTTTGAAGTAAAAAAAGGGTCTAAGGCAGGGGGATCCTTTGTCTCCCTATTTGTTTGTCCTAGCTATGGAAGTTTTTTCTAGGATCATGGCTGAATCTACTACTACTGCTTCGAGTTTCAAGTTTCACCCCAAATGCTTGAAATTGAAGCTTACTCATCTTTGTTTTGCTGATGATTTGCTTATTTTTTCTGAAGCCAGTTTGGGGTCTATTAAGGTCATTAAAGAAGCTTTGGCTGAGTTTGAGGAGTTGTCTGGCTTGAAGGCCAATCCTTCTAAAAGTTCTTTTTTCTGCTCTGGTATTTCAGATAGGGTTAAGCTCAACTTATTGAATGATTTGCAGATGAAGGAGGGTGTTCTCCCTATGAGATACCTTGGGGTTCCCCTAATATCTTCTAGGCTTTCTTTTACTGATTGTGCTGTGCTTTTGGATAAAATTACTGCTAGAATTGATTCTTGGTTGTCTAGGAATCTCTCTTATGCAGACAGGCTTCAGTTGTTGTCTTCTGTTTTGTACAGTCTGCAAGTTTATTGGACAGGTATTTTCATTCTCCCCAAGAAAATTATAAAGGCTATAGAGCAGAAATTTAATCGGTTTCTGTGGAATGGTAAGTCTGTTGAGGCTGTAAAAGCAAAAGTGGTTTGGGCTGATGTTTGTTTTCCTAAGAAAGAGGGTGGTTTGGGGTTGAAAAGTATTGATGTCTGGAATAAATCCTCTATGCTTAGGCACATTTGGAATTTGTTTGCAAGGTCAGGATCTCTTTGGGTGGCCTGGATTAAGGAAAATTTTTTGAAACAAAAGAGTTTCTGGAGTGTTAGTATCCCTCAAAATTGCTCTTGGTGCTGGAGGAAGCTGCTCAGGTTGAGGGATACTGCAAAGAAGTTTTTGAGATTTGAAGTTGGAAATGGGAAAAATATCCATCTTTGGTTGGATTTGTGGCACCCTGCTGGCATTCTTTTTGAGAAGTATGGCTTTAGAGTTGTTTATGATGCCCAAAGTAGTGTGGAGGCAAAACTATCTTCTGTTATTCACAATGGAGATTGGTTTTGGAGGCCTGCTAGGTCTGAAGCATTGGTGGATATTCAAACTCGATTTGTTGAAATTAGTTTGGGATCTTCTGATAAACCCATATGGACTGCTTCTAGGAAAGGAGTATATGTTAGTTATGATACTTGGGAGGCTCTTAGAGAAAAGAGAGTTCAAGTTGAGTGGTGGAAGTTAGTTTGCTTTTCTCTAGCTATTCCTAAGCAAGCTTTCATCTTATGGCTTGCCATGAAGGATAGGTTGGATACAGGAGAAAGGCTGTTGAGTTGGGGTTATAAAGGAAATGTCAATTGCTCTTTCTGCAGAAATCAAATGGAGAACCGCAACCATTTATTTTTTGAATGTAGTTTCTGCTATAGGGTATGGAAGTTTTGTATGACCAGATGCAAAGTGGCTAACCCTCCTATTGTTTGGGAGGATATCATACAATTGGGATGTGATTCTTGGAAGTGCAATACTCTTAAAGGCTTGTTGTGTCGGCTAGGTTTTGGTTCTGCAGTGTACAACATTTGGAGAACTAGAAATGAAATAAAACATGTAGGACTCCCTAGGGCAGAAGAGCAGATTCTGAAGCAAATTTTATGGGAAGTTCATGCAAGAGTTGTTGGGAAAGGTAAATTCCCAAAGACTAAGGAGAATTTGGTGCTCTGTTCCTTATGGAACCTACCTGCAAGTATACTTTGTTGATGGAAGTTACTGCAAGTTTCCTGACCTTGCCTGCAACTTACTTTGTTGATGAAAGTTTGGTTTTTGTCTAGTCTTTTGTAAGGGTTTGGTTTAGCCTGTTTCTGGGTTGCTGTTGGTGTTTTGCAGCTTGTGTTTTTTTTTTGTTTAGTGTGGTTCTGGTTTTTGGCCTCTGCGTAGGCTGTTTTCAACCTGCTTTGCCAGGTTTGTTTTAGGTGTTGATATGTAATTGGTTCTTGTTTTGATCTATAAAGTTGCTTATTCATCCAAAAAAAAAAAAAAAACACATGAAATCATGAACACGGGTTTATGAAACATGAGACAACGACCGATAAGTTATCTTCAATTTTGATAATTCTTCACTAAAAATTATTATGGCCATAGCTAGGTGATCCGTCGTCATAGTTAACAATTATTAAATTATCGTATATTTTCATAAATTAAATTATTTAATTTATATTTTAATATTTTTTTAATATTAGTGCATCTCAGACTGAACAAAATTATTTATACTTAAAGGCATATTTTTATCTTCTCACTTTTTAAGAACACAAAAATACTCTTTTTCAACTCAAATTGACGGAGGGATCCTAATTCTGATCGGAACCTATTGGCAAAGTGGTGGGTTAATGCTCTTACCAGTCAACACGTGTTAGATGTTTAGGCCCGGAAACGTCAAACTTGATGGTGTTGGGCATTATTCCTTATGTTCACCTTTTCCTGAGTATCCTCTGAAATAAACTGCCACATATAAACTGGGAGTGAAAACAATATATTACACATTCTTTGTAAGTCGTGACTTGCCTCTTTTCAAATTAATCACAATCAACTTAAATTTTATTTTTAAGCTATCAATTTGGGATTATATTAGTCTAAGTCTACAAAATCGATCCAAAATGTATCCGGCCATATGAAAACTTTAATTGCGTATAATCTTCAAATTATTCATAAACAACTTAAACAAAATTAATTCAAAGGGAAACTTCATAAAATCTCATGCACTTCCACTCATTTTGACACTAACTTCAAATTTTAAAAACTTTTAATTAAGAGTATCGAACTTTAAATTTATTTCAATTACCCTATTTCGTGTGGATAAAACTTTAGTTTTTGTCAAAATGTCCAAAAAACTAATTTTTTTTGCTATAAAAAAAAATAAACGCCTAAATATTTAAAATTTCTATTTTATTGTTTTATAATTAAAAACAAGGGGAAACTTCACTTACCCCCCTATACTTTTGCGGTTTTTGCAGGCATCTCCTATTGTTCAAAAACTCTCATTTTGATGTATCCAACTTTCGTTTCCTTCTACTTTGCTCCTTCCGTTAGGATTTTGAAGTTGAATCAAACGGTCAAATGAGTAAAAGCCTTTTATACCCCTAATTTTTTTTTAAATTCCAAATTTACCCTTATTTATAAATAAAAAATTATATAAAAAACAAAAAAGATAAAGAAGTGACCCACCGGGGGTTACTTTGTGACCCGCCAGTGGGTCACTTTGTGACCCAACGGGGGTCACAACTCACAAGACCCACCGGGGGTCACAAAGGTGGGTCACAGGGGTTACACACCGTCGCTATTTTTTAAAAAATATATATATATATAATAATAATAATATGACTCGTGGGTCACAATACGAGTGTGTTATCTCCACGGGTAAACCCACGGGTCAAGATTTAAAAAAAATTAAAAAAAATAATAATAATAAAAAATAAGGGCAATATTAGAATTTCACACCCCTCAGTTAGGATTAACAGAAAATCCTAACGGAAGGGGAAAAGTAGAAGGAAACGAAAGTTGGATACATCAAAGTGAGAGTTTTTGAACAATATGGGGGCGTCTGCAAAGACCATGAAAGTATAGGTAGATAAGTGAAGTTTCCCCTAAAAATAATAATCGTATTTTGAGAATTTTGACAAGATTTAACTGAAAATTCTAACGAAATTGGTACAATTTCGTGTACAAATAACCTTAAATTCATAAGGACCCACAAAATTGAAATAATCAAACAAGTAATTCCCACATCAAATTACATAACACAACCATTAGTTTTCATCGATCAATCAAAGCCGTATAATAAAAATCTCCAATTTTAAACCTAATGGAACCCTAACTTCAAAGTTGTTCATTTAACAATAATACAACTCAAATTACCTCTGTATATAATGAAAGAAACCTCAGAAAAATATGCTCCAACTCTATGATCAATCAGAGAAAAGTATCGAGTATTAATTACCAAGCCGGGTTGCGTCGGGTCGTCTGGATTCCGATGTTTTTGACCGGAATTCAATGTTTCCTGCTACTATTGGGGAGGTGAACGTTGGCTTTAGAGCAAGAGAAGGCTGGCCGGCCAAGGTGTTTAGGGCTCAAAACCAGCCCTAATTAAATCAGGTCGGGCAAGTGAGTTTCTGTCTCTCTCCCACTGGTTCTGAGAAGAAATCTTTCTACTCTTTCTAAAATGTGGGTTATATCTGCTTCTCTATATACTAGTTTTAGGTTAAGTGAAGATTCAATGAAATTTAGCCAAAAAAGAAAAAAGAAAATTAAAGAAGATTCAATGAAATTTCGTAAGTCAAGTTTTTGCTTGGAAATTAAATGAAGGAAAACGCCGAAAACTGTCCTTCTCAAAGACGACTCTCAAGGATCAAGTCTTGTTTGCATGATTTGGGTAAACAAGGATGGCTTTACAAAGCACTGTTTATGATTGGCGAGGAAAAATATGAGTGTAATAATTAGTATAGAAAAGTGAAAAAATTATATTGAAAAATGAGAAAATTTTGTTTTGTAGTAATTTTTTTATTTAAATAGTAGTAAAAAGTGAATGATGTGATATAAAAAATAAAAATATTTTGATATTGATTTTTTTGAAAAATGAAATAAAAAATGTGGGGGAATGTGATGTTGTTTAACAAACAACACCTAGTTCACACTACAAAAAAAATGACATTTTTTGACGTGACAAACAGTACATGTTTTTTGCCACGGCACCATTTTCTAACGTGGCAAAAAATGCCATGTCAGAAAATGGTTTTCTGACACATTAAACTGATGCGTTAAAATTTTTTGACGCACCAGTTTGGCGGGTCAAAATTTTATGACGCACCAATTTGAAGCATCAAAAAATTCTGACGCACCTAACATGGAGTTTGGTGCGTCAGAAATTTCTGACGCTCCAGATTGAAGGCTTAGAAAAATTCTGACATGGTGGAAAAACCACGTCAGAGAACCCCTCATACTTTGAATATGCGCCCATCTCTCCTCAGCATCTTAATTCATCAGCTTTGAAAATTTGAATATTTGAATATTCAGTATTTTTTTATATATCTTTTCTATCTGTCCCACATGATGTACAGCTTGAAGCCACCGCCCACATGCTATATTTTTTTTTTTTTTTTCTCTTGTACACGTTTTCTCTGTTTTCTTTCTTTCTTCTGCCATAGGTTTCTTTCTTTCTTTCCTCGAAGCTTGATCAAGCTTCTTTCTTCTTTTTTTTTTTCTCTTCTCCACTCGCCGGCCGTATATATACTCTCTCTCAAGCTCAGTAGTTTCTCTCTCACGAAGTCTCCGATCCTCCGCAGCTAAACCCGCCGGCCGTCTCTCCGTCATCGATCTCCGGTCGTCGTCCTCTCTCCCTCCGTTTCTATAGATTTTTGGGTTTTTGAAGATTTTTGTTGGGTTTTGAGGTTTGGGTTTTTGATTTTTTGAAGACTTTTTCGGTTGGGGTTTTTGATTTTTTGAAGACTTTTTCGGTTTGGGTTTTTGTAAATGGAGAAAAGAAGTAGATCAGAAACGAATTGAAGAGAAAAAAAGAGGAGAAAAGAAGCAGCTGGCATGGGGAGAAAAGATCTGCAGAGAAATTCGAATTTCTCTGCACGGCGCATCTCCCTCACGCATGAGGAAGCTGTGCCGTGCAGAGAGATTAAAAATAATAATAATAATTATTTTATTTATTTTTTAATTGAAAAAAAAAAAAAAAATTCCAGAAAAAATTTAAAAATTATTATTTTTTAATTAATTTTTAAAATTTCCTTACATGTCAAATTGATACGTTAGGAAATTTCTGACGTTTTTTATTTTAACATGTCAGAATAATATACCAAAATGTCAAAATTTTTTGACGTTTTGCCCACTGACGCGTCAGAAATTTTTTTTTCCTGTCACCTATGCTTCTGACAATTTACACGCGTCAAAAACGACACGTTAAAAAAATTTTCTGACGCATCAGAGACCCTAAAACGTTAGCAAACTCCAGTCAAAAAAAATTTGATTTTTTGTAGTGTCAAGAAATCATATGGTTCATACAACAAACTTTTTTTTTAAATTTTTTTTTAACATGTCCACACAAGAAAATGGAGAAGGTGATTCAAACTAATGACCTCTGTTTAATGAAGCGAGATTCACAGCCAATTAAGCTACCTCTTGATATACATACACAACCAAAATGCTAATTAATGGTATTCTTCCTAGATGTTGACATACAATCAATGATGGGTTATAAAAGTCGATCAAGAACCGGGTCAAATTGAGAGAGAGAGGGACATCCGATGGGGCCACGGGTATCAAGTTGCTTGAGCACACGCTTGGAAGTCTGCAGATCTCAACTGTCTAAAACCCGAGCCGGGGATTACAACCAATTCCAATCCCCATTGTAAACAGGTCATGAATTAGAGTGTGACATGCTGGAAATTTTGTGGAAAACTAGTGTACGTGTTATAAGGTTCTTGAAAAGTTTTTTTTTTTTTTTTTTTTTTCTTTTTTAAGGTGGAAAAATATGTAGACTAGGTGGGGATATTATTTTTTTTAGGTGGAAATATTATTTACATTGTGATGTGTCAATTGATAAGAAATGGGGTAGAGGTGGTTTCATCATATAGAGAAATGAGTGCGGTTTGGACTTGTAGCATTTTTTTTATTTTATTTTTTTATTTTTTTATAAAAAATTTACATCAACCATTTAATTAGGTTGTAGAATGAAATTAAATTTATAAAATGTCTTTTTTTTGTTGTTATTTTTGCTTCTAATTTTCTAAATGATTGTTACCATACATCAGTAACAATAGGGGAAAAGAAAAGAAAAGAAAAGAAAAAAAGGAAAATGATAAAGACCCAACTAAAATCCAACTTTTGCCCAACTTTTGCCTTATTTTATTATTATTTTTTTTAAAAAAAAAGTAAAAAATAAAAAAAGTGTCTGAAGCAAAACAAAATTTTTCTTCATTTTGTTTTTTTAAAAACAAATATTGCATTTTTCTTCATAAAA
Source organism: Corylus avellana (assembly GCF_901000735.1). NCBI lineage: Eukaryota > Viridiplantae > Streptophyta > Magnoliopsida > Fagales > Betulaceae > Corylus > Corylus avellana. The sequence continues at coordinate 2,688,222 of NC_081541.1, forward strand.
ATGGTAATTTTTCATAAAAAAAAATGGCAATTTTTATGAAGAAAAATGCAATATTTGTTTTTAAAAAAATGCCAACTAAAATAAGGACCAAAATAAAAATTATTGATTCAGACACTTTTCTTATTTTTTTATTTTTATTTTTTTTCTAAAAAAAAAAATAAGGCCAAAGTTGGGCATAAGTTGGGGTATCATCCCTAAAAAAAAAAAAGCACTCAAAGACACTTACTAGTTACCAAACGGTGAAGTGGTAGAACTTTTTTTTTTTTTTTAAAGGAATTAGTTCAGTCTTATTTATTGATAAACGAGTATAAAGCTCAAATAACACAGAGCAAAAGCTCTGAAGCAACCATAGTCGAAGCTACGAGGTTACAAGCGTCAAAGATGACGTATTACATTCTATACTCAAATAAAATTCGCTAACCTATGACTAATTTTCAAATTAAACAGTAGATCTGCGCCAAACAGACTCAAATCAATGCATAGGTAGCTCTTATTCCTCGGCACTGAGGATAGAGAACCCCAAGCCAAAGTTTATCCTCCTCAACTCGAAAGCCAGGATAACGTTCACATCCACAACCCAAAGGTCTAGACCAAAGCAACAAACCCAAAGGACATCAGGCGGGCAGTTCAAGAGAGAGGACTGAGCATTATTACAAGCAAAAACAAAAACGATTACAGGAAAACAAAACAAAACAAAAAGAACAAAAAAATGAAAGCCAGACAAAATTATAGGGAAATAAACAACATAAAAAGCACATCAAGAGAATGACGGCAGCCGGAAAGAAGAATCGATTGCGTGCTCACCGAAAACCGAAAACGGAAGGGGCGTTGGAAACTCATCGCAGTGAGGACGCGAGAAAAGTCCCAGTAGCGGATGGTGGGCGGCGGTGCACTCAAATGGAGAGAGAAGTTTGAGTGAAATCCCAAGAGCATCACCTACAAAGTGTACCTAAACAAGCACAAAAAACAATAAAAGCAAATATAGAAAGAAACAAAAACAACTAGGGACCAAAGGAGGGGGAAGAGGCGGAGAGGAAGGAAAAGGAAAAAAATCGCCCAAAGAGCTAAGGGCATCAGGTAAATAGACTAGCTCACTAAACAAAAGAGGACAAAGGGAGAAGAGGGGGGAGGTAGAAGAGGGAGAGGGGAGGAGGATGTTCTCCCCTTCCGACGGCTACTAGAGATAAAACTCTAACAGAGAAGGGAGGGGGCTAAAGAGAGAACTCGTCTAACACTTTCGAGGCTAAGAAAATAATACTTAGTGGTAGAACTTTTTAATAAAACTTTACTGACAAAAGTTTCCAATAAAATTTTAAACCAGCTCACAGCAACGCCGACTTCCCCAATATCCTACCATCTGTCTTGCGGGGTTGAGTTTTTTGAGGGCAATAAATTTAGGTGAAAAAGAAAGAAAGCAAAATTTAAAGGATAAACATCAAATAAATGATAGATCATATAAACTGTATAAAGAATAAATATTTTATATTGTGAAGACATATTTTGTGCTATAATTTTTAAATATTATAAACATAATATATATTTATGTTGCATCCGCCAACGCAAGTAGTTTTTATGCTGTTCATAAGCAATGAAATGCATACCGAGTGAAATCTCAAATGACCATTTTCTTCTTTCCATGCAATGCCAATCACGGGATAAATCTGATGACCCGTGGGCAGTGGCGGAGCCAGATAATTGATATTGAAAGTGTCGCTAAAATTTTTTTGAGGGCGTCGAGCGGTAACTTGCATAAGTAGGAGAGAAAAAAAAAAAAAAGTTTCTATTTTTTTTTTTTATAAAAAGCTTTGGGGTGCCGTGCCGTGGCACCCCAAAGCCTCAAGTGGCTCTGCGACTGCTGGTGGGGCGTCACATTCAAAGTGAGAAGAAGAAAAACGGGGCAAAAGAGAGAATAAAAATAGGCCAAGTATTAGAGGACGGAAATTTTGCTTCTTGTTATGGAGAGCATTCTTTCTTATATATGATCCTCAATATATACTACCAATATCGCTATCTAGCAAGAAAGATTCGTTGAGCCATCTGAAAAAGTTAATAAAAGTTTAATGATGTTTATCTCAGTAATTAGAAGTAATTAAACCGGGAGTGAAAGCAAAGATATATACTTTGAAAACTCTCCTTTTCCCTTCCACAGATAAAATTCTTTGCACCATATTGAAAAAAGTTGACATTATAATAGGACATATATAAAAGATAAAAATATTCCATCATTAAGTTTCAGTAACAATTTTTTTTTTTTTTTTTGCAAAATAGTACATCCGGTATTTTAGAAAAATCTATATTAACAACGAAGAATTTTCATCACGTTCTTTAACCTATTCAACTCAAATCTACCAAAAATAAATAAATTTAAACCATATCGTAAAAACCCGAATTTTCTCCGATTACACATTCCCTGTAACTCACCATATTAAAACTTTATTAATTAATCATAAACAACTTAAATTAAAACATTCACACAATTAATTCAAACCGGCCGTACTCAAAAATCCCCAATAACCTTGAAATAATGAAACAAAGAATATAAAACCAGCAACAAGATGATAAAAAAAAAGTACCCAATTCCTCCGCCAAGATATTAAAGCAGATGCAGTAACACCTTCACCTTTCTCCTCTTCCTCTGATTCCCACCGGTTCACTTCTCCTTTTACTTGTCCGTGTACGTCCTCTTTGTTATATGTGAAAAAAGTTGAGGTGTCAGTTTTGATTGAGAAATGATTGGTATTAATATTTTGTCAATATTTTTCTCATATCATCTTACAAATCAATCGTTAAATTTGTCGACTTATTCACAATTAATTAGGCTTATGCTTATACGGCAGGCATGGAGTGAGCTAGGGTGAAAGAAGTATTCCACCCAACTGCTCAATTCAATGGAGGTGATACTGATACTGCAAAGATTCACAAGTAAAAGAAGGATCCCACCATTGATGAATTCCATGAGCTCGCCTAAAACCTGGCGTAGAACCCTTATTAATAGTTAGATATGCCGAGGGAAGAAGATGCAATGCTTCTGAATCACCTCCCACTGCACCTGAGATTAGACTCGTAATGGAACTATTTCCTGCAACCCTCTCAATCTTTTTAGCTCCACTCTGCTTCATATCCTCCCTGTTTCGAAAGTAACCAATGTACTCTGCGCAAAAAGGATCATCTTTGTTCACAAACAGCTGAGGAAACCAGCAGGATAACGCAGCAAAAGGCTCATGATCAGAATGTTCTACAGCAATGGCGGCGAGGCCGGACTTGAAGACGGTGGTTGCATAGCGGATCTCTTGCTTCAGTTTCTCATTCTTGATCAGGTCAATGGGGAGACCTACGAATGGTGGATTGAAAAGAAATGTTTCAAGAATATAACCCATCTTCACCATCTTCTTTCCCACAAGCAATGCAATTGCTGACCCCATTGAATGTCCAGCCAACAATACATTTGCAGCTCCGGCAGAAGCAACTATCTCCTGAACAGCTGGCATTGCGCGTTGAAAGCGGGAGCTCCGGTGAAGATCGTTAAGGATGCACTGGAAGCCTGACTTCAAGTCCCGCAATATCGTGCTTGGTTTCTTGATTATGCCCCGGAAGGCAATGACGTAAATTGGTAGGTTTGGGGCAGACGAAGCTGGAAACTCATAAATGGCGCCGATTATGGAGCCGTCAACATCTGTGAGGACACGATACAATCGGAAGTGGAAGGATTCCCACCAGGGTGGAGCAAGATCTCGATTATCCAGGCGATCGCGTTCTTGACGGTAGACTCCCTGAACCAAGCTGGCAAGGATGGATCTTCGATGATGTGGATTTGTCCTGCAACAACAACATAATTCTTGGAAAAGGGGTACAGAAGTTTGCTTGTTAATTACGTACGTAGAATTTCAAGAAGCCATATATATATATATAGATATTGACTAAACATTATGGCCACTGCAGTTGATGATGATGAGACCCCATTGGCAAAGCACTGCTTAAAATGCTCTTACCAGTCAACAGCTGTGAGATGTACAGGTCCGGAAAGGCTGAAAATGTGCCTCTTAGAGGGCATTTTTCCTAATTATCTTCTCCTCTGAAATTAACTGCCATGGGAGAAATGCAGAAAGCCCATGATTGAAAATTGGAAATGAATGGTATGTATATGGAGATAACTGAAGACACTAATCAAGTCTACAAAATCCCCAAATTAATCATAATCACATAATTCATATATAATTCAAACCTCTCCTAAATCCCCAATTTCGTGTATAAATAACCTTAAATTCATAATGACCTACAAAATTGAAATAATGAAACATGAAATTCTAACATCAAATTACATAACACAACCATTAATTAGTTTTCATCAATCAATCAATCAATCAAAGCTGTATTATATATAAAAGCTCCAATTTTAAACCTATTGGAACCCTAACTTCAAAGTTTTTCAATTAACAATAATAGAGCTCAAATTACCTCAGATTAACTCCGTAGAATGAAGAAAACGTCAGAAAACGTATTCCAACGCGACCAATCAGAGAAAAATCGTGCGTCTTATCTGGGTCGGGTCGGGTCGGATTTTCTGGATTCCGACGGATATTTACCGGAATTCGATGTTTCCGGCGAGTATTGAGGAGGTGAAGGTTGGCTTTAGAGCTCAAACTCGGACTAAATCCGGTCGGGTTAGTGTGTTTCTGTCTCTCTCTTTCTCTCTCTCTCTCTCTCCCACTTGTTCTAAGATGAAATGCCCCGATTGCTACTCTTTCTCAATAATTGCTTCGGTCAAGTGAAACTTCAATGAAATTTCCCAAGTCAATTTGAAAGCTTAGGAAATTTCCTAAGTCTGGTAGATTGGAAAACCCCAAAACTGTCCTTCCCAGATCGAGACTCATCAAGCAAGTCTTCTTTGCATCAGTTGAAGCAGTCATGATGCATGGTATATACAACCTTATAAATGCTAATGGTACATTCTTCTTGGATGTTGACATACAATCAATGATGGGTGATAACTGATAAGAGTCGAAGTACCGGGTCAAATTGAGAGAGAGAGAGGGGTCCGATGGGGCAACGGGTCTCGGGTTGCTTGAGCACTTGCTAGTCTTGCTCGGAATTCTCCCTCAATTGCCTACAATCCGAGCCGGGGATTACAACCAATTCCGATCCCCATTGTAAAAAATAAAAATCTTCCCTCTAAAAGGAGAGTATCAACGCAAGTAGTTTTTATACTGTTCATAAGCGCAATGAAATGCATACCAAGTGAAATCTCAAATAACCATTTTCTTCTCTCCATGAAATCTCAAATGAAATGCACACCAAGTGAATCTAGCTCATCGTTAATATATACACTGAAACATTAGATGAGATCCAACTGTAGAATGCAGTGGTTCATGTATCTTCTTGGTCCTCTTCTTCTTTTCTCTAATTCTTATTATGGCTGTGTTGGGGTTGAGATGTTGAACACAGGGACGAGCTTGGGCCTGAGTGAACATAGATTCTATTCTAAAAGGACTCATCAAGAATCTAATGGATTTACTTATATAAGAAAGTTTATTTAATGAGGAAATTTAATAAGAAAGTTACCCTTAATAAATTTAATAAACCATGTTTTCTCATTAAATGTTAAAACATGGTTTATTTTAGACGCTTAGTAAAGGTGGACAAAAACCCGCCCAACTTGCCCGGCGCGGATTTTAGGTTTTTTTTTGCGGGTACAGGTTGGATTCTTCTAATTTGTGCGGTGCGAGGCGGGTTGCGGGTATAGACATTTTTTTCCAGCAGATACCCGACCTGTCTTGCCTAGGTATAAAACTAAAAAACCTTAACCCTAATCATTTTAGCCTCTCTCTCTATTTTGCGTTGTTTCTCTTGTTCTCTCTCAGGTTTGTTCTACTATCTCTTATATGCTTCTTTACTCGTCTTCTTTGTCTCAAATTTAAAAGAAATTCTATGAAATCTCAATCTAAGATTTACAACCCAAAAATGTTCTTAGCTGTCGTTTTTCCTGCCATTTGCAAAGAATCAATATATATATAGAACCATTTTGTTGCAATGGCCAGGTGGACCACTTACAAAATACAACCAAAATGCAAATACAAGACAAATAAAACGCAACAGCCAAGCAAATAAAACGCAGAATATAAAGATAGTTGTTGACTTGTTGTAAAAGCAAATTCAATAAAAAAGCCCCCCCTTTTATTGTCTTGGTAAAACGCAACGTTTCAAATGCCTCGGTAACACGTATAGCCTTGAATATCTTCTGTACCGAAAACAACCCTTGTTCTTCTAAGTTGGACTAGTGACTCCACTAATTTATGTCCTTAACACCTACGGAAAAATGCATGTGATTGTGATGCATTTTAAATATAAGGAAGTTTAATAGGGTGGTTGATACTGATACAGCATGCCTGGAGGGTTGGTGAAATTATTTGGCCAATACTGCACTGAGAGGCAATTTTGATACAGCATGCCTGGAGGGTTAGTGAAATTATTCGGCCAATCCTGCACTGTTGGATGGAGGTGATTCTGATACGGCATGCATTGAGTGTCAATGAAATTATTGGGCAAATACGGCGCCATTGGATGGATGTGATTCTGATACTTATTATACAGCACGGGTTCACACCTACAATTAGGATCCCACCACTGATCAATTGCATGAGCTCCCTCGAAGTTATCCGGCGTTGAACCCTTATTAACCGTTAGAAATGCAGAGGGAAGAAGGTGGGACGCTTCTGAATCACCTCCGGCCACAGCACTTGAGACTAGACTCGTAATGGAACTCATTCCTGCAGTGTTCTCAATATTTTCAGCCCCAATCTGCTTCATAAACTTCCTATTTCCAAAGTAACCGATATACTCTGCACAAATTGGATCACCTTGGTTCACGAATAGGTGAGGAGACCAGTCAGATAACTCAGCAAAAGCCTCGTGAGAATGCTGGCGATGGCCCCCTACAACACGGGCGAGTCCTGCCTTGCCGAAGGCGAATCCAGTGCGGACCACTCGCTTCAGTTTCTCATCTTTGATGATCAGCTCTATGGGGAGACCTATGAATGGTGGATTAAAAAGATATGTTTCAAGAAGAACACCCTTCTCCATCACCATTTTCTTTCCCACAAGCAATGCAAGTGCTGACCCCAGAGAATGTCCGGCCAGCCACACATTTCCAGCTCCGGCAATATCAACCATCCGCTGAACAGCGTCCATTGCACGATGAAAGCGGGAGCTCCGTTTAAGTTCGTTAAGCATGCACCGGACTACTGACAAGAGTTCCGGTAATATCGTGGGTAGTTTCCTCATTACCCCCCGAAAGGCAATGACATATCTTGGTATGTTTGGGTTTGGGAAAGAAGGTGGATACTTGTACTCATAAATGGCACCGAATATGGAGCCGTCAGGATTTGTGAGAACACGATGAGCTTGAGGTTCATGGAAGAAGTCCCACCATCTCCAGGGTGGTGGAGCAAGATGAGCTTGATCAGGTCCATGGCGGCGATGGCGGTTCCCCAGGCGATCGTGTTCTAGACGGTACACTCCCTCAACCAAGCTGGCAATGAAACATCTTCTGCGATGTGGGTTTGTCCTGCAACAAGATTAGATCAGGGGTATTCAAGTGCTTTGCTTTGCTTGTTAGAATTAATACATGAAATATTTTGTACTGAAGGTGAATTGCAGTTGATCAGACAGACCCTATTTGCAAAAGTTGTGGGTTAATGATCTTACCAGTCAACAGTTGTCAGATTTTCAGGCCCAGAATGGCTGAAAATATGGTTGTTGTCCATTATGGATTTTGATGTTTCCGGCAACTATTGGGAAAATTAACCCGGCCGGGTTAGTGGGTTTCTGTCTCGTCTTTCTTATATAACTTTTCTAGTTCTATATATCTGGGTCAAGGGAATTTCATTTATAAAGTCAACTCTCAACTTGGCAAATTAAGCTTGTTGCTCTTCTGTTTGAAAGGAAAACCCTAATTGCCATTCTCAAATGTGTTGACAAAGAAGGGTGCAGGGCGGTTGAATGCCTCCGCGAATCAGGCGCGCAATCGCTCAAGGTCAACTAGTTAGTTAGATTCAAGTTCAAGGGAATTTCCTAAAGTCAACTTGAAGCTCATGGAAAACCTTTTTCTAGAATTTAAACAGGTAATGTAAATTGTAATGATCATCTTTTCTGGAATTTTAGGCGCCGGGTTGGGCTTGAGCTTCGGCCTCCATGAACACAGACTTCTGCAGAAAAAAGGAATATTGTTGTCTAAAGAGGAGGACTGGTTCGGGGTGTTTGAAAAAAATGAGGTTTGGAGGTGCGGGGAATCGAACCCCGTGCCTCTCGCATGCGAAGCGAGCGCTCTACCATATGAGCTACACCCCCAGTTTGATTCTTAAGTTACGTAGTAGATAATGAACAAGAAAGAGATTTTTAGTGGCCATAATGCTGTTGATTCAAGATCACAAACTCATTATCCTAGCTCGACAGAAACCCATGTAACTCGAATACTATTGTCCACAAAATCATTATGAACAAGTTCCGTTTATATTATCACATAATAGTAGTGGATCGAAGGTGTAGCATTGTAGATCAAATGGTTTTTATTACAGAAAGTTAATCAACAAGCCACTGAATGAATATCAATTATGTTTATAGGTAGATCCTTTGTCTAGCTACTTGGCTAAGTGAAAACAACATAAATCTAATTCAGAATTAGCATTAATATTACTTATTGAAGAATCTATAATGTTCTAAATAAGCTTTCATCACTTGGTTAGCAATGAGGGATGCTTTGACCACTGGAAGGAAGTTGTTGATATGGGGGTTTCAAGGGGATGTGAAATACATTTTTTGTAGACATGTAATTGAGGATAGAGATCATTTATTTTTTGCTTGTGGTTATAGTAGCAGAATTTGGCATCAGGTTATGAGTTTATGTAGTGTGCTTAATAGCCTTAACCCACCTACTTGTTGGGAAGATGTGGTTTCTTTTGGGTTGGAGAAGTGGAGGGACAAAACTATGAAAGCTTATTTGTGTTGGCTTGTTTTTGCTTCTACAATATATAATATTTTGAGGAATCGTAATGCTTTGAGACATAACAATAATCCGTACATTGAAGAAAAGCTTATTCAACGTATTAGATGGGAGGTGAGGATCCAGTTTGCTACAAAAGGTAGATTTAAAAAGACTATAGGAAATGATATTCTTTGTAGTGCTTGGGGTATAGATGAGATATTGACTTAATGTTGTGAAGGTTTTTTTTGCTTGTATAGGTGTTTTCAGCTTTAGCTAAGTGTTTTATCTTTTCTTTGTAAAGTGTTTAGTTATTAGTTAATGAAAGTTACTCATTCATTAAAAAAAAAATCCTATAATGTCAACATGTCTTCACTGCGCTGTGGAACGAGTCGAATACATTTATCAAATACAAGATGTTGGATAAGAACAAAAAAAAAAAAAGGAAAAAAAAAAAATCCTTCCTAAAATATCAAATTAATTGGTATTTGTATCATACTTGCATCTCACATGCCCATCTCCACGCACGTTGTAATTAATAATAAATAAATCATATTTTATAATAACATTACGTTACTTGAAACAACAAGTGCAAACAATTGACTTGCAAAAAAATAATAATTAATACATCATATATGAAGATTCTCTGTGATATTGCTTGCCACTAAAGAGTAATTAAAGACAATATTAATAAAAAAGAAAGCAGATTTAGAGAACAAAATCAGGTCAAAGATGTTCTTTTCCTGAATTATGGAGTGCATTTTTCAACAACGCGTTTGTTTTAACACGAGTAGCACTTTCAAATTATTTGACCCAATAATATATAAGGTAATTTGAAAATTATATTAATTTAATTTAGCTTTTCAATATGTAAAATATCCGTGGTTAACCTAATTCCTACGCCATGATAAAAAGTAAAATCACAGAGGTTTGAGTACCCCGTTGAAGATGGCACCAAAAAACAGAGAAGGAAAGACAAACAAAACCAAAGTGACAGGCAGCCTTTATAGAATTTGACCAAACTCAAATTTTATAGGGCCGAATTCAAGCCAAAAAGTCAAAACCAAGTGGGCAGGAAAGTCTGGAACTGAGAACCAAAAAGAACCCCCAATTAAACAGGGGAGGGAGAGGAGCAGGAGCAGCAACGAGATGGGTGATGGCGAGGCATCGTCCGGCGCCGGCGGGCAGCCGCTAAGTCCAGCGGCTCGGCTGTTTCACTCGCCGCGCATCAACTGTTACATCATCGCCATCATGGGATGCAAGACAAGAATCAATCCCGATGTTGTCAAAGCCGGTTTGGAGCAGACTTTGCTTAAGCATCCTCGGTTCTCCAGCAAGCTGGTAATTTCAAAACCATATCCTTATATATTATTCCTTTCTTCTTTGCCATTGCCGAGGTTCCTTTTCCTTTATTTCATTGCCCATTGCCCACCACCCTTCTCCCCTTTTTTTTTTTTTCTTTTTCTTTTTTGTGGGGTTTATTCAAAATGTTTTGGGGCCAGTTTGATTCAATATATACCAAAGTTTCCTCAATCCAATCAACAGTTTGACGCCCTTCAGTTTGAACACTTCGCTTTGGTGTGCAACTAGGACAAAAGCTTTTAAATTTCTTCTTTCTTCTTCATTTTTTTCTTCTTTTCTTTTAGATGGAGAAGAAAAGAAAGAAAAACCAAAAAAGTAAGGCCCTGACATTAAATGAGAGTGTTGTATTCAATTCCCTGTCTACGTCGGGACTTGATCCTCTCCGATCCATTTGCAAAGGCATAATTGTCCAAAACTCTCTACATCCTATCATCAAAGCGTTGGCATAGCCACCAAAGATGTGAAAAGTCTGATTTCACAGTGTACTCTTGCCAGACTCTTTAACATATTCCTTCCTTTTTTTTTTAAGAGATACTAACACAAACTGAGCAAAAACAACAAAAAAACAAAACTAACAGGGGATCCTTTCAGGTGTACTAGACTCGGTCCATTTTGATCAAAGTGCCCAACTTTAGGTTGTGTTTGGCAATGGAATGGAAAAAGGAAGTGGAACAATATTGTAGTAAATTTGATTGATATGAGGAAAAAAAGTAATAATGTTTTATATAAAAAAGTAAAAAAATTTGTTTTGTAGCGATTTTTTTATTTGAATATGAATAAAAAGTGATTGATGTAATATAAAAAGTAAGAATGTTTGGGTTGATTTTGAGAATAATTTTTTGAATTTTTGGGTTCAGTCTAGTCCGGCCCTTTGCCAAACGCAGCCTAAGGTTAAATAGGTCGGCATGGGGTTCACTTTATTTCCGCAACTCGAGCTGTGGCATGCGGCATGTCCATAGCTGTAGGAATAAGTGAGCCCGCACCCTGCACCCAACCTCTCTCTATTTGCTAGTTGCTACCTAAATTTATTGTAATTTGGAGATTCCTTGTAAGCATTCTTAAAATCTAAGGTAAATATACTCTCCTCAAATTACTACTCAATTAACAAAATTTTTTTAAAACTTTTAATTGTGACAATGTCTTTCTTAAACTATTAAAACATTGTCAATGTCCCCCAAGGCTAACAAAAAGATAAAAAAAAAAACTCTTATATATTTCTCAATAAGACAAAAATACCTCTATAAATTTGAAAAATATAAAAATACACATATAATTATTTTTAAAAAAAAAAACGATTTTTTTTTCAAAAAAAAAAAAATTCTGTTTTAAAAAACGAAAATTTTTGTTTTTTTAAACGCATAATTTTATTTTTTAAACGGAAGTTTTTATTTAAAACAATTATAAAATAAACATAAAAACTAAAATTTCAATTTAAAAAAAAAAAAAAAAATCAAGATTTTTTAATTTGTTTCTTATAAAAAGTAGTTTTTTTAAAAAAAGTTTTTTCTAGAAGTTTTGGAATTTTTGTTTTTTAATCTTACGAAGAGAAGTTTTGTCATTGAGAGATATTAACATTGTTTTAGTAGTTTTGGGGGAACATTATCAATTAAATGATAGTTTGAGGGAGTATATGAGTTTTTTCCTAAAATCTACATGCAAGAGTTTCATTAACTAATATTGTAAAGAAAAATATTTTCTTTAAATTAGAAGTATGATTATTTTTTCAATATGATCATTCAAATCTGGGAGACAAATTTTGGTAAAAGTATTTAGAGAAGATGGTGCTCACTGCATCCTCATGTTGATACATGGTTGGGGACTTTCTTTCTTTTTTTTTTTTGGGGGGGGGGGGAGGCGCAAAAGATAATTATTTTAGACTAAAAATTGTTCACATGGGGTACTCAAACAACATGCTTCTTCCTATTTAATCGTTAAGATTTTCTTTCTTGTTGTTTGTAATGCAAAAGGCTGTTGAGCGAGGGAAGAAAAAATGGAGACGGACCACTGTGAATTTAGAGGATCATGTAATCATTCCGGATTTGGATCCAAAAGTAGATTTTCCAGACCAATTTCTTGAAGATTACGTATCAAATCTTACCAGAAACCCAATGGACCTCTCCAAACCATTGTGGGAACTCCACCTTCTCAACATGAAAACCTCAGATGCAGAGGCTGTCGGAGTCTTTAGGATCCACCACTCAATGGGTGACGGCGCATCTCTGGTTTCTCTTCTCCTAGCTTGCACACGAAAAACCTTGGACCCGGAGGCAGTACCTAGTACTGTTCTGGTTAAAAAAAGAGCAGGTTCAAGTTCAACTAATTCCGGCGGATTTTGGTGGTTGTTTATTGCAGTTTGGTCGGGGTTGAGGTTGATTTGGAACAGTTTGGTGGATATGTTGGTGTTTGTGGCAACCATTGTCTTCTTGAAAGATACGAAAACTCCGATCAAAGGTTCACCGGGGGTTGAGCTGAATACCAAAAAGTTTGTCCATCGGACGGTCAGCTTGGATGACATAAAGCTCGTTAAGAACGCACTCAACATGGTACGTTTATTAATAAAAGTCAATTTTTCTCGTTTACTAAGATTGCTTCCTGAAACATTTAATACACATATGTTTCTGCATTTTCTTTATTTATATTTGTAATTGACAGTTTTGTTTTTTTTTTTTTTTGTTCTTCCTTAAATTTTACTGTGGCTGAAATTAGTAGACCATAAACGATGTTATTCTGGGAGTAACTCAAGCTGGCCTCTCACAATATCTCAACCGTAGATACGGTGAGTTTCTACCAGTATTAAATAAATGATTAAATTTATCTCTTTTTATTAGTTTAAACTTTTAGAATAAATTATGATTTAACAGTTTCACCTGTAGGTGAGGGTAACAAAGACGTAGAAGCAAAGCAGGGGAAAAGTAACATTCCAAAAAATATCCGCCTTAGGACAGCCATTCTCGTCAATCTAAGACCAACTGCAGGAATCCAGGTAATATATATATGCTCCATTGCTGTTGAAAACATGAGCTTTAACAAACACATTTGATGTTTCTCATGTTCTAATGCTGTCGATCGATTAAACAGGATTTGGCTGATATGATGGCTAAGGGATCGAAGTGTAGGTGGGGCAATCTGATTGGATATATCCTCCTCCCCTTCACCATTGCTTTACAGGACGACCCATTGGATTATGTTCGGCAAGCTAAGGCCACCATTGATAGAAAAAAGCTTTCACTCGAAGCAATACTCACATTTGTGTGTGCTGAGTTAGTACTTAGAATATTTGGAGTTAAGGTACATATGCATAATCTTTTTACACCTTCTCTGTTTTAAGGCAACATTAATTGGCATTAATGGGATTTATTTTCTAACAAATTATTATCACATAATTAATTTTGGATCATAAGTGTAGCACTCATGCAGAAAATGGTTAATTATTATGGGAGGAAGTTAACAATCTGCAGCAACGTGCAGGTTGCTGCTGCTATAACGCATAGAATTCTCTTCAACACTACATTGGCCGTCTCCAGCTTGATTGGTCCGCTTGAAGAAATTAGCTTTTATGGCCATCCAATGGCTTACCTTGCTCCAAGTGTTTATGGGCACCCGCAAGTAAGTCATCCAAATGCATTTGATATTCAGATCATTAGCGATCTGAACAGAAAATATTAAAAAGTCTTTATGAAGCTCACCTACTTAAATAAATTTTGGATTGTCTACCTACCTATTCGAGTAAAAGTGAGCGTCATAAGAATTTTTTTATATTTGTTGTCCGAATTGCTAGCAATCTAGACAATAAATTACTAAAGATTCGAATCTGTCATCGAGAACTTATGTTTCACATGCATGCTTGACGCTTATAACAACCCCATTACTTCCTTCTTAAACATTTTCTAAAGTTCAAATCATGTTCCTTACAGCTCCTAGTGCTTTGTTCTTTGTTCTTTGTTTTTTTTTTTTTCATTTCTTCTACAGGCACTGACTATCCATTTCCAACATTACTCTGAAAAAATGACCATTGCTCTGGCAGTCGACCCAAATGTGATCCCTGATCCTCACCAGCTCTGCGATGATCTACAGGAATCCCTGAAACTCATCAAAGATGCAGTTCTAAAAGAGGGACTCATCAAGGATGTTGTCTGAGCAGACAATGATCAGTTAGGAATATTCTTAATTTGTCAACAAATGTAATTGAGGTTTCAGTAACATTTACTGTCCTTAAAATTTACTTTCTTTTAAAGGAGAAAAAAAAAAAAAAGAAAGAAGAAAGAAAAAGAACAGTTGAAATTTCTTTATACGAAAAAAAAAAAAAGCACAAACTGTTTCAATATATTCAAGGTAAATTATACTTTACCTTCTGAAAATTTCACCCTAATTCAGTATAACTCTAACCTGTAAAATGCCAAAATAGCCATCTCTGGCCTAATTGCGGCCCAGTCCAGCCGAATTGGAGCCGTACAACATCAACTTGCTCATGGGCCACCCGTCTCTACAGTTCTTGAAGGTTTGGGTCATGGTGACGATTAAGGGTGGGCAAATTAACCGTTACCGTTTAACCGGCCGTCTACCGGCTTCGACCGAACCGATATAAACCGTAGCCGATATGCCGATATCCTTATCGGTTAAAAAAAGTATACCGGAATTCGGTCCGGTCCGGTTAAGCGGTTCTTATCGGTTAACCGGTTAACCGATAAGAAACCGGATTTTTTTTTTTTTTTTTTTTTTATAATGGTGTTGCCCATGACTTATTTTCCTTTTGCTAAGTGACTTTAATTAGTTAATACTTTGTTTATTATTCATTAATGAATTTTATTTTAATTTGGGTTTGGGTAGGTTTGATGTTTTTTTTTTAAGTGATGGCATTTGATGAAATTTCTTTGTCTTTGGTAAAAGCATTTTTCATTAACTAGTTTTGCTAGTCTAATTAGCATTCATTGTGTTAATTAGTCCATTTGCTTTGGAAAAATGTATTTTATAATATAAAAATTAAAAAAATTAAAAAAAAAAGTTGAAGTGGATTAATATAAAAAAGCTTCAATTTTTAGCCCAAAAAACAAATATTTGGGTCCCAATAAAAAGTATTTGGTCCCTAAAACAACTCATTTTTAATAAATTATTTTAGCCCAACAAAAAGTATTTGGGCTCTCAAAAGTCAAAAAAACTCATTTTTGGTTTTTTGCCAAACAAAATAAATCAATATAAAGCTATCGGTTAAATCGGTTAACCGGTTTAACCGGACCGTTTAACCGTGTACCGTTTTAACCGAAATTATCGGTTAAAATTCTTATTGGTTCGGTATCGGTTAATAAACCGTTTAACCGAAAATTATCTGTTAATAACCGATAAGGTCCTTAACCGGACCGTTTTGACCGATACCCAGGCCTAGTGACGATGCTGTGAGTTGTACGGAGGCCCAATAAGCGCTGCAAATGGACCTCCTGGATTAGCTGGCCCATATTGTCAATTTGTTTTGTTTTTTAAATTTTGAAAATGGAGGCATTTTCAATAAAGTGTAATTTATTAAAGTTTAGGACTTTTAAAGCTTAACTCTCCAAGTACGAGTGGCAACATATTGATATTATAAGAGTATGAGGGGGTTTTCAGTAAAATGAGTTTCTGGAAGTCTCTGAAAGCCTCGAACTTTATATCTGAACTCTTGAGTTAAACCCTCCTCACGAAGCAAGCACAAAACCTTGAACTCGTGGAGTGTCAACTCACCTTGACGAAACGAGTCAACTCAGTAGATCATACGATTCACGGTCACACCTATGGCGATAATCTCCGACTTCCAAGAAGAACAAGACAACGCTAAGCCATCGTCGTCTTCGGCGAGGACGGCATCGTTTAGTGCGAACTTGGATCCGTCGAGGCCGCTAGGGTTTTTGGAGAAAGTTTTCGAGTTTCTCGGCGAGGAGAGCGACTTCCTGGAGAGGGATACGGCGGCGGAGGAGATCGTCGCAGTGGTGAAGGTGGCGAAGGAGAAGAAGAAGGTCAAGAAGGCGGAGGCGGAGGAGAAGGCGGCGATGGAGGTGGAGAAGAAGGAAAAGGCGATGGAGGTCGAGAAGAAGAAAAAGGCGATGGAGGTGGAGGAGAAGGTGGAGGCGATGGAGGTGGAGAAGACGGAGGAGGGGAAGAGTGGTTTAAGAGGTACTGATTATATTATTTTCCAATCTCTATCAATGCGTTTGTGTTTTGACCTAAAATTTCTTGTTCTTTGCTTTTTTTGGCTGATGAGAAAACTGAGGGGGAGAAAGAGGGGGAATGCTTTTTTTATTTGGAGTTTTTGTTCTGGGTTGTTGGTAATGTTGCTGTAGTTGTTGTGTTTCATTGATGAGAAATTTTCAGGGAAAAGAGAAAGGTTATTGTTTGTGGTTTGGAAATCTGAGGGCGAGAGGAGAAGAAAGAAATGTCGGATGGGAACGCTAAATCCAAGAAAAGAAAAACTGTGTGTTTTATGTAATTATATTATGGTTTAGGAATTAAGAAAATAAACTAAGAGAAGAAATAGAGAGGAAAGAAAGCTGAATTTAGGAATTCTTGCTCCTGAAACAAAGGAGAAACAACAAATAAGAAGAAAAAAAATCCGGTGTTAAGGAACAATGCACACCCTGTTTACGCAGGAAAAATAACGCAAGACATTGTTTTACTCCAATAAGTACATTTCACAAGTTGTCTCGATTTCAATAACAAGAGTCCTACAAATTACAGGGATTCCCCTTTAATTGATTATGTTCCTACTGTTTTCATTGTAGACTATCCATTGCTATGAAAAAGTTACAAAGTGAAGTCCTTTTGACCTTATATCCCTTACCAAGAGAAGCAGAACTTATGCCCTAAGGCTAAACTGCATGTGTCCTTCATAAGTTTGCGCCCAGCATCTCAGTTACATTTCCAACTTGAGACTTCAAAATAAGTCTTATATCTTGCATCTGGCAGTAACTATTTAAGCGTGCGTGTGGTTAGCTGGGTTACTTTTCTGATGTGGCAGAGAACTGTTAAATTGGTTTTTTGAAAAAAGAAAAATGGTGAACTACTAAATTGGTTGTCTGAATCTTAGTGCCTTCCATGCCAAATGCAGACTGCCCATGATGAATGATCATGCCATATTTTTGCATTCAACTTCTTTTCACTTTTTTGTTTGTTTGTTTGGAATATATGTGCAGTTCCAAATGCAGGCAATGGACTTGATCTGGACAATTACTCATGGACACAGACGCTGCAAGAGGTCACTTTAAATGTTCCGGTGCCTACTGGAACTAAAGGAAGATTTGTTGTATGTGATATAAAGAAGAACCATCTCAAAGTAGGACTCAAGGGCCAGCCTCCCATAATTGAGGTTAGTCTGCTTTCAGGCTTGTTTTTAATGTGTTAAAACTCATCTGATGTGCTGTTTCTGTCTTTCTTTCTGATATGCTACATTCAGATTGTTTTTACCTTGGCTCATGTACTTAAAATACTTGCAGGGGGAGCTTTATCGGCCTATCAAGCCTGATGATTGTTATTGGAGCATAGGTATGTTATCATACAAATACCTGCATGAACTAGTTGAACCCATACATTTTATTTTTGTCTACTAAAACAATTGCAAGTTGATTAAATGTAGAAGGAAAGAAACTAATGGATATTATTA
This sequence comes from Corylus avellana, assembly GCF_901000735.1. Lineage (NCBI taxonomy): Eukaryota > Viridiplantae > Streptophyta > Magnoliopsida > Fagales > Betulaceae > Corylus > Corylus avellana. The sequence goes on from NC_081541.1 coordinate 2,706,182, forward strand.
GTAATTCCCGCTATCAATATAACTAAGGGGTTAAAGTAATCATATCAATTCTGTGCAAATATGTGTTTATGCAAATGTGTTTATGTGTGTGAGCACGTGCATGTGAGATGTATGCATGTGGGTGTTGTCTGGACCGACATTGGTGTCTAATATTCTTACCCTTGCTTTGTCAAGAGCCTTGAATAAAGTATCTAAATTGCTCATCATATGTACCAATAAATTCCTTTGTTACAGAGGATCAGAATTCAATCTCTATTCTTTTAACCAAGCACGACCAAATGGAGTGGTGGAAATCTGTTGTGAAAGGTGATCCTGAAGTCGATACTCAAAAAGTTGAACCTGAGTCCAGCAAACTATCTGACCTGGATGCAGAGACACGGCAGACTGTTGAAAAGATGATGGTAAATGATTGATGCTCTATTACCAATTTAGCCTCCCGGCTCTCATCTCCTGTGTGTGTTGTGTGTCTGTTTGTGTTGGAGAAGGATCCTCTCCATTTTAAATGGAGAGGGGCTGGTCCCTCTCCATTTTTTTTTAGTGGCTGGTCCCTTTTTTAAGTGGGGTAAAATTGTTAAAAAAAAAAGTGAAATGACAATTTTATCCTTCTTAAAGTAAGAAACTGGGATCCGATTCCATTTGTGCATCATTGGTCCTTTTTCCTACTGTTCTATTTGTTTACCCATTTAGCATCATTGGCATGTTTACTTAACTCTCTGTGTGCATATGTTTGGGATCAGATTCAGTAACAATGATTAGTGAAAGGAGTTGTACATGAAGTTATATTAGTTATCTTAATCCTTATTCCAAAAAAAAAACTCATTTTAAAAGAGCTATTTGTATTTAATGTCATTAAATCGGCTTAAATTTGTCAATTTGGATTTGTGGAATTTTGTGTGTGGACCAAAAGTTTTTTTATTTAGGTATCAAATTAACTGGTGGCACCTTGAGTAGAGGAATCTAACATGTTCTATAAAGCACGTGCCTGTCATGGTGGTGATAGAATGGTTTTTCATCTTAAGTATATGGAATTATCGTACATATGAATTGAATAACCCAACATGTCGTGGAAGGAATGTTCTGATCGAGCCTTAGTTGTTCTCACAAATAGCTCCATGCTTCTTCTTTTTTTTCTTCTTTTTTTTTTTTTTTTTTTTTTATAATTTATATATATATATATATATATATATATATAAGTCTTCTGTTTGCTCTCTCTCTCTCTCTCTCTCTCTCTCTCTCTCACGCAGTGTGTTCACAGAATTAGCATGTAAGATATATCTTGTGTTCAGTGTGTTTACTCTATTTGCTCTTGCATTGGAACTCCTTGTGTTGGTGTCTGTGTTTGCTCTTGATAAAATGGTTTATGATTCCGGAGATTCTTGTGGTTTTGGTACAGTTCGATCAGAGGCAGAAGTCTATGGGCCGCCCAACTAGTGATGAGATGCAGAAACAGGAGATTCTGAAGAAATTCATGGCTGAGGTAAATACTTGAGCTTTTGATTGTTGAATTCCCCCCCAAGAAGTAAATTTTCAAGTGCTCTGATAATTAATCTTTGATTTGGTGCAGCATCCGGAGATGGACTTTTCAAATGCAAAGATAGCATAATGGGACTGTTTCTGTCGGTGATCCTTTTTGGCTGACCTATCACATAGTTTGGGCTTTTGGGAATTTTGGGCGGGTTTTGTTGTGTTTGAGGGGTCAAGAGTGGTTGAACTTTGTTCATATTGAGATGTTGGATCAAGTTATAAACTAGCATAATCCTTTACAAGATGGAAATTAGTTAATGTTAACTCTCTGCTGGTTGGTGTTTTGCGAACTCTTCTTCTATAATGGCTACTTTATAATTTTTCTTGCTTTCAATCTTGTTAACAGCTGTAAACGAGTTGGATTTATGAGCAAAACTTCATTAGGTTGGGCTCATAAAGACCATCAGTGGTTCAGTCTCACCTGGTGTCAATCTTTTGTAACATTTATATAGCTTTTTCATTTCTTCAAAATGAGAAGAGTACTATAAGAAGAAAAATAAATAAATTT
>NC_081541.1:2708313-2727215 GCF_901000735.1 Corylus avellana
TTCATGCGGAAGGGTTTTTTTTTTTTTTTTTTAATATACATATTGAGTTTCTAGCTAAGTCTTCTGTTTGCTCTCTCTCTCTCTCTCTCTCTCTCTCTCACGCAGTGTGTTCACAGAATTAGCATGTAAGATATATCTTGTGTTCAGTGTGTTTACTCTATTTGCTCTTGCATTGGAACTCCTTGTGTTGGTGTCTGTGTTTGCTCTTGATAAAATGGTTTATGATTCCGGAGATTCTTGTGGTTTTGGTACAGTTCGATCAGAGGCAGAAGTCTATGGGCCGCCCAACTAGTGATGAGATGCAGAAACAGGAGATTCTGAAGAAATTCATGGCTGAGGTAAATACTTGAGCTTTTGATTGTTGAATTCCCCCCCAAGAAGTAAATTTTCAAGTGCTCTGATAATTAATCTTTGATTTGGTGCAGCATCCGGAGATGGACTTTTCAAATGCAAAGATAGCATAATGGGACTGTTTCTGTCGGTGATCCTTTTTGGCTGACCTATCACATAGTTTGGGCTTTTGGGAATTTTGGGCGGGTTTTGTTGTGTTTGAGGGGTCAAGAGTGGTTGAACTTTGTTCATATTGAGATGTTGGATCAAGTTATAAACTAGCATAATCCTTTACAAGATGGAAATTAGTTAATGTTAACTCTCTGCTGGTTGGTGTTTTGCGAACTCTTCTTCTACAATGGCTACTTTATAATTTTTCTTGCTTTCAATCTTGTTAACAGCTGTAAACGAGTTGGATTTATGAGCAAAACTTCATTAGGTTGGGCTCATAAAGACCATCAGTGGCTCAGTCTCACCTGGTGTCAATCTTTTGTAACATTTATATAGCTTTTTCATTTCTTCAAAATGAGAAGAGTACTATAAGAAGAAAAATAAATAAATAAATTTGTTTAGTGTCCTGCAACACAAATTTGACTCGGGATGGTTCCTCCAAGCCTATGTTGCCCAAGTTTGTCCTCAACTCGGTTCAGTGTTTTCATTCCGAGCCCACCCTTGGGGGTCAACTGACGAGACCCTAAAATAGTCAATACAGTGTCAAATATATATATATATTAAACCTGAAAAAGCCTAAAAAAATGGTGGGTTTTTTTACTGCTAGAAAAAAATACATGCGGCAACAAGAGTTAAGGTCAATAGATGTGCTGCTCTAAGGTGGGGAACTGAGCAAATTCTGAAAACGTGACCAAAGCTGTACTAGTTAGATATAATTTTGTGTCCTTTGTTTTTTCTTTTTCTTTTTCTTTTAGTGTAATAATATCAAAAGGCACCTGACGAATGGTGGTGGAGTTGAAGTTTCGTTGTAAGAATCACATACTTTAGCATATACCAAAAGTTAGGTCACTTGGTTCATTTGCATGTGACCAAATAAATATTGCAGGCATATCTAATCGAGGGACGTTTGATGTACAAGATATACATGTATATATATATATATAATGGCCACTACCAGTACCCACCTATGTTATTCATTATTCAAAACTATTTCATTTTTGTCTCAGAAAAATGGGAGGAAACCAACCCTAAGTAGGATTCCCAATAGCAATAGGCAAGAGCAAAGAGAGTGCAATGGACAAGACCTGAATGTGAAGACAAACACACCTTTCAATTCAATCTCTGCATAATGCCATCAATATATGACACGTGGGTCGCTCTCGCATGCCCTTTTCCACAAAAAGGTAGTGGGCTCCGTTGGGCCACCCCTCCCATTGTCCTGTTCTGGGGCAGGTCCTTTTAGCCCAACCTTAGAAAATGACTCCAGGGGCAGGAAGATGACTTTTTTAGCTTCTTCACCACCACCATCTGCAACTCCATTCTTGCTGCTGCTGCTTTCACTCTCACCCAATTCTACTCTCCATTTACATTAATTGATCTTTTGCAGTTTGGAATTTCACTACACGACACCTACAATAATAAATTATTAGAATCTTACTAAACAACAACAAAAAAATAAATAATAAAAAATAAAAAAGTTTAAAATATCATTTTTCCCTTATCCCAAAAATATAAAAATATATATATATATTTTGGATAAAGAAAATTCTGTGTTCTTTCTAGAGTTCTCTTTTTATGGTCCCCAGATTTTTTTTTAAAAAAAAAAGAAAAAAGAAAAAAAAGGAATGTCAGAACAATAATGCTCTGCTCTTTGCATGCCAGCAAAGAATTTTCTTGAAAAATGTTACGTTTATCAATTTTTTTTCTTCAAAAATTGATTTCCAAATAATGTGATGAGTTTTAGGATGACGACAGATTACTTGAAAACCAACTTCTTTTATAAAAAACAAATTCATAAATATAGCAATTTTCTTCCCGCTTTGATGATTGGAAGGCAACAGACTAGTAGGAAATGAAGTGGGGGAATGAAGATTGCATTATTGAGCTATAAATGCATATCTACCCAATACTTTATCATACTTCTGAGAATTGCAGGTAGTATTCATGTGCTTTTAGGAAAATGCATTTATTGCTAAAATAAAAAATAAAATAAAAAATCTTAATAGTATAATTTTTGTTTTATAAATTGACATATCAGTTCGTATTTTAAATAAATGAATGTTACGTACGCTCTATGTCATGTGAGGGTCTACATTTTAAAATCATTGATAGAACAATAAATTGTTGGAAGAAATAGTATAGCCAACCAATAATGTAATAGTTTGAATTAGGGGACTAGTCAACACTACATTGGCTTGAAGAATTTTAAGCAATTTTTTTTCTAGGATTAATAATTCGATAATAGGACGAAAAGCTAGGTGGGCAGCATTAATCATCATCCATCTTGGTCACCTGAAAATCATTGGTTCTGTCGTGAACTCTGAGATTTTTCTTTATATATGTGTGTGTGAATTAATTAAGCCACTAATGTCTTGTTTTATTGGGCAGTTTTTTTTTTTTTCTTTTTCGACTCTTTTTCCAAAAGTTCTTTTTTATTTTTGGTCAAATTTTCTTAAAAGAATTCAATAAGAAGTGAAAGTCATGGCGTGCAGAGTTTTCAAAGTACGGATTTTTTTTTTTTTTTTTTTTGCTTTTATTTTTTCAGGCTCCATGAGTGGAATTCAGCAACAGGTGCATTAGCTTCATTTATTGACATTTTTAATTGGGAAAAGTGAAAGAAAGAAGAAGAAGAAGAAGAAGAAGAAAAGAAAACCTCAAATAACAACAAAATACCTTTTTACCAAATTCTGAAAAACGACAACAATATATGAATACGACATACTCTTTACCTTCCGGTGAAAAAAAAAAAAAAAACAAAAAAAAAACACACCGAAAGCACTCTTGCCATAATAATGGTAGGTGCTAATAATTTGGACTGATAATAGAGTAATGTTATAAGTCTCTCTTATATTCTTATGAGGATAATGTAGCTATTAAAATTATCATTTGACTTATGATTGATCACTATTAGATTTTGATCAAATTGTAAATTTAAAAATCACCTCATTTTTGGAAGGACACAAGAGAAACTTCTAGAATTACTTCGGATAATATGAGAAAGTTTATATACAACTCACCTGTTCGAATTGGTAGTTAGATAACTCAAAATTTATTTGGATATGTGGCTCTTACATGAATGAGGAATGTTAGGAGTTCTCTTGATGGTCTTCTAGTCGTATGTGGATATTATTTTAAAAAAAAAACTGACATTATTTTTCTCACCTATTTCTTAGAAAATAATATACACATAGAACAGGAGAACACAAAAATAATACTTAGCATTTTCTTACATGAAGTATCTTATATTACTGATCAAATTATTAGCAATTCAGATAAATAATTGATGTGAATCCCAATCAAGCTACAAGATGGGATAAAATACTATTAGGTCATTAGGTTTTGGGGTAAAGCCAAGAAAAAGTTTTTTTTTTTTTTTTTTTCTCAAATTTTTTGTACTACTGTTGATTAATTGATAAAATATACTTTTATTATTAAATTGAAAAGTGAAAAATAAAAGAAATATGTCCCGTTCAAGAAAAAGGTGCAAATGACAAAAAAAAGTGTGAAACATGTCATGATATCTCGCAAATGGTATGCACCTGTGGCACATTAAGGGGTTTTGGCTAATGGCACGCCCAAACAAAGCCTTAAATGGCATTCATGCATTCAATTTATCTGGTCGTATTATTAATTGGAGAAAGATCCACACCATGTCCACGTTGACAACAACATGCAAGGTGGAGTACTATTCAATGTGACGTGGCATGCCATTTGTTTCGAAGTGGATTTCCACATGTATTAATGTTGCAACCCTAGATATGCCCATCTCCAATTAAAGCCTCTCTGTGCTCTCTACGTGTTGAGAGTATCTTATTGCACTGCAAAGAGATGACACAATGTGTACTGCATGTATGAACTGAACAAATTACTTTATAAAACTTTAATAATTTATTCATAATATTGAGGATTTTTAATTTATTATAATTTTTTTTTTTTCTATTAAAAAAAAGCTAAGAGGTGACAATCAAAGTGACTATATTTTACCTCGTGTGACTATGGTTTTACCTGCTCGTAGAGAGGGGTCTCGAGTCTAGACAATAGAAACCACAAGCGCTCCCTCAAGTCCGATTAAGCCATACCCTAAACCCGTCCCATCAAAATATCGGTGGGACCCAAAACAGCTAATACTAATCAAATTTTAGAATTCTCATTACGAAAGTCAAACTTTCAATCTAGTACTTGCCCAACTACTTAGGCTTTGTTTGTTAAAACTTTTTACTTCTCCCTATGTTTTATTGTTTTTTTTTTTTTTTAAATAAAACTTGTTTTTACCTTGATGTCAAGTTAAAACATTTTTTTAAACCAAAAATAAAAAATACCCTCTAAAACACATAAAAGGAAAAACAGAGTATGAGTTTTTTTTAAGTGGTTTGTTTGAAGAGAAATGCAAAAATTTGCATTTTTATCCGCAATACTTATTTAGCAATTCTAACCAACTCTTTAATTTTAATTTTATTTGTAAGAGTAACTTATATATATATATATATATATGTGTGTGTGTGTGTGTGTGTGTGTGTACAAGAGGGGGAAGAGGGATTCGAACTAGTAACCTCCGCTTCATAAGACATAATCCCCAGTCGATTGAGCTACCGCTTGGGGACTAGAGTAACTTATACTTATATGATAACTATGAGATAAAAATATAATATACAACGTTACTCTTGTTTTAATTGCATTATGCGAGTCCACATATTAGGATAGGGACAAATTGTTAAACCAATTGAATCAAAAATGTGTTTAATTATAACATCATTTGTGCAAAGCGATTTGCATCATGAGATAAGGACATCCTGTAAACTTCTCAATAGAGATTTCTTGTTAAAAAATGAATGGACAAGATTGCAAGATGGGAGAGAAAGTTTTCACTAAAAACAATCTTGTCCATTCAATTTTTTTAAACATTGAAAAATTAACAGGATATAACCCAAATTCATCATCATCTTAGTCATTTGATCATTAAAGATACGTATCAATATATTGAAAACTCGTTAAATTTTGACGAACTTGAAGAGCCAGGATTTCAATTGGCTCAATGGCATCAAATAAACCCAGGGATTCAAAAAGATAATAACACGAATAGGGTTTTGTTCAAAGTGGCGCCGCAAATGTCTTGCGTCATCAAAACCTTTTTTTTAAAAAATAAAATAAATAAATAAATAACATACAATTTTTATTACTAATTTTTTATTTATAAATTAATGGGTAATTTACGTAGCACTTTTCATGTTTATAATTTGATGTTATGTATTAAAATGTAAACTGTCATGTGAGTTTGTAAGCAGAGTATAGTAAAAGCTGTAATACTCAATTTTATTTTATTTTTTAAGATTTAAATGAAAGAATATAATTTATCCATGGTGTTGCTATCTAGCTTAGCAGGAAAAGAGATACCCTAGATGAATAAGAGACTTCTTGTTTTCTAGTATAAATATTATAATGTGTCCATTTCACAAAATTTATTCTTTTTTTTTTTAAATAAATAATAAAAAATAAAAAAAGCAGAGACCAAAGGAAACTTTATTATATAATTAGAGATTGAATGTTGTGAAGCATGATAGGTCATGTCACCTTACTTTGTTTGTCCTCCACTAGACCACTCACATTTTAATTGGACAATGATTCCATCACTTTGGATTTTCTGAATTTTTCTTGAAATTGGCATTGAGGTGTGATGTGGACATTTTTTTTTTTTTTTTACCAAAAGAATGAAAGCTTTTGTGACAATTTTTAATGGTTAAGTTTGATGTCAATAGTGTTAAATTATCAGTTATTTCAAAAACTTAAGCTTCTAGAAATAGGTAAATTTAATTATTTAATCATTACTTTAATACTATTTCTCACGTGTGGACTCAACTTCATGTGTGAACTCAAACTCCCTTTTAATAGGTGAGGCCCAACACGTTGAATATTTAATTTAAATGAGGGGTGATTTGAAGGAGTCAAGGTTCGTTAAATTTAATCATGTTAAATTTAATCACAGTACCTTTGGTTCTTATACCATGTTAAATTACCAGTTATCCCAAAGTTTTTAGGAAGTGGTAAATTTAATCACTTAATCATTACTTTAACACTCTCCCTCACGTGTGGGCTCAAGGGTTTGATATTGTGATTTTGTAGATTAAAAATACGATTTAAAATTAAATCTTATAAAATGTATTGTTTGATCGTGCGTTTTTAAAAATTTATAATTAAAAAATGTAATTTTTTAAAGGTTTAACTTTATATTTAAAATTATATTTTCAAATTACAAGTTTTTAAATTGTTATTTTTAAATCATAGTTTTGAAATTACAAACCCAAAACGGACCTTTAATTTTTTTCTATTCAGTAAGGGACAAAACGAAAATGAAGATTACAACCGTTGATCTTTTTCACTATTTATGTGTACATCAAAGAGAAAATGACAGTTAATGAGAATGCTACCAAAAATTCTATTGACGGTGACTCTTTTAGCAAGTTGATGTGCTTTAAAATTAGTACTATGAACAAATTTTAAAGAGGTGCAAATGTGAAAACATTAGAGTTGCTAATAAACATGTCCAAATGATTGGAGCAAAATTCCAATCTGTAAATGAATTTACATTGTTGATCATGGCTAAAAACCTAAAACAATAGTGAGACAATCTCACTCAAGGAAGAGAGATCCACCAAACAGCAAAACTGGTTAATTAATTGGTTTCCATTTTCCAAGTTGTATTTTTTATTGAAAAAATCCCCACTTCAAACTTTTTCATATGACAATTAAGGCCTTTTGTTTTGTTATAAAAGATTACATGAGAATCAAAATAAGAATGCATCCATAGATATATGTATATGTCTTCACTATCAAGATTTTCAAGACATCCTTTGAAAGCCAAGCTGATTAGATTTATAACCCTAATTTTTAGGCATGCATTTAGTATTTTGAATAATTTGTAAATATTTTTGTTTTGAGAATAAAAAATAAAATAACAAAAAATAGAAAAAGAAAGAAAGTAATTAATTTACTGGAAAACTTCAAGAAACTTATTAAGATGGGAATATTTGATTTTGTGTGTTTGAACGGTTATAAGCAAAACCTATTAAAACAATGTTTGGAATTGTGTTTGAGAAATAAAAACATTTTGATAAAAGTTTTATTTTTAAGTTTTTGTCAAAACTGCGTTTTGACAATTTTTAGGTTTTTTGGATCTTTAAAAATATTTTCAATTTATTTTATCAAACGGGTACTTTTTTCTTTAAACGGATTTTTTGAGTATTAAACGCACTTTTAGACTCTTCAAACGCACACCCAAACAGTCCCTAAGAAAAATTCCAAATTCAACCTTCCAACCCTTTACACTTGATTTTGTGAAAAAAAATAAAAGGAAAATGCAAGTGAAATGAAAGGAAAATGATTAGAGTGGGTGAGTAATAGAATTGGAATATTGATTATGACATGCACACGTAAAGTAAACATCAAACTTATTCGAAACAAGAGGATTAAAACTTGGTTTTACTGCTTTGAAGTTTACTGTTTTACTGTTGAGATGAGAGAAGGACCAAGAGTGGCACTTACTTTTTGTCAATGTCAACTGGTTGAATGCCACTTCAAAACCTTCTTCCTCACAACATCATTTCATGCTTACATCCAATAGAATCCAAAAAGTGCCTTCCAGTTTGGGCCATACAGAGGGATGCAAGAGGGACCCATCTACCAAAACAATTCCAATTACAATTCCTCTAGAAAGACAAAGCACTACCAGACAATCCACTCCAGCTGTTTTTTTTTTTCTTTCTTTTCTTTTCTTTTAAATCCCATCACTTTCACACTGCCTTGTTTTTATTTGTTTTTCTCTCCACCCTTCTAATTCCATCCCTCCCTAATCCAAAGGTTCCTTGAATCCATGAAAAGGGTATCCTTGAAACCCTAATTGGAGTTTAAGAACGAGAGAAATGTTAGTCTCAATACCTCTATCTTGTTCTCATCTTAATAGACTGACGTGATAGTAACAAGAGCGAATATGATGGGATGCAACGCAATATCAACTATGAAATAAAAATGATTCTGAATGAATAAGCATGATTTTTACAAATTCATTTTTCAAAGCATACACACCTAACGTCAAATCTCATGAGCTCTACCAAATTTTCTTCTGCTCCAAAAATACACAATAGTGATCATAATCATTGAAATCAGCATCTAAATTAGAAGACAAGGTGGGGTGGCATGAGTACATATTTGTTTTTCTCGTGAGAAAAGTAATGGCCTAATGGGGACATGAAAACGTCATTTAGATGCTACAAGGAGCTTAGCAAAAGGAATGACTAAATTCACTTCATCTCCTCCATTAACAAAGTCAGCTAATTAAGTGCAGAAATGGGTTCTCAAATTCGAGCTCAATCGACTCCCACCGTTTTACGTTGATTTATTACAAATATATACTATTTGCGTATGAATTATGATGCCCTCCAAATAGTGAACAAACACTTTCAATGATTCACATATTAATTCCAAAAAATAATCATTTCCCATGATAATTTCCCAAACTAAAGCGTGCAAAAAGAATGACCAAATTCATTTTATTCGGCTATAATTGTCAATTAAATTCGACTCAAAAATTGACAAATACATGTACTTTGAATACATATAAATTTAATAGAGTGAATTAAAAAGAAAGACAAAATCGTTTTCATTCTTTGTTGGCTAAATTCTGCTATAGAATTTGGCTGCCAAGTGTTGAATTCTCGGTGCGCCACATGTTGGCCACTAATGGGGGGAGGAGTATCTTTTTCTCCCATTGATATGGACATTGTGTTGTTGTGTGTACCTTTAAGTCTTTTTGTGGAGGCTATGGAGAGCTTCCCTTTTACAAATTTTCTTATTTCCTAATGTGGGAATTTTAAGGTTTTGTGTACCTCTTGTGAGCCATCATCCCAAAGTGAACATATATACCTCCTCACTCCTCATTGCCCAAAGATAAAAGGGGAGGCTGGAAGCATATACACAACACTCTTTGTGAAGGGATTGGTTGAAATTCTATGAGCCTTTTTCACTTTACTTTACAGCCCAACTCCATATTCTGTCCTATTATTTTTTTTCTTTGAGACTTGAAAGCTATTTGACCTAACTAATAATTGAACTATTCTTCTCACAATAAATTCTTAGTGGGTTTCCCTATTTGGGTTGCTGCGTTCACATTCCTATTAATACATGCATTTATGTCCCACAAGTACCCCTTTCTCCTTCGGATTTGAATCCCTTCATAATTTTTAAAATATAAAATTCTCATATTTTAACATTAGAGCCATCTATTTCATCTAACGGCTTAAACAAATACAAAAAGTAAGTAGATTTGACATATTGAAAACTAAAATTAATTACCTTGATAACACACAAACTCTTGCATTTGTTTAGACGGTTAAATGAAATTAATCGCTCATATTTTTGAATATGAGAATCTCATATTTTATAAAGTACGAGGGGATCTCAATCCTTCTCCTCCTCCCCCTTAATACAAACAAATAAATAGAAAATCAATGTTACCCGTGTTAACAAATTGTTAAAGAATCATAGACGAGTTGTAGGTCTAACAAGAAACTTATTCATAAAATACTAATTTAAGGACTGCTTGGCAGTACCATGCAAGCAAAATGGAATAAAAGTACGGCGACCGGCATTTCTATTGAGAGAATCAAACAGTAGTAGTAGTATTAGCATTGGAAATCTCCTCTCTTACTTACCACTTACGAAAGGGTTTACTTTGAAGTCTTCCTCCTTTCCATTTCATTTCGTGGAATAAGGGAGTCCAAGACTTATTCTCTGCTTTATGCTTTGAGTTTGAGAAAGGGACAAAAGTTAGGGTGATACAAAAAAAAATATATATTGTTTCTCCAATCCAAATTGCATTGTGGAGGAATAGGCCTCACCACAACGAAAGGGAATTTGAATAATTTGATGATCAAATTGGAAGACAGAATCTATATATCTTTCTTTCTCTCTTCCTTTTACAGCTAATACTTATTTATTTTTTCTCTTTTTTTCTTTTTTTCTTCTTGTTCCTTTCAACCAAAAATAAATTAAAAAATTAGTAAATCGCCGCCTATGTTTACAGCTAGGAACAATGGGACAAGGGTTAATTGAGACTTAGTGGGGGGACCTCTCATATTAATATTAATAATAATAATTTATATTATTAAAAGTACAAATCTATGATGCTTGTATATTATATAGCAAAGTTATCACGAGTTAACATCTTCACAAGCTTTTTTGGTAAACCTTGTCGAGATATTTTCAGCTAAACAGCCAATTAAACCTTGAAAATGATTTTGAGTAGAAATCAGGAAATCTGATTAGGCATTTGAATAAGACATCCTTTGGTTTTTTCAACAACTTTCTAAGAACTAGAGGGCAAACCATCATGGTTAACAACACGATTAATTAGGGTATCATTGCTTTGATTATAATCTTCTTACAAGCTTACCTGGCAGTTTACATGAGTGTCAAGTAGCATTAAGTGATGCTAAGTTTACTATAGCTTTTACTATAAGTAGGGGCGAACACATGTTTTTTTTTTTTGGGATATATATAGTCTCTCTATGTATGTGTGCTCTCGTTTATGTAAAATAAAAATAGACAAGTTTTAAATTTAATTTCACATTAAATCGCAATGTACTTGCATTTTTTAAAAGTCGAGTTTATGGGTGTTTTGCTTCCAAACCAAAAATGTGTTTGAGACACATTTCAAGTTTAAAATTAAAAAGATTTGACATAGAGTAGACTTGTCGTATGGAGAGTGATAAATGAGTGTCTTTATTTTTCATACGGAGAGTGAAAAATTAAACATTTATCTGGGCCACGGTAAAAAAAAATAGTATTTTTATAAGAGTTTTAAAAAATTTTGGGGTTGCCAAGACCTTCCAAAGACCTATGTTCGCCCCCAACTATAAGTTTTTTTACAAATTGATGTGTCAGTTTATAATTGGTAAAATTATTAAGCAATAAATTTGACTTATCAATTTAATTATGGATTACCGCTATAGTTTATATGAAAATTATAGTAAAAATTGTGACTGACATAATAAGTATCATGTTAATTGACATTAATTTATAGAAAAAAAAAATGGTTGAAGGTAATGTTTAAGCTATATTTCTTGGGAACAAAGTTTTCCTTCAAACTGGGTTGAAAAAATTTCCTTCAACGTTGTATACAAAAGTGATACATGTCCATTTTTTTAATAACATGTAAGATAGACATGAATTTTTAATAAAATTTATTCTAACTTTGTCGGTATTATTAAAAAAACATGTGCATCTCACATGTTTAAGGGGGCGTATGTCATTTTTATAGACTAAGTTTAAGAAAATTCTTTCAACTCAGTTTAGAGGAAAACTTTGTCCCTTTCTTGGGCACTGACTTTTTAGATTCTTTTCATCTTTTATCTGTTTATTGGAAAGCCAGGAAATACCTAAGGCTAAGAATGACTTCTGACTTTGCTGGGATTATTCCCAAGTCCACTAAATTTGAGCATGGAAGTAACATCACACCCATTTCCTTTCAGATGCATTGCAAAAACACTTACAAGATGACAGCAGATTAATTTTAATGCCCTCCAATTGTACACTGACACGTATTAGTTAGTTGTAAAAACTTTATATATAGGTTTTATACATATTTATTATCTTCTTAATAATAATAATAAACATAACATAATCTAACTCATGATCAATCCATAATTACTTATTAATAGAGACCAAGGGTGAGGCATGTTCATATCATATGATTGCTAATGGCTTTTTTTTTTTTTTGGTTTCCTTTCTCTTCAACTTGCTTCCCTTGTTTTTTTTCCCTTTCCTCTTTAATTTGCGTAGAATAGGAATTTTTTGTCCTTTTTTATTATATTTCAACGCATTATAATATCATCCTTGATTAATTTAATTGATGATCACTGATTAATATAATTTTTGTGCTTTTTTTATTATATTTCAACGGGTTATGATATCATCCTTGATTAATATAATTAATAAAGTCAGAAATAATATTCTATTCCTTGCAAACCAAATTTTCAAATGTTAATAATTCTAGGAACAAGTGGAATATTGGATTTTTTTTTTTTTTTTGAAAGAGGAATATTGGATATTAAACTGTGGGTCATGCTCAAAACTGCAACCCCCCCAACACTATTGGTGGATGGCCTTTCTTTCAACTCTTAAGTCTTTTTCTTTTTTTGGTATAAAAAAAAAAAAAACAAAAACTTAAATAATGAAATTTTTTGCTGCCCTAGCTATATTATGATATTGTCATTATTGTGATAGGCTATCCAACACTTTATCAAAATTGTGCTGATTCTTAAATGATTATATTAATTCCTTCTTCTTCATGACATGTTTTAGACCACTTTTTCCCGCTCTTATTGTGCTGGTGGATACTTACCTGACAATGAATTTTGTCACCTTAAGGCGGTTATAATTACGATCGGCATTCACTACGGCTTTAGACGTTGGCTTTTATGTGATCGGGTCACCAACTTTTCAGAGCTAAATAAGAGTCAGTTCGATCCATACATGATCTTACGATTTTGCGAAAACTTGTATTTTTGATCAATTATCTAAGAAAATAGTGTTTATTTTAAATGTTAATAGGGGTCTTTACATCATAAGATTTATGAAAATTAAACTTGGACCATAAATTAGACTCCATCGAGTCTTAGCAATTTGTTAATCTAACTGTGTAGCAGCAATGTTGGACTACTACAACCAATTTGCCATTTGTTTTTTCCAGAAAGATTGGAGCATGTTACCACTTACAATTTAATAATATGTGTATTTCAACCATTCCTTCCATTTTTTAAGCAACCTAAAACCACATAGACCAATTTAATTTATTTAACAATTTCCTTATATTATAATATAATATTGGGATTCAATTTTATATGGAGGAAAGGAAGACAATGATAAAGAAGAAAAGACTAGTGTTAGAGTCGTGGCACGTGCCAATTAGGAGCGTGGGTTTAGCAGTATAATGGACCTACTATGCAGTGATTAGTGATGAACAGTGTCCAGGCCACAAACATATTCATTCAGATTTTGGCTGGTGCGATTCATCAATTACAAAATTTACAAATTGCAATATAATAATACAAAAAAAGATCACATCTTAAAAATTTTCATAAATGAGATTTAGGAAAAGGAAGAAAAGAGCATGATAAGAGACACTGGAGTGGGACAGTGCATTATAAAAATGATAATGTCCTTTTCCCTACTTTGTCATTACTCTCATTTCTTACATCATTACTCTTTTACAGAAAAATAAAAATCCACCCTCATTACTACCCCTTTATTATATATATATATATAGATGAATTCTCTCTCCTTGCTCCAGAATGAAACCCAACAATTGAACAAACCAACAACTTTTGCCTCCTCTGGTTTACTGTCCTTGCTTCTGTTACTCTGTTTTTCTTGGAGGGAGTGATAAACTTTCTATACAAAACCTCTGCTTCTGTTTCAAGCTTAAAAGTATTGGAGAAATGTATGCAGACACTGAGATTTTGTGCCCTTATTTTCAAAATTTCTATCAGGAAGTTCATCAACTTGAGGAGTACTGTAAAACCCAGAAGTCCAACGCTTCAATGGTACTCCCTCTCTCTCTCTCTCTCGCTCGCTCTCTTCGATTTCTCTCTAATTTAGCTTCCTATGATTTGCTGATTTGGTTGATCTGCATTTATTTGATTGGTTTTGAACTGGGTCTGAGCCAATTTGCTGGAAAGTTTGTTTTTTTACTTTCTTTGTGGTTCTTCAAGTTGTGGTTTTGTTTCTACTCTGAATTTTCCGCTGTTTGGATTATGAGAAAATGGGGTCAAAAGAGAACGGAACAATTTGTGTTTCAGTGAATTCGGAAGTTCTAATTTTCAATTTAAATATTCGTAGTTCAAAATTCGGAAATTTTGATAATTTTCTTTGTTTAGTCCAAAGTTTGGTTGCTGAGAAAATATGGGAAAGTGAAAAAAAAAAAAAAAAAAAAGTAAAAAAAGAAAAAGAAGAAGAAGAAGGTAATATTGGTAGTAAAACTGTGGTAGCTTTATGTTTTATGCTGTTGGGTTTTCCACAAAAGTGATCAAATTTTGGTTTTATTTTTACCATAATTTGTTAGAACATAAATGGAAACAGCTGGAGTTTGCTTTACGCGCTGGATCTGGAAAAGGATAGGAAAAAGGAAATTGGAAAGGAATATAAATGGACAACATTTTCTCAGTCATAGTTCCGTGTTGTATACTCTTTCTTCCATTTTTTCTTTAATTTCTGGTGTGAACTCTTTGCTGGGTTTGTTGCTTTTCACAGCACTTCTACAGAGTATTATAAAAATTATTTTCTCCTCTTTTAGAAAAAAGTGGGGGAAAAGGAAAAGTTAAGCTTTACTCGATTTTAGCCAATGGTTTTTGTTTAGTGTGAAATCTAAATTTGGGAAAAGGAGAGAGAAAGAAAAATTGCCCTTGAAAAGTTGGTATAGATCTTTGCTTTCGCTAAAAGTTGATGCTTTACATGGAAAATATATATCCTCTTTTTTTTGTAAGTTATGTATATATTCTGTTTAAGTGGCTTGGTGTTTAGCCATTTAAAGAAGATTTTATAGGCAACTTACACTAGTGTTTCTTATTAGGGAAAGTGATTGTAAAGATATGAACTTTATTTATTGGCAGGGAAAGTTCTTTTGATCTTTTTTTTTCTACAAAAATGCTCATTTATGGTTTAATTTGGCTAGCATCAAGAAATTTTTAAACTCAAGTTTCAGTATATATCAAACCAACTTCTGCTGACTTTAATTCGGAACATAAAGATTGGAAGCTTTTCTAGATGTTTATCTTTTATTTTTCTAGCTTTGGATGAATTTGTGGGATAACCTTGACCTTTTTGTGTTCCTGCCAATTCTGTTTTTTGAGGTGGAACCAAGGGAAACTCACTGAAAAAGCCTGATTCTTCTTGTCTAAGTGTGTTATTAGATGGTAAAATCTTGCAATAAGAATTGATTATGTGTCCTGCAATGAACTCCGGAATCTGTAAACAGTTTAGTGATCTAGTGTAGCATTTTATATTGACTGATCATTACTTCATCTCTCTATCTGAGATTAGTGTCAATAACGAGGTGTTTCAGTCAACAGTTTCTTTCATTTTTTTTCTTGCTATTTGTTAATCTCTTTTCCCCTTTGTGTAACGCAGGGCAACCTGGTTCATACATCTACCATATCAGAATATGACCTGGGAGGAGAAGGGGATCTATTCAAAGCTCCAGAACCAATCATTGAAGAACCAGTTGTGAGCCTTGATCCCATGACAGCAGCCATCTCAATGATATCTTGTGGGGAAGATGTTATTTCCACCCAAGGACTCAAGGTTGCAGGCATTGAATCACTCCAAAGTGAGCCGCTTTTGAGTGATGTTTTCTATGAGTGCAGGAAGGATCTCTTTGAAAAAGCAGGAATAGAGGCATCTCTCTCGGAAGTCCTTGGTATGAAGATTCCTCTTTCGGGGACTGCTGAAAACCAAATTCAAGAAAACAAACCACTTCCTGATGTACCATTTCAGAAAAGTATCAGCTCAGAATGTTTAAGCTCAATGGAGTGGATGCATGGAGCTGCAGTGAAACCAAATTTCCTAGATTTTCCTGGGATGGATTTTGGTGCAGTTTACGGGATGCGGAGAGCATTTAGTGAAGGAGACATTAAGGTCAGACTTAATTTGCATCGTGTTCTGACATATTTATATTTTGTGATACAACTTTT
The DNA here is from genome assembly GCF_901000735.1 of Corylus avellana. NCBI lineage: Eukaryota > Viridiplantae > Streptophyta > Magnoliopsida > Fagales > Betulaceae > Corylus > Corylus avellana. Next base: position 2,724,552 of record NC_081541.1, read on the forward strand.
AATGGCTTAGAACACTGAAACAACAGTTAATCTATCCTTGGAGATCAGTTTCTAGAAGAGATTATGCATGGGGTTTAAGAAAAGTAATAATAATTAATTAAAGGTAGAGAGGACAAGAAGGAAAACATAACTACATGGTTATCCGGTTATGCGCATACCTGACGCTTCAGTGCATAGGGTTTTACAAGAAAGAATTTTGCTTTTATTTATTTATTTCTTTAATTCCCCCGCTACCCCCAACCCACACACACTCATTTGTGTGGTTTAAGGCACCAGACTCTGGAGATTCATTTACTGGCAATTGAACACCAAGCATTCATTGGATTTGTAACAAAGTCTACGGACTGAGAAATGTTTAGATGTTTCTGGTCATTTCCACAGGATGGGCTGGGTCATTGATTCTGAGTTTTTATGACAGACTCTTGGTAATGGCATGAGCCTCATCCATTCTCCCATTGATCGCCCATTGATCATCAGCAACTGCACTACTGAAGAACGCCAGGAAAAGCTCTCCAGATACAGGAATAAGAAGACAAAGAGGAACTTCGGCAGGAAAATCAAGGTAATTTTACAGTTATTGTTTATATTTCATCAATTAATATTCTTTCAATATTGCAAAAAATGAACTAATGCCTCAAAAAATTGCTGCTCTTGGCATAAATTCATAACCTTTGATGATTCCTGGTCACCTTAAAAATCATCAAATTCAATCGGGCATTGCTTTGCTGTAACCGATGCTCGACTCCCACCCTATGCTTTCAAACAATCTTTTCCACTTGTTTTCATACACTGAATTCAGCCCTTGGAGCAGATTCCATAAACTTATGATTTGGCTTTGTTTCAGTATGCTTGCAGGAAAGCTCTTGCTGACAATCAACCAAGGATTCGTGGAAGGTTTGCAAAGACTGAAGAATCTGATGCCAAGAGGCAATTACTGTTTTAACTAATTCAGTACAAGGAAGCATAGAGAAGAAGAAGCTAGGTTCAATGGATTAATGAAAGAGATAGCTTAAGCCTGGAGAATAGACTGGACCTAATGGAGAGTTTGAATAGGTATCGCTTAATAAACCGGACCCCTACCTACTACTTCTTAGCCATGATCTCTTTATTTGTAGTAATAACTGCCATGTAGACTGAGATGCACGAATGGAGTTGTACATAAGGTTTGCTAATAAAAGGGGAAGCAAAAATTCTACTTGTTCATATGTATATATATGCCATGTAATGGCAATTCTGTCTGCTATGCATTTGTGTTTCCCAATTAACAAATAGGATGATTATTTCTGCTGTTGTTCATACCCCCACAATCATGGATATAAGCTTCTAAACTGGAATTTCTCTCAATCTTATTTTCATTTTCATCCATTTATTTATTGGGTTTAGGAAGCAAGAGAAAACCCAGCATAAAGGTAGGAGCTTTGCCAATGTTCCTATTATTTTTAAGTATTAATTTGTTCATCATCTTCCCCTTACCTAGATCACTGGGTTCAAAAGTTCATGAGCAGGAATGTGCATCTGCTTGCCTTCTCAGATTTAAGGCAATCCCTAATGCCAATATGGCAATTTGGATGAAAAACTAAAAATTTCCAAAGCTGTTGCTCGATAGTTGGGCCTACCAAAAGTTATGCAAATGACTTTGGGTTGGCTCAACTCGAGCTTGGGCTAAGACAACCTTTTTACTCGTGCCCAACCTGTTTATAGGAGTGTCAATTCGTGTTCAAGTGTTAAGGTATAGATATAATATTATATAGGTTAATCATAATTAATTAAACAAGCTAAACCCTCAACCCTAATTTATTCATTTTGTGAATGATTTGTGAATCGTGTCAAAAATTGCTAACCCTTTAAGGCATAAGTATAAGACTATACATATTAACTCTAATTTGATCTATTTAATTAAGTGGGTAAAATCTTTTAATCCAAATTCATTAATTTCATATCAAGTTTACAAGTCCGTCAAATAATTCTTTGTGACATTGTGGGTTGAGATGGGTTTGGGTTGAAAAAACAAGGTCACCTTTTCCTTCACCCGTCCTGTTAGATGTTTGTCCAGCAATGCTGGGCAAGGCTGGTCTTAAAGACATTAGTCTGGCTTCATGCTCTCTTTCGTACAATCATTTACTTTACACTTTGTATTTCTGGGACATTGGACATGATTAATGAACGTAGATTGTACGGTAAGCATGGCTACAAAAACTTGTCCTCCAATGTCTCTCACTCGAGGGGATCCTGAGCCATGTTCTAATGTAGGAGACAGATGGTGTCGAACTAGTTGGTTGCAGAAAATTTGCATTGTGCTTCTATATAGTGAGGCAAACACTTGTAACAAAAAAACAAACAATGAGTACTGTTGGAAGTTGGAACCCCAGGATACTAGACTTTTAGGACCATCCTAGTCGCCTACACCTTTTGTCCTTCTGTTGGGTTTTTGTTTTGTTTTTTTTCCCATTTTTCTTGGGCCAGAGGCTAGGGCTAGTTTACAAGGCTATGTTTGGCAACAGTCGGGGCCGGCACTGTAGCTGGAACGGCACTATTCCAGCTACAGTGCCAGCAGCAAAAATTGACTTTTTACTTAATTTTTTTTTTTTTCCTTTTAAGCCACCCTCTTGGCCAAAAATGGGGTGGCTGGAACCACCTCATCTTTCTCCTCATTTTTTTTTTTTT